>NC_138050.1:95388881-95861381 GCF_964194185.1 Rhinolophus hipposideros
GGTGGTTTTCAATCAACATCCCGCATATAACTTTGAGTACTGTCTCTTTAATAAAATGTTCGAGTGAAATACCAACGAAACAGTAACAGGGGATCTAAATGAGAACACTGACAGCGTGACATGTCAAGAACATTTGGTCCTTAAAGAAAGGAAGACACAAACACCCTGGGCATCTCTGGAAGCCAGTGAGACAGGTAGTGGGCACACTGGGACACATTATGTCCCAAAAAATCACAGCAGGGAGCAGTTTCTGTAGGCAATTTGTGGGTAAGGTTAATCTAGTCCAGGAATAGGATTGAAAAAAGGACTGTCAATATAAATTTGAGAAGAAATGCAGTTAACTATTCAACTACAGTTGAATCAATGTGTTAAAAAGTACATTTATAATGTGGAAGTTCAAAGAAACAGGCCAAATACAAGGTTCAGAATATTGTTCTCCTCATACCATATTTCTAGTTATCTTCGACAAGTTTCTTTGACGCTGCTCTAAACGTTGCATGTAAATCAAGCTTAACACTGAATCCTCACAATTCATATCTTAACATAATTAGTGGGCTTCCTGGTCATACCAATGTGGAATCAGAATGTTGTTTGATTCAATATTTATTGATAAAGATGTGCTTTTAACCTTTTGTAAGATTCAGCTATGTACTATATGTGCTGTACACAGATTACTTCTCTTATTTTTGTTTCTTTAATTTGTAGGAGGCTCTGTTTGTCCAGTTTGATTCTAAGCTCTTCCATTTCTTTAACCTAAGACATTGAAGAAGTCACTGTTTTGAGCAAGTTAGTCAGAGATACAATTGTCTTACATATAAAAAAAGGATCATTTGATTTGTGTTGTAACTCACATGATACGTATTGAATAAAAATTTGAAGAAAACTATAAATATAAACTACATATATGATCACTAGATGCTTCTAAAATTAGTGCACATAATAGTACTACGGTTGCCATGATAACTACCATTTCGGGCATGTTCTCTAATGTATTTCACATCAGGTTCATACGGCAAAAAGTGATTGTTTTACTTACTATCACCTCTCTTTAAAGAAAAGATAATGAAATGTATGGTGTTCAAGAAAAATGTCCAAGGTTACAAAATTAATATGACATGCATTTAGGATTCTAAATACAGTCTGCCTATCTCCATGTTCTACGATGTTTAATTCCATAATCTGCTAATAAATTTGAACATGCTATCATATAAATATGCTCATCAAATATTTGGTTGAATATCTGTGGATGACATAGATCAGCAGCTTTCAATTTCTAACCACAATATTCAAGTACACCACAGGGTTGGCGTTATTATTTGCCAAATATCCTCAAATTTTCTTCTGGACACATAATGACATTATACTTCCTGGCCTCCTTGTAGTTGAGTGTGGTCATATCCAAGTAGTTGTGAACAAATCAAAGTGTGTCATTTCCGTGCTACAGTATTTAAGTGCCTTTGCAAGACTCCTAGAGTTCTCTTTTCCTTGCAGACTGAAGATGGACTACATTCCAGATGGTAGTTTCTCCAGCAACCTGTGTTTCATAGTGACTGTAACTGAACAGAAACCTCTGCCTAACCCTTGTCAGTTTAGCATGTGTTAGAACAATGTCCTTCTTTATATTATTTTAAGTCACTGATATTTTTGAGTTGTTTTTCTGTAGCCTCGTTTGATGATTACAGACTCCATTTACATATCCAACCCCAAGTAACATTCAAAAATACTAGGTATAATTCCAATAGTTTCCTCATGCTCAAAACAAAGAAGTGAATCCATGTGAGGAACACAGAAAATTTAGACTGCAGTGTCATTTTTAAACAATACATTATTCAAAATTATTGTTCTTTAATAATACCAGTGGTATGTGACAAATTTCAAGACTAGGAAAAATCAAGATACTGCAGTTGAAAGAAGCTCATGCAAATAATATTGTTTCATGCAGAACTGATTCATGCTTTGATTTTTAGTAAATTTTATGTGCAGATAACCCATAAATATATTGTCATTAGAAAAGAATCAAGTAATACATAATAATTCAAAGAAAAATTGAAGTTCCTCCTTCATTCCCTTTTTACTCATCTTTTTCCTGCCAGTCCTCCTACTGTGAATTTATTATGTACATACATTCATTACAGATACTCATAATTCTTTTTTTTTATAAAATGCTTTCATTCTACATGTGCTGTTCTTGGACTGTCTTTTATCTCTTAAAATATCTGAGAAATGTACCATATTTTTATTTATAGGTCTCCATCATTCTGTTAAACCTTGCCATCATTTTCCATAGTTTGGATGTACCATGTTTTATTTAACCACTATCATATTGATGAGATTTAAGGGGCTGTTATTTTTAACAATATAAGAAAAGCAATCAGGATTGTACATCCTCTAAATAAATCTTCATCTGGTTTTACTGAGTTATTTTAACCTCCTGAACCTCGTGAGTTTTTAAGTTTTCTGTTTTCCTTTATCCTCTGAAACATTTTTATATAACACAGAATTTACATTTGACTTACTTGGAGATTTTCCATATGCCCTTAAACTCTATGGACATTTCGACATTTTTTATGAACTAGGTTATTTTTTTTTTTTTATGAACTAGGTATTGAATTATTCACATTTTCTTCTCTCTAGTTGAGATGAATGGTATTTTTTTCCAAATATAATATTCATTTGTTTAGATTCTTAAAATTGTTGGCATAACGTTATAATTTAACTTCTCCTCTATCAGCAGTATACCTTGTGTCATTTTCGTTTTTCATATTCTTTCTTATCTTTTCATTTAAAATAAATGAACATAATTTGTGCACAGAAACCTGGATTTTTATTCAATTGGTTTTGTTTGATATTTTTAATTTATTTTTGACCTTTAAACTGGTTTTGCATGCATTTAACAGAATGTTAAATACTTCCTGACATCTATGACTTTGTAAATGTTCTTCATACATAAACGCAAACTTGACTTTTCAGTGAGTATCTTGTATCACAATTTGATAATTTCACAATTCTTTAGCTACTGTAATATTAATTTCTGGTATTCAATTTAAGAAAAAATAAACTGCTAGCATCATTTTTGTCCCTATGTAAGGTCTTAACTTTTCCCTCCAGAAACTGACATGTATTTTTATCTCTTCATTTAAAACGGTGTGTTGCCCAGAGACTGGACATTAATGAATGCCAACTATAATTTTATGTGTATAATGTGATGGCTCGGTGTGAGGTCGGGGTGGTGGTGGATGGGGGGAGGGCGGTTCACAGTGTGAGGGATGTAAAAATAAAATAAAATTAAATTAAAAAAAACACAAAAAACGATGTGTTGCCTATTTAATTACTTTTATCTTAAAGTTAATTCTTTTAATTTGCAAATTCAAGATGTTTTCCATCTCGGATTCGATTTAATAGATTTTGATCTGGATTATTTCTTTTACTTCATTGTCCTAATTTGAACCCTAAATGGATCTTGTTTTACTGATCTGGATATGCATTTTAAAATCCTCCATATATTTCTTACATTTAACAATCCATTTTAATTATTTTTTATTGTGTTTTGCTTTCTTTCCTGTTGGTGAGAGCAATTCAAGTTAATTTTTCATATCGATTAGTTGGTTTTCTCTTTTGCTGGTTTTACTCTTCATAATGAAAATGCCAATTTTCTTTCTATTTCTCCATTTCAATTTCCTTGTATTTTATATTTTCGTATTTCAATTTTCTTTTAATTTACGTCTGTTTCTCTTGCTGATTTTTAGGTATTGATTCTTGGAACTCGACTTTCTAATTCCTATAGAGAATGTCAATAATTTTGCTAATCTTTTATTCTATTTTTTATAGCAAATCAATTCCATAGGTCTGTTTATTTCAGGCTTTAGTGTAGTTGTACAAAACGACAGTCATCTTTGATATAATTAGACAAAATATTAGAATCTATCATTATAATTAATGTCAAAAGACTTTCAAAGTAATTATTCAGCCTAATTTTTACTTTATTAAATATTTTTATGAAATAGTTCCATTTTACCAAGAAACATAAAAAGCACTAATGAGTGATTATATTTCATTTAATAATAATAGTGAAGATGTATTTTGTTTTAAATAATAAAAAGACAGGGAAACTGTAGCTCAGAAAAATTAGTGACTTGCTCAGCTTCTTAGGCAGCATAAGGACAAAGTTTGGATTCACAAAATACTTTATAATTCCAAATACATTTTACCTTTATATGCCATAAAGCAATTCAGTGAAAGTGACTATATAAATTATTTTGCTAAAGTAGGTGGGCACAAAGTAAAATAATATTTTCTTTGTTATTTCAAGATAATGGTATTAGCATTTCTGTAACCATTCAAATTAGAATCTCATTTCTAATTTTTTAAAAGACAGTCATTATTACTTTTATTGTTATTTTTAGTATTATATATTTAAATGTGATTATATTATGATAAACATTTTTCTTGAACCAGAATTTATTGAAATGGATAGGGATATTTCCAAGGTATAGAGTTTTAATATTTAATACAAAAAACTTTGACTTTAACTTTGAAAAATAAATTCTTAAAGGAAAAATGTAAAATAGTTTAAATCAATACCATACCATTTTGTGTGAAGAAAATTGCATGTATAATGCAAGCTGTGCACACTGCTTTATTCTGAGAATTATTTAAATATAGATGCTCACAATTATAAAATGAGTGTGTAAGTGTAATTCCAATGTTGTAGTCAACCAAAATGCCTTCAAAATATTAAAACACAAAACAAATGGCAGTTAGATATTTTATTGTATAGTCTCTCTGGTTTTTATTTTTCTCATCTTTAAAATTAATAATAATAATAATCATCATCATCATCATCATCATCATCATCATCATCATCCAAACTGCATAATGGATTGTGAGAATTCAATTTGTGTTTAACAAATGTATAATATGAATTTCAGTAGGACGACCAGGTGTTTAAGAATGATTTCTTAATTTTTCAGTCAATAGCATTAAAAAGTTCTTGATGTAGGAGAGAACATATTGTGGCAAGATATCAATAAGGATAAATATGATGTTTATTTTTATTTAAAAATGAATCAAGTAGAGAATAAGCACAAACTGTTAGTTTTTAGAATAGGAGATTGATAGTTTTTGTATTTGTCTTCAAATATAATGCAAAGAGGATCAAATTACATGTTTAAATATCATACGTTAAAATAATCTTAATAGAATGAAAAGAATCAGTCAAAACCATTTATATGTACTTTAGTTATTTGATTGATATATCAATAAAAGCTATCTGAAGTTCATGGTGAGTAGCAAAATAAATATAATTACAACCTTTACAATAATTAGTTATTAGAGAGTTCAAAACATTAGTGAAATATGTTTACAATGTGTTAGTATGGAAACATGTTTAGATAGCAGAACAGACGCTGAAGATAACTTTTTCATTGGATGGCATCTGACACTTTCAGGGAGAATAGGTGAAATTGACTTCTGAACCAAGGGACAAAACATTTTGCAGGTAGTGAAAATATAAGATCACTTGAATTTATAGCTGGTCATGGTTAAATTTAAAAAGGCAATTCTCCAAAGAGCTAAACTTAGGTCAACCTAATTTTTTATGTATAAAGTTGAATAAAAAATTATATGATATCTTCAAAAGACTTGAAGCCATTACAAAATCAAAACAGTCCTCCACTCCCCTAGTAGTGTATACCCTGGAGATACATAACAAAGGTATTGCTTAAGATGGCATCTTGGGAAGTTGAACGCAGTTCTCATAATGATTTCTATCTGGAAGAATTCTAAATGAGATTTCAATAGGCCAGGAAAGAATTAAAAACTACCAGTGTTTATAGATGCTGTTCTACTGCACATGCCTGGCCTGCAACAGTTGGATTATTTAAAATTTCTTCAATTTGAGTTAATATTTGTCTATGGTATGTTAATATATTGTGATTCTATTAAGTCAATGTTTTTTAGGAGATCAGAAAACTTATTCCCTGCTTTAAAATAAACATATTACCTAAAGTGTTCCAGGCAGCACAAAATTTATCCATTTTTACTAACTTTCAGGTTTCATTGCCAGGGAGAAGGGAAGCCAATGGAATATTTTGAACTCACAATGCACTTAAGTGTGTATATCTGTTGTCTACAGCTGCATAATATAATCAGGCTCAAACGCAGTGACTTAAATAAAAACGATTGACTATTTGTCATGATGTACTATCTTCATGGTGCTCAGTTGTCGGATATTCTGCTCAACATTGTGTAGAATGAGATTACTCTGCTGATTGAATCAGCCCTGTTACCAGCTAAGGCTGGAATGTCTGCCTCTCTCCAGGAGGACTCCAAGAATTTGGTCCAGGCATGGACTTCATCACTGCATGATGCCTACCTTCCAAGATGGAGGGGAAGAAGCTGGCAGTTCTGTTAAAGCTTTAACTCAGATACCCCAAAACATCACCTTAATTTTATTTTATTGAATAAAGACGAGCTCAGACTCCACCTCTGTTGTCTCACAGCTGCCAAACCATTTGTTCCCCCAGGATTTCACAAGGGAGTGCCTAGGCAAACTGAGACCCCATGGAGACATATCGGAAAAGCTCCTTTGAGGGGAAGTCTCAGTAAACTGAAACCCCATGGAATTATATCCGTCCCTCCCCTTCAATGGATTCCTTGGAGACGTGCATGTGTGAAGGCAAAGTACAAGCTGAAATACAATGGGAACATTCGGAAAGACAGCCAGCCTGCTACGTAACACACAGATCTTAAGATTAACAATCTTTTACCTCTTAAGAAGTCAGCCAATAAAAGCTAGACGTTGGCCCAATTCGAGGCTCAGTCCTTGAGGATTGAGACCCTTGGCCCCGCTTGCACCCTATTCTTGACTACTGTCTTTTCTTTGTCCTGTGCCGACCTTCTTGCTTCCAACAGCTCGTGTTGTGACAGTCGCAACACACCTCCTGATGTAAATAGTAAGGTACATGTACAGAAATGGGAGGGATTATCAATCATCTTGTTATAAAAGTATCTAGTACAGGAGAAAGTGCAAAAAAAAGGGAGGGAAGTTGATATGAGCTTACTGTGTTCAATTCTACAATTAGTTTTTCTTTGAAGGCCTGACATAAAAAATGAGGCAAACAAAATATAACTAAGATTACCTTTATTTTTGAAATAACCTTATTAAATTATTGATTTCAAAATAATACAGTCTAATGGAAAATCTAATTAAAAGTTTTTAAGTATAAAGAAAAAAATTATCTGTAATTCCTTCATCTAATGGTAGCCACTGTTAATTAAAATTTTATTGAATGCCATTCTAGAAATAGTAGTGATACTATTTTCAATTATAGAATTATAATATAATTAAAATTGAAAATAAAGGCATGTAATATATATAGATATTTCTAACTTTGCTGCCTTTAACTATAATCATATTTAAATTTCATCTTGTTACATAAGCCACCATTAAAAAAACAAAACACAATATTCATCTATTATATATGATGTGGAAGTATCACCTTTAGAGTAACTTTGTAGTAACATACATGGTTTTACTCTTAAAAGCCGATGAAGTTTTATCAGTTGGGCCATTGTTTCATTCCATTTTGAACTTTTAAAAATTTAATTATCATTATTTTTAAATGCGCATTTTGAAATGCTGACATTCTGATGTATAACTTTAATTACTCAAGTTTGTTTATAGGTTGCTTTTAAAAATTGAAAATCAATAGCAGGTTCATAATATTTTTGCAGAAACAAGTCAATTATTTGGACCAATAGAAAACAAACTCAATATTGTGCACTATTTCTATGTAGTTTAAAAGAAAATGCTCCAAGTCACAAGGTTAAATGGATTTTTTCTTAGTCACTCCAAACTTTACATTTTACAATAGTTATGATTTATTATTTGACACTTTTTTCCTTTAATTATTTTTATTTTTCTCACATTTTTCTAACTGCTTTTTACTTTTTGTAGAAAGAAAAAGTATATGCCTATATCACATCATTAATATCTTCCAGGTTCACAGTTGTAACACATTTGAAATGCAACATACTTTCTTCTCAAGTAAATTTTTCATAGAATGTACTGACTTCTTCATTGAATTTGAACCTTTTTGTTGTAACCTAATGTATAGCTGTCATCTGGAATTTCTACTTAGTGCATAATATTATATATGTGCATATACATATATATGTATATATGTATATATATGTATATATATATATATATATATATATATATATATATATATATATATAATTAAACCGTTAATCTTGTTTTGTATATCTGTTTTGTGGTCCTTTTTGATCTTGCTGGATTATGTCCTCAAGCACTATTCTTTCTTTCTTTCCTTCTTTTTTTTTTTGTTCACCCTCAGAAAGGTTTGATATGAAGTAAATGTTCTGATTTCTTCCGTTTTTAAAAAGTGATTTTAATTTTTAGTGTTACAGCTTTTTGTTAGTTTGGATGCAAAACAAAGTGTAAGTTCAAAACCATGTTGTCTCCAACTTGAAAGTTTTTTACCACTGCAGTGAATCATAAATTCACCTCTTACATGTTAGATGGCTGATTCTAATGTGATGATTGCCCATCCAGGCTCATTGGATCCCAGTAATAGGATAGTCTTCATTCCGTATGTGTAAAGCAAGTGACACGGATCCAGACACCTACACTCTAAGGAGGACTTCCTGTCAAGCAGTTTTGATTCTGGATCTATTCTGATGGGACATCCAAGAGTATCTGCTGACAAATTGGATGGGAGTATAAGACAAAACATCAGTACTGACGTTATGTTTTTTGGTCTGAGCAGCTAGAAAAATCTATTTTTCCTTTATTCAGATGAGATTTTAAAAGAAACAGATTATAAGAAATTACTTATTCATTTAGCAGATATATTTGTTGATCATCTTCTATGGAATATATTTATTTCTAGGCTCAATATTATTAATATTGAGTTGTCTCTTAGACATCCAACTAGATTTCACGTAAAAGGCCTTGGTTTAAAATTTAAATTTTTAAAGGATCATCACACACATGTATTAAAATCTGTGGTTGAATGATCCACAAAGACTAAATATAGTTAGAGAAGAGAATAGACTCAAGGACAGAGCCCTGAGCCATTCCAATATTTATTGGTTAGGAATATGAGGATCAGCAAAACATATAGAGAAGTAGTTGACTGAGTGATGGAAGAAAAGTCAGACATGTGTACGGTTCTGAAAGCCACATATTTTAAGAAAGAAGATGATTAATTGTCCCAAATGCTATTGATAGGTCAAATGATGCGAATATCGAGATATGATCATTGGACTTAGCAACAATGTTTTAAGACACTGATGAGCAGTTCTGATATAAAAATGAAAGTGAAACAGTTTAGAGAGACCAGACTATAATGTAAGATAAAATATACAATGGAGAAAAGAAAGCCTCTTCAAGAAATGGTGCTGGGAAAATTGTAAATCCACATGCAAAGGAATGAAACTGGACTGCTATCTGTTACCATACACCAAAATAAATTCAAAATGGATCAGAAGCCTAAACATAAGACCTGAAACAATGAGCTGCATAGAAGAAAACATAGGTACTAAACTTATGGAAATTGGGTTCAAAGAGGATTTTATTAATTTGACTCCAAAGGCAAAGAAAGTAAAAGCTAAAATAAATGAACGGGACCTTATCCAACTTAAAAGCTTTTGCACAGCAAAATCAACCATCAACAAAACAAAGACGCAACAAACCAAATGGGAGAGGATATTTGCAAACAATACCTCCAAAAAGGGGCTAAAATCCAAAACATATAAGGAACTCATAGAACTTTACAACAAAAAATGAAGTAATCCCATTAAAAAATGGGCAGAGGATCTGAATAGACATTTTTCCAAAGAGGACATACAACTGGCCAAAAGACATATGAAAAGATGCTCAACATCACTAATCATTGGAGAAATGCAAATGAAAAAAACAATGTGATACCACTTCACACCAGTTAAAATGGCTGTCACCAACAAGATAAATAATAACCATTGTTGCAGAGGCTGTGGAGAAAAGGAACCCTCATACATTGTTGGTGGGAAAGCAGATTGATACAGCCACTATGGAAGGCAGTGTGGACGTTCCTCAAAAAATTAAGAATAGAAAATGACCCAGCAGTCTCTCTCCTGGATATCTACCAAAAAGAAATCTGAAAACATTTATCCATAAAGATATATGTGCTCTGGTGTTCATTGCAGCTTTATTTATGGTGGCCAAGTCATGGAAACAACCAAAGTGCCCTTCGATAGATGACTGGATAAAGAAGATGTGGTATATATACACAATGAAATACTATTCTGCCATAAGAAAAGATAAAATAATGCCATTTGCGATAACATGGATGGATCTTAGTATACTAAGCAAAATAAGTCACACAAAAAAAGTTGAGAACCATATGGCTTCGCTGATATGTGAGATATAACATTGAAAGAACAAAGGAACGAGAAAAACATATATACAGAAACTCATAGACACAGACAATAGTTTAGTGGTTACCAGAGGTTAAGGGTGGAGTGGAATGATAGATGAGGGTAGATGGGGTCAAATATAAGGTAATGAAAGGACAACTGACTCTGAGTGAGGATCACATAATGTGATATGTAGATGATGTATTACAGAATTGTCCACTTGATACCTATGTAATTTTACTATTCATCATTACCTGAATAAATTTTAATTAAAAAAAATTTAGATAAACATATGTAGATGACCATTTCAATAAAATCTTTCAAGGAGAAATGTTATACTAGGAGGCATATCCTTCAACTCAACAATTTTGTCTGATCATTTTATTGTAAGTCTAGATGGATATATATGTTTCAGACAGAGAAGCACATGTCACAGTGACTGAGCTTGTAGTACCTGAGGAGAAAAAAATAGAAAATTGATACTGAAAGTTCCTTGTGATGCAGCTGAGTATCATCTCAAGAAAGGGAACTGAAAACAATTAATGGCACAATGTGAACTCCATCTCCTAGAAAACCATTCTTCTCTCAACTTTAGTAACCTGATTTACATCATAGGTCAATGATACGGTAGCACTATGAACTCATTTCTTGGCAGTGGAGGAAAAGAGTTAATTCAATTAAAAACTGGAAGATAATTTATTTTGCAATATGGACCTAAACTAGACTACAAAAGAGGCTTTTCTTTTCTTTTCTTTTCTTTTTTTTTTTTTTTTGAGTGAATGAATTTTCTTTTCCAGTTATTATGGAATCCTTGCCTAAACTAACATTTCCCAAAGATGAGTGACCTTGGGGATATTTTTAAATTATAACCAAATAAAAGAACATCAGTGGTAGATTGAGAATAAATGAAATTTATACTAAAGTAGATAGGGAAAATGATCTCAGAGTTGAATTAATAATTGCTAGAAATTACTGACATTGGTTTCACCTGTCCTTTTAAAGAGTCAAGTACAAAAATACATTCAAAACAATAAATTATGATATGAATACACTATAAATATGAGAAATTATAAGACAAAACATATACTATGGCATGATGTTTGAAAAAGCATTTTTCTAGTTGTTGTGTGAGTGCAATTCAAACCTATTGCAGGAATATGGGACAAGATAGTGATAGCAAGGATACAGTCTTTGAAAAGGCTCCCACTCTTATGATAGTTCCTTAGATTTCCATTTAAACCATGGTTAAATAAATATTCTCATGGCTAAATAAAATTTAAAACCATTTGAAGCAATGATGAAGAAACAAGTATTGCTTTTAAACTATATAGAGTCACAAAACAGTGGCTTAAAAGTTGCAGAGGCGGGTATACAGGGTCAAATATATGATGATGGAAGGAAAACTGACCCTGGGTGATTAACACACAATGTGATATAAAGATGATGTATAACAGAAGAGTATACTTGAAACCTATATAACTTTACTAACCATTGTCACCTCAATCAACTTTAATTTAAAAAAAAGTTTCAGAGGAAAAATCTAAAGCAAAGAAACAAAGGTGGGAATAATCTTTTCTCTGTTCTAAGAACAGGAAGAAGAGTCGTATGTCTGGAGCATTGTGAGTGTGAGGTTGGGAATTATGAGACGAAGTTTAAGGGGCATTCAAGGGCCAAATGATGAGAACACTGTTTATCCTTTCTGGTGGTAGGTTTAGTTATTTACAAGTGCAAGGTTTGGCTTTGAACAAGGGGAAGGACATGATATAATTGACAGTTGAAAACAGCGGTCTGACCTCTACACAGAATATGGAGAATTGTCACAAACAGCACATTGGTTAGTTAGGATTCTGTACTTTCTCTCAGTGTTGATATAACAATGGTTTGGATCAATGCCATAGTTTCCTTAAAAATAGAGAGTGGATGCCCCTCTCATATTAAGACAGAGCTCTCATTGAGTGCTCAGAAAAAATGATGCTAGGACAAAGGAGAAAACCATTTTATGGATCAAGAAGTGAAAACCTGGGTACAAATAGTGGCTTTGTGGAAAGAAGTGATACAGATGTAAAATATAAAAACAAAACAAAACAAAACAAAAACAGACATACATAGGTTTGATTTCCCCTGTAACTTCACAAGAAAGGGCAGGGTAAATTATTCCCCTAAACACCAGAGATACCGTGTACTCTCGTCACAGAGAATGATGTGTAGAAGGCGGGTGCCTGTAAGGCACCATCACATAACTGAGAAGCATGAGATAGAGGAAGTTACTTGGGTAACACCCACATTCTGTAGGATGTGTCCGGATGGCTTAAGACCACTAGCCTGTGGCAACCCTTCTTATGTTAATGCCCCTCCACCCAGCAAAAGAATGTATATAACCCATGATTGAGCTGTAATAAAGAGAGACTTGATCAGAACTCCTGTCGTGTCTCTGGTCTTTGTGTCTCCCATTTTCCTCCCTTCTAGGTGCTTCGGGGTCCCTCGTGTAGTGTCCCACGGGTTGGGACAATGATGGGTCCTCTTTGGCAGATTTCCTCGGGAGAAACTGGGGAGGTTACACA
The DNA here is from genome assembly GCF_964194185.1 of Rhinolophus hipposideros. Lineage (NCBI taxonomy): Eukaryota > Metazoa > Chordata > Mammalia > Chiroptera > Rhinolophidae > Rhinolophus > Rhinolophus hipposideros. The sequence continues at coordinate 95,401,865 of NC_138050.1, forward strand.
ACTTGTGGGAAAAGTTTTCTTCAAACTGAAGATGACATTCTATTGTGGATCATGATCAGAATTATAAAAATAAATTTAAAAATTGAAAAGTTTTAACTGTGATTTGAACACATGACGCTGTGAGTTTTGAACACCTACATGGTAATATCTAGCTATGTGTAAAATATTATTTTCTTTTTCCTCTACCAAAATCAATGTTATCCTGCCCATCCAACCTCAATATTTGCTTTTAACAGCAGCAAAACTGTTTTAATAAATGTTATCCAGGAGCAGTTGGGCAAAGATGGATGACGATGAAACATTCTTCATTCATTTGTTCCCTTTACAAACTTCCTGAGGAAACATTGTCTCCAACATGATTTTACTCATTGCTGACAGTTGAATAAATTTACTTCTGGTACTCATTTTGTCGTCCTTTCTAACCTCATTATTTCTTTATCTTGCCCTCGGGATAATAATGAGCCAAAACCTTACTTAATTGTGTCTGATAAGTATAAGAGAAGTATGGGGAGGAGCTGTATATTCAGGAAGAAGAAAACCCATAAATGATCAAGGAAAATTGAACATAATAATCAACTAGTAAAATTTTGTTAGTTCAAAGCCTTTTTTGAATAGTCTCTAAAACATCCATCTACTTCCTCTCCCTAAAGAAAAAACAAAAGAAAAAAGAACAAAAAAACTTTTGTTTTCACTCATGCAGTAGTATTCAAGATGTATTAAAAATATCTGCACTTGCTTTAATTCAATATATTCTGCTTACTGTAGAAATATCTAAAGGTAGCTAATAAATACCCCTAAATGAAACAACTATATTTTAATAGATTTATCTACTATATTACACAGCACAAATATGTATTTTAGGTATATAATTACTTAGTTTACCAAACTAGCCTTCATATACAATACAGTTCCTACAGAAAATTTCATACACAAATTGCACAAAAATGAATTTAAAATACACTATTTTAATGTTTCTCTGTTATGTTTTTATTTTTATATGTTTAATATATAAAATTGTTATGCCTTATCTTTGGTATCCTACTAACACAATTTTCCATGAGACAGTAGGGGCTTAACTTCACAGTAGAAGAAGAACAGAGAAACATATGGTCCAACACTTTCATGCTGGGGAAAGGACAGCTTCACTCAGTGAGGAAAACATTGGATGGAGATTTTGAACTATGGTTAGTCTAGAATTTTCAAAGGTGAAAAGAAGAGACTCACTGAATAAAATATGTAGAAGCAAAAAGTTAAGTTTGTGCAGAGGAAATCAACCATTTTAATCATTTGTTTGTCAGATTTTCTTCCATCGTTTCAACTAATTTTCTGGAGTGAGTTGGCACTTTCAGAAGCGAATCAATTTCTTCTGCACACTGTCATTATATTTAAAACTATTTGAGAATGATTTAATAATTACACTGAGATTTTCGTGGTTGATATTTTTATTGGGGAATAATACAGACACTGGAAAGTAAGTTGAATTGCAATTATTACATTTAAAAATATTTCACATTAGCTATTTTCTTATAATAGAAATAAATTATAATGTATACCGTGATATATTGTATAACAAGAGTTGTACAAAATTGTAAAAATGCATATGATCATTGAAAAACTACTGACACCATTTTATATTGGGCAACAGTTAAGTACTGAAACAAGGGTTAACTGATTCATCAGGCACCTATGGTGTAGGCTGTGTACATATTTTACATTTAATTATCATATGTGATCCCATGAATGTTCCAAAGGTACATATAAGTCATGCTACCTTTTGGTAAGTAAGAAACTGTGGCTCAATGAGGCTAAATGTTTTCTATCAGGTCACAGAGCAACTAAACAGAGGAGATGCTATTCAAACTTAGAACTATCTGAATCCAAAGTTTATTGATATCTCTGCATATGACACTGCTTATTAGGTCATGGTAATGTCTGATGGGAAGCCCCATGACATTGTTTTTTGAAGCTTAAAGCTCTAAAATAATTCATAAATATGTAATGTGTATATGTATATACATGCATGTATGAATTAGGTATATATATATATATATATATATATATATATATATATCAGGAATATATATATACATATTATAGAAAGAGAACTGTGTAAACTATTTTCTTAATAGTAATATTTGAAATTACTCTTGCTGTTATTTTTATTTTGTAGAATATGCTGATTGTTTATGATGATGACAGTTCTTTGGTGAATAAAATGTTTTAATTGTATTATTGTCTTCATCTGGATTGTATCTGACTGTATTACATAATAAAATAATAGGCAATAAGGCAACAGTATAATGATAATGGTATACAGAATTATATACTAGAATATTCTAATTGATTAGCTTTCATATACTTAGTGGTAATTTATTTATATAAGCAAGTTATCATCAATATCTTGTCACAGTGAAATCTAATAACATTCCTAGCATGTGACCTCTGTTTAAGAAAAATAATTTGGTCTGTTTCATTTTCTTGGTCATTGTTTTCTAATCCTTTTTTCTCTTGACACAGTGTAAAATTTAGTGAGCATAATTAATCAATTGGCCCCAGAAAACCATTGTAAGTAAAAAAATTGTATCTGTATAATTAATTTGACAGTGAAGCCCATTTTCCTCAGAATGAGAATAATTTCCTCCTCTATATTCTCAACTGATTTGACAAAGACTGGCAGAAAAACAATGGGATAGACCAGAAAATGATCCCATATTTCTCTACCTCATATGCAAACACTTGAGAAACCTATTTAAAATCTGCACCGAAAGACAGAAACAATGTCAGCTGAAATGAGTGGGAACACTGAGATCTTTACTTCAAAAAGATGAAGAATCCTTTAACGGTAATTCTGATAGTTTACATTAATAGAGAGTTCCTAAAAACGCAATATATTTCCACACAGTGGGAAAAGAGAGACATGAAGTCTGCATTAAAGAATCATGGAGCAAGTATAAAGGATGGATGAGCAATGCCGACATTTAGCTCTGCCCATGGCCTCTAAGAATTCTGAGGAAGCCTTGCCAGCCTTGAGGAGCAGCAGACAGACAGAACTTGCAGCCTAGAAGCCTAGACAGCAGGCCGTCTGCTCCCCAGTGCTGTGCCCTGATGGGACACTGATGAGAGCTGGCAGGAGAAAGCAGCAGGCATGTAGATCAGCAGATGAGAACAGCCTGGCATAGAACAACTACCAACGATGTGTTAATCACTCCCTCTTTATTCTTCCTCAGAGTGCTGTGCAGTCCACAGAAATTAATACACCGGAATTAGGACAGATAATCTAGTTTCAGAAATACCTCATTTACAACTACCCTGCAGGAGAATTTCCCTTAACACTCCACTCAATTCTCCACCTTTTCTTATGAAGTATTAATATCACTGCTGACATAGTGGAAGAAACTGCAGCCAAAGGAGGTGCTTAGCTCAATTAAAAAAGTAAAAAAATGAGTGTTTCATAAATTTTGGATATTAACCCCTTATCAAATATATCATTGGCAAATATCTTTCCCCATTCAGTCGGATGCCTTTTTGTTTTATTGATGGTTTCCTTTGCTATGAAAAAAACTTTTTAGTTTGACGCAGTCCCGTGTTTTTTTTTTCTCTTACTTCCCTTGCCCGAGGGGATATATCAGTAAAAATATTACTAAGGGTAATGTCTGCAAATTTACTGCCTATATTTTCTTATAGGAGTTTTATGGTTTCAGATCTTACACTTAAGTCTATAATCCATTTTCAATTTATTCTTGTATATGGCATAGATTGGGGGAGGGAGGTTATCACTTTGTGATGGGTACAAATGTCTAACTATTACATTGTTTTGTACACCTGAAACTAATTTAAAAAAAAATTCTGTTGTGTATCTTATAAAATACCATGGGGATAATGCTGATTTATCCCAAAATGAAAAGTTTTCCTTCTACCTCAGGCTTCAATTTCCCCCCAATAATAGAAATATATCGATCTATATATAGATGTATAGAGAGTGTGTGTTGCATATAAGAGCTCTCCTCTCTCCTCTCCCCCAAATGATCTGAAGTCCTTAGGGAAGCTGAGCTCCTTAACTCATCAGTAGAGTGATGAACACACGTCTGAAGAATCTCAAGATCAAGGGTTTTGGATATCCAAATGAGGAGGCATTACAGAGAGGAGGAGAATGAATTGAATCAGGAAGTGACGGTGTGTGTGTGTGTGTGTGTGTGTGTGCGCACACGCGCGTGTGTTTGTGAGTATATATACATATATGTGTGTGTGTGTATACATATACACACACACACACACACACCTTTTATGTATATGTATATGTATATATATTTTTATATATTTGGTTATATTTCATATATATGTTTATGAATTGGATACGATTATGTGCCATATCACAGAGAAGACAATTATTTTTTTTCAGTTTTAAATTCTGTTCAAAAAGACAGCCTAGAGGTCTAGTGTGACCCAGACAAACAACATCACACAACAACATGAATTCCAGAATTTGAGAGAGAACAGGAAGCAGCCAACCAAAGAATATGCATGGCCCATGTTCTAATATCAATTACATGTTCTCAGCAAAATAATCTCAGAGGGGCCCACGGAAGTTTTCTAAGTGATTCAAATACCGTTGACTATCCACCAAGCCAGAGAGTCAGAAGCAGGTCATGAAAATGGAAGTCAACTAAGAACATTCCCTGTTATCTATTGTCATTACATCCTTCCCCTGTTCTGGTCCAGGAGAGAAACACACACACACACACACACACACACACACACACACACACACACACACACAGAGCAAGCTTTCAGGGTAAAGCAAAACAAACAAACAAACAAATAAATAAATAAATAAATAATGCAGAAAACATTGTTTCCTGCTGCTTTCCAAAACTAACAGATGTTAAATTGGGGTAGAAAGGACTTCTGATCATATTAAGGTTTTGCTTATCATATGATGACATATATTTACTACTAGAATTTTTCTTGTTCCTTGATGTGCTAGCCAGAATAATGGCCCTCCAAATTTGCCTATGTTCTTATTTCAAGATCATTGGACATGTCACCTTCCATGGCCAAAGGGACTTTGCAGATGTTATTAAATTAATGACCTATAGGTGGGAAGAGTATTATGGATTATCTGGCTGAAGGCAGTGTAGTCACATGTGGGTCCTCATTCTCCAGGCAAGAGAGTCTGAAGATGTGAGGAAGGAAGCAAAGGTCAGAAAAATGTGACCCTGAGCCAAGGAATGAGGCAGCATCTAGGACCTGGGAAAGACAAGGAAAATATTCTTCCCTAGAGCCCTTAGGACAAATGTGATCCTGTCAACACCTTGATTTCAGTCCTGTGAGACCCATTACAGACATCTGCCCTCCCGGATTCTAAGATAATAACCTTGTATGTTTTAAGCTACTAAGCTTGTCATAATTTGTTAAAGCAGCATTCAAAACAAATATAATGAAAGTGACCAGACAATTTTTTTTATATACTCAGAAAGCAATCAGAAGTCATTAAATACAGCTAAGATTGTATATACACAATGGATTGAAAAACAAGAAAGTTACTTTCTGTTTGAACAATATGTAATTCCACAGGACAGTGGCAGTAAGTATTTAAGTATACTTAAGTGCCATGTCAGGATCTTTATCTGTAAAATAGAAATAGTTTCAGGCTATTTTACATGGGCTTAGTGGAGGAGGGGATTCACTGGGATCTCTCACATAATGTATTCTGCATGTACTGAACTCAACACATTGTATTTTTATTACTGAGTTAAATATCAATGACATATTTATTTTGTCTAATTGATAGCCATTGTATTTAGCACTCATTGTTTTGAGAAGATAAAATGTCATTCATTAAGAGTTCATAGTCTGGTCTAGGAATCATTGTATATTACATAATAGTGAATAATTTTATAAACATTTAAATTCAAGATAGCAGAAAATGGAAACTTTACTGTGAATGAGGAATTCCAGGAGAACTTCATCTGAGGAAGTGTTCTGGAGCTGCGGTGTGAGCTGAATGACTCTCACTGTAGTGAAAAATTAATACTATGGGCTTTTTTAGTTATTGGAGAACTACCAATAAAATATGGGAAGAATATGTTTGTTACAGATGTAACAGACTTATTACAGATGTTAATTTTTAAATAACCTTTGAATAAAATGGATGACATCTGAGGATCTATAGATGATACAAACAACTATAATATATATAGAGAAAAATGTCTTTCTTTTAACCTTTAAAATCGCTGAGGAATACTTTTTTCACTATATCAAAGCATCTTATTTCAGATGCTAAACTAAAAATTCTAACATTGAATTTATAATGTGACTAATTTCCAACTTTTAAAAAAATACTGAAGTTTTCTAAAGAGTATCTGCCAACAGGAAATAATTTCTTAAACAAGCACTATCTTCTCAGTTTAATTAATCAAACCTTTCACTTAGTCTTTAGAGTATAATTAAATCACATAGCCTCAGATTGGACTGCTTGCTTGAGCTGCTTGGAAAATATGCTTAACCTCAACAATTTTCCTCAACAGTCTTTCAGCTAAACAGTTTTGATTAACGGCCCAAGTAAATTCTAGCCTTTAGTAAAAAATCTTATTTGTGAAAACTTGGATTTTGACCAACAGCCCGAACAATCTTCACAGATCAATTTTCATTTGTCATTAATGACTTTGTACCCATTATTCAAAATTATCCTTATTTGTAAAATACAATTAAAATTTCAAAGAATTTTAAAATATTCAATAATCTTTAACAGTGGGTATTTGGAAAGTAGGTTACTGGGAAGTAAGCAAAACAATTATTTCCGGAATAAAACTAACCACACAAACACACAGAAATGCACACCACACCCCTACAACTAATATTTCATTTTTAAACTTACTTATACAGAGAATCTCATTTTTTTCCTCTGGGCTCGATTAGGCTTTGTTTCTTATCGCCACTTAATACATCTTTGTTATAAATTGATAGTTGTACTATATGCTATAGAAGCTTTCTCCAATTTATTCTAGACTTTTAGTTTAGGTAACTTTGGTTGTTGCTTTTTCTAATATTTTATAGCAACATTTTAACTTTAATGTACTTGATGAATCGTACTGATCTTAAGACGTTCTTCTACATTTGGCATTTTCTTACTTATCAGATGGCACTTTTATATTTTCCCAAATTACATAAATATATGGTAACTTATATAAAAACAATTATTTCTGGAATTAGATCACTTATTCCTTTACATAAGGAAAAATCAATCAACAACAAATCATGGTCCTATGAATGTCCCATACAAAAACACAGGATACTGTACTTACTAATGCAATTTGTCATGTGAAAATTTGTGGATTTATTGTCTATGGACACCTAAGCTGAATATTTGTTCCAATTTGAGAAACTACGATATATGTGGAACTCCCTGAAGTAATTAAGAACATGTAAGATTCAGTGGCTTGTAGGAGAAATAAACTTTTTTTGAGCATTTTTTCAAATTAATTAGGGTGTCATTGGTAAATAGCATTATATAAGTTTCAAGTGTATAATTTATGCTCACCATCCAAAGTCTAGTCTCTTTCAGTCAACACATATTTGACCTCCTTTACTCTCTTCATCACCCCCCCCCACCCCACTTCCCCTCTGAGAACCACCATACTGTGTCTATGTGTCTGTGTCTATGAGTCTGTTTGTTTGTTTTGTCTGCTTGTTGTTTTGTATTTTTTAATCCACATATGAATGAAATCATGGTTCTTGGTCTTTATGATGACTTATTTTCCTTAGCATGATACTCTCAAGATCCATCCATGTTGTTGCAGATGGCAGTATTTCATCCTTTCTCATGGCTGAGTTGTATTCCATTGTATATATATACCACATCTTCTTAATCCAATCATCCATTAAAAGACACTTAGGTGTTTCCATGTCTTAGCTTTTGATTTTTCTTTATTTTTTCACTCCCTTTGTTCCCTAGTGACAAGGTCTTTCTGGCTGCAGCCTACTAGTCATTTTTTCCATTGGCTTGGAAAAGACAGAATTAATTGTGGGAAGGGTAATTCTTAACACCTGGCATCTTTAGTACATATGGAATCAAACAGGCAAATAATTCTTCATTTTCAGTTCAATAACTTAGGTAGGAGTCATTCTTCATACTATTAATCAGACATATTCTCTCTGTTTTACACAAGAAATCATGTAAAAACACTTCTTTATCAATGCAATTTATAACCACTAAAATGTGAATTTATAACTTCCGATTAACAATAACTTTTAGATTCAAAGTTATTGAATTCAAAATATTCAAATTTTTTTATTCAAATAAATATTATCTGTGTTCCTTGGGGCATAAATTCTTCAAGAAGGGGAAATGTTCACAGCCAGAGTAAATTCAGAGGACTGTGCCTTCAGAAACACTGTATGACTACCATTCTCTTGTTGGGATCCAGTAATCCATTCTTTGTTCTGGTCTTTCTGAGTTCTAACAACATCTAAGCTACACTTGTAATAAGTTACTGTGAAAGTTTATTTGTAAATTTTCATACTATTTTAGTTCCACCATGACTTAGTAGCATGTAATGATGCACTTTAAATGATGGAGTATATGATTCATCATGATAATGTATGTAATTGATTTTCTTTAGTAAATTAAAAAAAAATAGACTGAAGTTATTTTAGGTTTCTAAAAGATGAAGCAAGTTCAGAACACTGGATACCAGATCAAGCTGATGGGAATGAGAAGGTACAAATTTCAAAGCAGGACAGTGGGACTTGTTCTCTGGAACCTACATAACAGGATATTTACAGAAGAGAATCGATATCTACAAGCAGGGCTCAGTATTCAGTGATTAAAACCAGACAGAAGGATATAGCTGTACACAGATTACTACTCTATAACGACTGCCTTTGAAATCACTGCCTTATTCTAGCACTGGTCCACTTCAGTCCTGCACTCGCCTTTCTCTTGTCTCCAGTTCACTCTCTCCTATAAATGTGCTATGTATATTGGAAAAGATTATGCATGTTTTTAGATTTTTATCCTTATAATTTTCATACTTTATAAAATTATATTATTTGCAGCAGAACACGTTGTCAGTCCTTATCCTGCTGAGACCAAACTCATTAGTCTGGATGCTGTTCTTCAGTACAAATATTTTTATTATGAAAATACACACATAATTTAATAATTTATTTCATTATGTAGTAAAAAATGTATGTAGTATCAAAATATTGTATGAAAAAGTTGAGCCATCATACAACATTGGAAATTCTAATCAGTCATCTTAGTACTGATATCAAAAAGTTAAATAATTAGCCTGATTCTCATATATGTAGGATGGGGAACACACCAATGTTAGAATATTTAATTTAAAAACAGGATTAGTGTGAAAGAGACATGGTCATCAGCCATAGCTCTCAATTTTCTAATGTTCGTAACAAAATGTGTCATAGTGCTACTTACTGTGTTTCCCCCAAAATAAGACCTAGACAGACCATCAGCTCTAATGTATCTTTTGGAGCAAAAGTTAATATGAGACCAAGTCTTATTTTAATATAAGACCGAGTCTAATATAATATAATATAATATTGGTTTTTATATTAATTTTTGCTCCAAAAGATGCATTAGAGCTGAAGATCTGGTTAGGTCTTATTTTCAGGGAAACATGGTATCAACTGAGGCAGAGAATATTCAGAAGGGAAAAAAAGTCCTAAGGGGAAGATGATGATAAATTATGAATTGCCGTCATTGACATTCTTCTGCTATACTGGTATTATAATACATATAAACCATTTGCAATAATAAGAGAGAGATACAGATTTGAGACTTGAATAGTACTCTTGGTAGTAATCTTTGGTATTGACCAACTATGGGAGTGTATGAAGTCAGTTACGGTGATTTTGTAAAAGTAATACAGTGCTGAACTTTGCGGGGACAGCAACAGTTTAAGGATCAAAGCAATGAAGAGTAGTCTAGAAATAAGACTGGGACAAAACAATCATAGTTTTGAGGAGAACCAAAAAGTTGTGTGTCAAAGAAGCCAGGAAAACAGCGTTTGTTACTAGTAATGAAGTTGGGAATAATCATGCCACACTCAGAAAATAGGCAAAAACATGAGACTTGATATGCCTTTAGTTTTTGGAAAATGAGGTCATTTTTTGTAAAAATAATTATAATATAATAGGATATATATATGTATATATATATGTAAATATACGTATATATGTATATATATATCTAATGTATACATATATATTAGATTAGATAAAGACTCAATTGCTGTAAATTCATGAGTGAATAAAAGGTAAGAGTGAATAGAAAGGGAAGGAAAAAATAGCAGATGCTAATAAAAGTGTAAAGACAATATAAGAAGAGTGTTAATTATAATTGTAGAGACAAAAGTGTATTGATTAAAAGTGAGAAGCCATAGAGGTAAGAGATAGCTTATAGGGCAATATTCAAGAAAAGACAGGGATGAGTGACAGAGAAGGAAAAGAATATAGATACATAAATTTTTATTAGAGATATTTTTTTCAGCTGAAACTGATAACAAAAAAATAAGATGATATCTAAGTAATGAAAAGGTTGCCAGGAAGTCTTAGGTGAACATGCAAACTAAGCTCTAGTTTTTCAATTAAGCAGCCTTCAAGACTTAGGGACAAGATGAGAAAACGTGTGAAACTATTTAAGTAGTTAAGTTTCAAAATCATATTTTACAGTGACCTAATGTGAATATTTGTTATTTTACAGCAGTACTGAATGTTTGTGTTTGAAAGTAATAAAAGTAAAATACAGTACTGATACAAGGCTAGCATGTTCTCAGAGGAGAATGGTGAGGACAGGGGTGTAAGAGAATAGGAGTTTGTTTTCCATATAATTTTGATCTGGAGATCCAGGACAGAGGATGGCATGATAGAAACTGATCCATTGAGAGATACTGAATTATAAAAATATAGGGAGACCTAGGGACACAGGATATAACAGCATTTAAAAATATTACTTGACATCAAGTTCTTACTTCCATTCTATGTCTTCTGTTTACCACATAACATTTACTTTACTAAACCTAGCTTACCATTTGCAAAAATGGAAAGAATAATAGAATGTACTTTATAGAGTTGAGATGATTAAGTGCTTGTAGTGTTTAGTATAAACTTTGCAAAATGTAGTTATTCAAAAAACATTTATTACTACAATCTCCTTTGGCATATTCTGCCAAAATTACTTTCTTCCTACTTATGTTTTTGTTCCTATGTGGTTCATTAGTTTTTACCTGAATGACAGCTATTCTCACAGGTTTACCTCTTTTTTATTAGTCTCTCCTAAATTTTTACATTTCTGTAGCTATTTTAATTTTCTGAGGGAGTTCTATACTTATGACACTTCTGATACAGATATTTCACTTTCTTCTATTGAACAAAGAATATCCAAATTCCTTAGCTTAAATGCTGTCACATTCATGTGATTGGTGTCATGAGGCATTTACCATATTTCCCCAAAAATAAGACCTGACCAGAAAATAAGTTCCAGAATGATTTTTCAGGATGCTCATAATATAAGCCCTAGCCCAAAAATAAGCCCCAGTTAAGATCATCAGCCAGACTGATGCATTTAGTACATCCATTGCAACACACGACAGATGTATTGAATTATAAAATAATAATGTTAATATATAATTAAATATAAATAATATTATTGATAGTAATATTAAAAAGAAATGCTAAAATAAATTATAATTAAGTATTTGTAAATACCCAAGCGGGCACCTTTGGACGAGAGGTAAACACCTATGTAAACAGGTGAACTCAAGACTTATTGCTGAATGACCAATCGGAGTACAGACACAACACACAACGTGTGCAGTTGATAACAAATGATTGTGGTTGTGTCTAATATGAATCTTCATAATTCAATACATCGTTTGTTGTAATGGACGTACTTAATGCACTCGTGTGAAATAAAGAAACATTTTCTGAATTTTGGTGCTGCAATTTTTCGTCACTTTTGTGTAGACCATCATTCTTAACTGTCATCATTTTTGTTGCCACTCCTGACTCATAAATCTTCAATTAACACTTGACATAATGGTAGATTTGAAGGGAATGATATTTTGACCCTCAGGCAAGATGAGTGTTAAAATAAACAGCTATTCCGTTGAGTACAAGAAAGGAATCGTGGGGGACTGCTGGGGCAAGAATTTTACAGCTTTCTGCAAAGAGAAGAAGTTGGATCTCCGGATGGTCTGGAAATGGCGAACAGAGTACGATAACCTCAGTCAACAGGTAAAGGAGGGAAATGCTAAGAAACACAAGTGTGGATCAGGTCAGCAACCATTATTTCCTGAGCTGGAAGATATCCTCTGTGAATGGATTGCTGACAGGAGAGCAAAGGCTTTGGTTGTGCACAGGGCTGATATTCAAACATTTGCTTTTGCAATGGCACCACAGTTAAAATCTCCCCAGAAGAATTCAAAGCATCACAACACTGGCTGGATGCCTTCCTTCAGCGATGTGAACTGTCTATAAGAAGACCTACAACACTGTTCAAGCTGGAAGATACTGAAATTATTAAACGTGCACTTGCATTCAAGTCCTTTGTTGATGGCATCGACTTTTCTAAATACCAACTCTCCAACATGATTGCTATGGATGAAAATGCAGAGTTTATGGGCCAAAGATCTCAAATGACAATTGATTAGAGGGGTGCCTCGTCAATTTACATTCTCTCCACTGGTTACAAAAGTGAATGTGTTACCTATATTTTGGCAACATGTCTGGATGGAAAGAAAGTGAGTTGCTATATGTGGCCCAGAGCAATGGCGGCGGCCACCACCACAGCCGGTCCTGCTTCCACAGCTCCCTCCCCTTTGTTGGAACTTGTTTGGCTGTGAAGCTGTGAATCTCTGTCTGTGGTCCACAGTTCTCAGAACAGCAAATATTCTGTTCTTTTGATCTGACACTGCGACTGTTCCGCTTCTATCACCCGGCGGGTGGGGGAGGGGCGAGCTCTGGGAGGATAGGGAGGGGGTGGCTAGTCTCAGTGCCTAAGGCTTCCGTTTTCCGCTCAGCAGTGAGGGCTTAAACCTCCGTTTTCAGCCTTCTTCCATTAGTCTTTTCTCTGAGGTCTCTGCCATGAGCGTTGGGTTCAGCCTTGTTATATGCTGTCCCCTCAGACCTGTGTGCCATAAACAGAGCCCTAGCAGTCCGAGTTGTTCCCTCTCCCACAGCTGTGCTAGTTCCAGGATGCAGTGAATTCGGAGCACTGAGCTAGGTCTGTGTCCTGTGCCTGCGCGGCTCCGCCTCCTCAGTTCTCCCTTCCCTCCTCCCCCACTCACACGATTCCTCCACCTTTAGGTGAATTCAGTAGTGGGCCTCTTCGTCTTGCCTGTCTGCTGTGCAGGTAGTCCTTTGTGGAGTTATAGTTGTTGAATTAGTTGTAAATTCCAGGGGAGATTTACAGAGGCTCACCTCACACCACCATTTTGATGACATCTCTCTGTTTTTAATTTTTGAAGCATGCCCATATTGTTTTCCATACTGGCTGTACCGTTTTATATTCAAATCAATATTGTACAAATAGTTCCAATATCTCCACCTTCTGGCCAAACTTGTTGTCTTTTGTTTTTTAAATAATATCCATTCTAAGAAGTGTGAGGTAATATCCTATTGTAGGTTTGATTTGCATTTCTCTGGTAATTAGTGATGTTGTGCATCTTTTCATATACTCATTGGCCATATGCATTTCTTCTTTGGGCAAATATTTATTCAATTCCTTTGCCCATTTTTTAAATTTGGTTATTTGTTTTTCTACTGAGTTAAAGGAATTTGTTATATATTTTGGATATTTGGTTCTTAGCAGATATGAAGTTTGCAGATATTTTCTTGCATTCTGTAGGTTGCCTTTCCACTCTCATGTCCTTCTCTGTGCAAAAGCTTTTCATTTTGATGTAGTTCCATTTGTTTAGGTTTGCTTTTGCTGGCTGCTCTACTTGTGTTATATCCAAGAATTCATTGCCAAGGACAATGTCATAAAGCTTTTCTCCGTGGTTTTACCTAAGCATTTTATATATTCAAGTCTTATGTTTAAAGACGTCAAAATATGTCAAGTTGTTATTTGTGTATGGTATAAAATAAAGGTCCAATTTCATTCTTTTCTTGTGGGTTTCCATTTTTCCCAATGCCATTCGTTGAAGACACTATTCTTTCCGCATTGTGTATTCTTAGCAAACTTGTCATAGTCAGTTGACCATATATGCATGGGTTTATTTCTGGGCTCTCCAATTTGTTCCTTTGATCTATGTGTCTTTATGCCAGTACCATAGAGTTTTAATTACTTTAGCTTTAAAAAATGTTTTGAAATCACAGTGTAATACCTCTACTTTTGTTTATCTTTTTCAAGTTGCTTTGGCTATTTGGGGTTTTATGTGGTTTCATATGCATTTTAAGAATTTGTTTCAATTTGTACAAAAATGCTATTGAAACCTTGATAGGGATTTTCATTACATCATATGTTGCTTTAGTTAGTGTGGACATTTTAACAAGACTAAGTCTTTCAGTCCATGAATATGGAATATTTTTCCATATGTTTGTCTTTTTTGAATTTCTTTTATAAATGTTTATAGCTTTCAGTGTTCAAGTCTTTCACCTTTAGTTTATTCCTAAATATATTATTTTTGATGCTTTTTAAATGACACTGCTTTCTTAAGTTTCTTTTTGGATAGTGCTTTTTTAGTATTTAATAAAACAGCTGGTTATTGTATGTTGATTTTTTGATGTTGCACCTTTATGAAATTTGGTTATTAGTTCTAATGTTTTTGTGGCATCTTTATGGTCTTCTACATATATAAGATTTTGCCACTTGCAAGCTAAAATAATTTTACTTCTTCCTTTCCCATTTGGATGCCTTTTAGTGGGTATATTTACTTTTCCCTTGATCATTGAGGAAAAGCTTTCATTTGCTCACTGATGAGAATTTTTTTTGGCTATCAGCTTTCATTTATGCCCTTTATTGTGTTGAGATAATTTTTTTCTATTACTAGTTGTTGAATGTTTTTATAATAAAAGGTGTTGAATTTTGTTAATTGCTTTTTCTTTATCTATTGAGATGGTCATACGATTTTTATTTTTCATTCAGTTAATGTGGTACATCACATCAACTTATTTAATGTGCTGAACCATCCTTGTATTGCAAGGATAAACACCATTGGTGATGATTATGATGTTTTTATTATGCTATCGAAAATTATTTTTTACTATTTTGTTGATAATTTTTGCATGTATGTGCATTTGGGATATTGTTCTGTAGTTTCTCTCTGGATTTCTCTCTCTCTTTCTCTCTCTCTCTCTTTCCTCTCTCTCTCTTTCTCTCTCTCTATCTCCTATATATCTAACTTTGATATCAGGGTAATGTTGGCCTCAAAACCGAGCTTAGAAGTGTTTTCTCCTCTTCAATTTTTAGAAGAATTTGAGAAAGAGTGCTGTTAATTCTTTAGTTGGAAGAATATATATATATATATATGCTATTGATTTCTCTATCCAGAGTATCAATGTGTGTGTGTTTGTGTGTGTGTGAGAGAGAGAGAGACAGAGAGAGAGAGAGAGAGAAAGAAGCCATATAGCCTTACTACTTTTCAATGTGCTTCATGAAATTAACATACAGTGAACAACTACCATATAGTCAATGAAATATGACATGAGTAGATTATTTAGATGTTTACAATGTTTTAAAATTATCATACACAGTTATTTTTGCATATTTTTATTTCTGAAGGTTAACTTCTTATAACTATGTGGCCTGAAAGAAATTCACTTTGAAGATAAAAAATAATATTTGGAGATAAAATAATATTTGCTAAAAAAGTTTATAAAAGTTATAATTACAAATGTTATTAAAGAAACCTTATTATCGTCACCTCTTACATTTTTCCAGCCTCTATATTCATATTATATTTTACTGTGTTAATTTGGTTCTTATGGTTATTTTATTTCATTTCTGCTGCAGAACTATTAATGTGTATGTATTTTCCACCTTAATATGTCTACTTCATTCATATCTAAGTTTGTCAAGTAAATATCCTCTTTATGTATTGTTTTACATAACTTGTATTTAATTTGAGAACATCTATTAAATGATACCTCAAAAATGTCTTATTTGACATAACTATTAATAAAAGTATATTTTTCTCTCCCTCTTAAATGTTGTTTTACTTGACTATTAATGTTTTGAATGTTTGATGAAATACATTTCACAAGTAGAAATTGGCATGGGTATAATACTTGTTCTCTTTATAATAAAATACATAATCTGAAGAACTCTCAATATGACACTTCTGAAATATGCTAATTTGTATGATTTTTTGTAGAAATTAAATTTCATTTCAAATAAAAATATAAAGAAAATAAAAATGCAATTCTGTTTTGTTTGCAACACTTGAAAAGAATAAGAAATTCATTAATACAATATAAAATGCTAATATAGATATCAAGGTAGTGTGATATGCTGGAAAAGGACCGGAGTTTGTGATAAGAAATCTTCTAGACTTATTCTGGTTTCGTACAAATTGGATCCAAAAACTTGATGTCTAACTCTATCCATCAGCAACTTCTGAATCTAAGGTGTAAAGAGTGTGAAGTCGTAGGTATTTATGGCACTTCCTATAATCTCTATGACTTTGGCAATGTAAGCCTATATTTACTAATCACTCTACCTTGTAAATCTGAATCTATTTCACACAGATTTGAGCAAAGGAAATGTCTCAGTTGATACTTTAGTAGCTTCTTTCATATAGTGAACTATCACTTATCAAAACTTCATTAAACTAGTTAGGTCATTCATGTGGTAACTGGCATTATCAGTGAGATGAACTGGCTTAAAGGGAATCAGAAGTATAGAAATATAAAAAGTGTAGGATGTTATAAACAGCTACCCATCTGTTTTACATTGTTGGCCCTTGATGCTTACAGTACTATTAGTTATGGACAGAGTCTGTATCATCTCTACAGTACACAAAACACTTTCAATTCATAATCTACAACATTGCTAAATATGTGGCAACCAAATATTTAACAATTATATAATCATGTATAATCTTTTCATTTGAAGAACAATAATGCAAAACAAAAGTTTCTGTTACTTTGATTTACTCTGTGTGTACTCTGTGTGATGTACTCTCACTTTCTTTTATGCAATATTCAATAATGTCCTTTTGGTTAAACAGCCTTTCAAATATTTGTTACACATTGTTCTTCTTTGGCTCATTTCATTGTATGAATTTATTTCACTTCTTTTTGATACTTTTATTATCATTTCTTTCTTCCTTTGTTCATAAATTACTATATATATATATATATATATATATATATATATATATATATATATATATATATACACATATATACACACACACACATACATAATGTTAACTGGTTTGTTTTCGTCATTTCCCTTGACGTCAAGGCTTATATACTTGATGCCAGATATTTCATTTGACACACGTTTTTTGCAACACTAATGGGGATACTCTATCAAATTGTACTGGGCCTTTGATGACCATAACTTAAATTGTTGGATTTAGGGTAATGAAGGATGATAAAATTGTTTGATTTTATTTAATGTACTAATCAAAACGTGAAGTTTTACAGAAATAATGTAGATTTCCTAGTGGGTATAAAACCACTGAATGACAGCAATAAGTTTCCTTGATTAGAAATAACATTTACATTTTCTAAATTATCTAAAACCATTTTTCTCCTCTAATCTACTCTGAAATATCTGTATTTATTTTATTGGATATGTACTTTGTTTTCACAACTACCATTTTATTCCACTGGAGTTACAAAATAAGTTTAAAATAAAAATGCGTAATTTAAGAGTCTGAAGGGACAGAACAAAACTGGTAAAATTACTTCACAACACATCTCAGGATTTTCTCTGTATGTGTGGCATTTATTAACATAAAAATAATGATAATAATTCTAGCCACTCTAAGACAAAGTAGGAAGAGGTTCATATCCCAAGTTATTGCCAAAGAATCCCTTACAAGATTGTTCACCAATCATTCATGACTGTATTTCAAGACATCTCATTTTAATATTATTTCTTCAAAAGAGAGAACTTTTAAATTATATATATATATATATATATATATATGTAGACATGCATATATATATGTATATATATATGCATATACATAATTGCAACGTGAATTTTTAAAATATATTAACCATAAATTCACACACCTACAAATCATCTTTATTTTTATTAGCATCAGTTAAAATTTTATTATGAATATGTTATGCCCATTTCACATTTGAGAAAAAAAAATATGGCAGTTTTTCTCTAAAAGTCATTGCTGATAAAAAGACAAAAGATTAAGAATTAAGAGAAGAATTCATCTTGTTAAAATGTACATATTAACTAAAATGATCTACAGATTCAACACAATGCTTATGCAAATTCAAATGGAATTTTTCACAGAAATAGCGGAAAATAATCCTAAAATTTGTACGGAGCCATATGAGACCCTGAGCAGACAAACCATTCTTGAGAAAGAACAAAACTGGATGCCTCACACTTTCTGATTTCAAAGTATATTACATAGATGTAGTAATCAAAACAGTATGGTATTGACAAAATATACAGATGCAAAGATCAATTAAACAGAATAGATTCCAGAAATAAATCCATGCATAGGTGGCCAATTAATTTACAACAGAGGAGTCAAATAAAATGGAGAAAGGATATTCTCTTCAATAAATGGTGGTGGGGAAACTGGACAGTCACATACAAAAGAATAAAACTGGACCACTATCTTTCATTATACATAAAAATCAACTGAAAATGATTTTACAGTCTTTAATATAAAATCTGAAAACATAAATAAAACTCCTAAAAAAAAAACAAACAAACAAAAAACAACAAAAAAAAACCTCCTTGACATTGTCTTGGCAAAGATTTTTTGGATTTGACACCAAAAGCAAAATGAACAAGTAGGACTACATTGAACTAAAAGCTTTTGCATAGCAAAGGAAACCATCACCAGAGTGAAAAGCCAACCAATGGAATATTAGAAAATATCTGCAAACCATATATCTGATAAGAGGTTAATACCAAAATATATAAAGAACCCATACAACAGCCAAAAGGAAAAAAAAATCCAATTTAAAAATGGTCAGTGGATCTGAATAGACATTTTTCCAACATAGACATGAAAATGGTCAACATGTACATTAAAAATATATGTTCAACATCACTAATCATGAGGGAAATGCAAATCACAACATGTGATATTTCCTCATACCTGTTACAATGACTGCATTCAAAAAACAAGAGATACCAAGTTTTGGGAAGGGTATGGAGAAAAGAGAACACTTGTGCACTGTTAATGGGAAGGCAAGTCGGTGCAACCACTATGGGACACAATATTGACGTTCCACAAAAATTAAAAATAGAACTATTACACATTTTAGCAATCCTACTTCTAGGTCTATATCCAAAGGAAATGAAAACAGGATGCTGAAGAAATCTCTTCACTCCCATGTTCATTACAGCATTATTCATAATAGCCAAGATAGGAAACAACATCAGTGTCCATCAACAGATGAACAGATGAAGAATATATATACACAGATGTATAATGGCATATTACTCAACCATGAGAAAAAAAGAAATCATGCTTTTTATTACAATGTTGATGGACCTTGAGGATATTACGCTAAATGAAATAAACCAGAAAGTGAAAGACAAATGCTTCAAGGTATGATATATACATGGAATAAAAAAAATAGTTATAGAAGCAGAGAATATAAAAGTAGAGGTTGGGGAAATAGGGAGAGATTGGTAAAGGATACAAACTTTCAGCTATAAGATAAATAAGGTCTGAGGATGTAATGTGAAATATGGTGGCTCTAGCTGAAGACACTATTATATAATTGAAATTTTCTAAAATAATAGAAACTTAAATTTCCTCACCAAATTAAAGACAAAAAGATAAATATGAGGTTATGGATGTGTTAATATATTTGACGAAGGGAATCCTTTCACAATATTTACAAATATCAAATCACCATATATGTACTTTAAATATCTGATCATTTCATTAGTCAGTTATACATTAGTGTAGCTGAAATTAATAGAAAGATAATTGTTAGTTTGCAATATTGGAACTTTTAGGAATACCACCATATTAACCATTGAGATACAATTTTAATATCCTTTACAATGGTCTAATGAGTTAAAGTTCTAAATGTCAGCCAATAAGCATGTTACTGGTGATAAATTAATCATGACACAATATAACATGATTTATAATAGTGTTAATTTGTATTATCTAGAATGAGAAATAATTCAGTAAAAAAATATTGATTCAAAAGTTTCTTGGTTGAATAAATTTCCTAAGTGCTAGATGCCTGATGTTGTTCGCTTTTGCTGCTCCTTTTGAATAACCCTCTAAGCTCATTCTGGTCTGAATGCATTGTACTACAATAATTGAAGCTATTTTTCTAGAATTGAGGATTTTCCTCCATAAAAGAATTATATTGAGTGGCGTCATAGGAATGGCGGCAGCGGGGCACACTTTTTGAGTTTTCCTCTGGATCTTATCACAAACGGGACATATAACCCATCAAAGGACTCTCTGCTCATCACGCAGAACAGCTAAGAGACTCGTGCAAGGATTACTTGAAGGTGCACAAATTGGGCGAGCAGGGGGAGAGGGAAGGGAGCGGAGTGGAGACACGGCCCTCATCTGCGGCTGTGGGGAGGCGGACCACATCTGCGGCTGTGGAGACGCGACCCCCACCTTCGGCTGTGGAGACGCTGCCCACATCTGCAGCAGTGGAAACGTGGCCGGCATCCACAGCTGCAGAGACACAGGGGATCCCAGGAAGGAACAGAGAACACAAAAGCCAGGAGGTGGGCTCTTTCCCTGCATCCCACAGCTGATCTCTACCGCCAAGGGGGCAGCTAGTCAGGCGCTAGGTCTGACAAAGGACACAAACTCCATACCTGGGCCCCTTACCCCCGCTCTTCCAATTCTACCCTAGCCCTTCCAGAGACTTAAACTGGCCCCTGCACTGAGGAGTAGTGTCAGATTACAGAGGAGCCTTAGTGCTCAGGCTCTGGGAAGACTGTCAGGCAGCTCTGACCCAGGGAAGGCTGGGAAGAGTGTGATTTTTGCTGGGCTTGGAGAGAAGAGACTCCTCTACCCCCAGCCACCACCTTTTCTGGCCTGCGGGAAGAGTGTGGCACGGCTGGGCTGGGAGAGACAAGACCCTCCATCCCCAGCCCCCACCCTTTCTGGCCTGCCTAGGGCAGGGCAATTACATCTACAGAGGCACTCCCAGGGATCAGCAGTAAGCGGCAGACACAGCTCCCGCCTTTCAGAAGCTCAGAAATCTCCTGCCTACCACACACACGCACACATACACACAGAAGAAGTGCCCTAAGACTCAGGAGAACTGGACACAGGGATGGTGGTGCTACTGTCAGTGTGCATATGTGCAGGCAAGGGCAGAAACTGCACTGACTTTGTAAAAACTACCATCCAAACCCCTCAGCCCCACGCATCTAAATCTACAGTCCCAAAGTCAATCTGGGCACCAGGTAACTGGCTCTGCCTGCACAATATGCAGGGGACTCATTGGTACAGCAGAGGACAACCTGGAGATTACTTGGTGGGCTTAAGCCAGGACTGGCACTGCTTTTTGTTTTGTTTTGTTTTGTCTTTGTATCTTTGATATCTTTTCCTGTGTTGAGTGGGGTTTGTTGGTTGTTTTTACATGTGAATGTATTTGATTTTTTTTCTTTGTTGTTGTTGTTGTGCTTGGTGATTTGCTTTGTTCTGAAATTGCCCTACCAGGGCCCAGCTTAAGAGGCACAAGATTCAACATATCCAGAGGCCAACTCCGGACCAAACCAGAGTACTACTGGGTTTGACCTACAAGTCACATACCCAGAAGGAATTCTCTACTGGCACAAGAGCCCATAGAGGCCAAACCACATTTAAGTGATCAACCTTCACTCAGTGGAACACCCTGCAGTGGGCAGAGCTAAGTCTCACAACTAGTCAGCATAGGAGTTAACCCCACCTACTCCCAAGCAAAAAGCAATTAAAGATTTTCTTTAACAGGACAATATACACAAAGCAAGAGTCACCTTTGGAGCACACGCAGAGGAGAAGAACGAAGTAGTGCAAGTCAAATATAAAGGACACATACTACATAAGATAACCCAGCAAGAACTAAGAACACTAGAGAATCTACCTAATACATCAAAGCAAACACAGAGAGTCGGCCGGAATGGAGGAACAAAGAAACATGTCCCAAATAAAAGAACAGAAGAAACCTCCAGAAGTGGAACCAAATGAAACAGAGGTAACCAACCTATCAGAGACAGAGTTCACAACACTCGTGATAAGAATGTTTAAAGAACTTAGAGATGACATAAAGAAGGATGTAGAAATCACAATGAACAACCAGTTAGAACTAAAGAACACAAATACCGAAATAAAGAACTCACTTGAAGGAATTACCAGCAGGTTAGATGAAGCAGAGGATTGAATCCGCAACTTAGAAGACCAGTTAGCAGAGATCATCAAAACAGAAAAAAACAGAAAGAAAAAATAATAAAAAACAATGAGGGTGGTTTAAGAGACCTCTGGGATAACATCAAGTGCAACAACATGCGCATCATAGGAATACCAGAAGGTGAAGAGAGAAAGCAAGGGATTGAGAACATATTTGAAGTAATAATATCCTAAAACTTCCCTAACCTGATGAAGGAAACTAACATAGAAGCCCAAGAAGTGCAGAGAGTTCCAACCAGGGTAAACCCAAAAAGGTCCACACCAAGACACATTATAGTTAAAATGGCAAAGCTAAAGAAAAAGAGAGAATTCTAAAAGCAGCAAGAGAAAGATAGAGGGTTACATACAAGGGAACTCCCATAAGACTTTCAAGTGACTTTTCTACAGAATCATTGAAGGCCAGAAGGGAGTGGCAGGAGATACTCAAAGTGATGGAAAACAAAGGCCTACAACCTAGACTGCTTTATCCAGCAAGGCTATCATTTAAAGTCAATGGAGAGATAAAGAGCTTCCCAGAAAAGAATAAGCTTAAGGAATTTATTACCACCAAGCCAGCATTGCAAGAGATACTAAAACCACTTCTGTAAATAAAAGAAAGATGAAACCAATCTAACTACAAATTTAAAAATTGCAATAACTATGTATCTATCAATAATAACTTTAAATGTAAACGGATTAAATGCTCCAATCAAGAGACATGGGTGGCTGAGTGGATAAGAAAGCAAGACCCTTGTATATGCTGTATACAAGAGACTCACCTCAGATCACAAGACACACACAGGTTGAAAGTGAAGGGTTGGAGTAAGATATTTCATGCAAATGGAATGAGAAAAAAGCTGGAGTTGCAATACTTATATCTGACAAAATAGACATTAAAATGAAGAACATATTAAAAGACAAAGATGGGCACTATGTAAAAATAAAGGGATCGATCTGACAAGAGTACATTATTCTTTCTAGTAAACATCTATGCACCCAACATAGGAGCACCTAAATATATAAAACAGATATTGACTGACATAAAGACAGAGATCAACAGTAACACTATCATAGTAGGGAACTTCAACACACCTCTGACAATAAGGGACAGGTCTTCCAGACAGAAAATCAACATGAAAACAACAATCTTAAATGATACATTGGACCACTTGGATTTAATCGATATTTTTAGAGCATTTCATCCCAAAGCTGCAGAATACACATTCTTCTCAAGCACACATGGAACATTTTCCAAGATATACTATATGTTAGGCGACAAAACAAGTCTTGATAAATTTAAGAAAATTGAAATCATACCAATTGTCCTCTCTGACCACAGTGCTATGAAATTAGAACTGAACTACAGGAAAAAAACTGGAAGACACACCAATTCATGGAGGCTGAATAACTTGTTACTAAATAATGAATGGGTCAAGCATTCCTTTTGATCAAGGAAGAAATCAAAAGATATCTCGAGACAAACGAAAATGAAAACACGATGACTCAAAATCTATTGGATGCCACGAAAGCAGTCCTAAGAGGGAAAATCATAGCATTGCAGTCTTACATAAAGAAACAAGAAACATCAACAGTTCATCTTTACACTTAAGGAATCTGGAAAAAGAACAGCAAAATAAGCCCAAAGGGAGCACAAAGAAGGAGATAATAAAGATCAGAGAGGAAAAAAAAAAAGAAATATAAACCAGAAAAAAACAATACAAAAGATCAATGAATCCAAGAGTTAGTTCTTAGAAAAGATAAAAAAAAAATTGACAAACTCTTAGCCAGACTCATTAAAAAAAAAGAGGACCCAAATGAATAAAATCAGAAATGAAAGAGAAGTGACAACAGACACCGCAGAAATATGAAAAAAAAAAAAAAAGAAAAGAAAGAAATTACTATGAGAAACTATATGCCAACAAATTGGACAATCTGGAAGAAATGGACAATTTTCTAGAGTCGTACAACCTTTCATGGCTAACTCAAGAAGAAACAGAAAACCTGAAACGACTGATTACACCCAGGGAAATTGAATCAATAATCAACAATCTCCCAACAAACAAAAGGCCTGGACCAGATGGCTTTACAGGTGAATTTTACAAAATGTTCAAAAAAGAATTATCAACTATTCTCCTCAAGCTTTTTCAAAAAAATCCAGAAGGAGGGAAGGCTCCCAAACACTTTTTATGAAGTCACTATCACCCTGGTCCCAAATTCAGACAGAGATACCACAAAAAAAGAAAATTACAGGCCGATATCACTAATGAACATAGATGCAAAAATCCTCAACAAAATATTAGCGAACAGAATTCAGCAATACATTAAAAAGATCATACACCATGATCAAGTGGGATTCATCCCTGGTATGCAAAGGTGGTTCAACATCCACAAATCAATTAATGCGATACCCCACATTAACAAAATGAAAAATAAAAATCACATGATCATATCATTAGATGCAGAAAAAGCATTTGATAAAATCCAGCAGCCATTTATGATAAAAACCCTTAAGAAAGTGGGAATAGAGGGATTATATCTCAACATAATAAAAGCCATATATGATAAACCCACAGCTAACATCATACTCAATGGGGAAAAGATAAAACAATTCCCCCTTAGATCAGGAACAAGGCAAGGCTGCCCACTTTCTCCACTTCTATTCAACATAGTGCTGGAAGTTCTAGCCACAGCAATCAGACAAGAAAAAGAAAAAAAAAAGGCATCAAAATTTGAAAAGAGGAATTAAAATTGTTATTATATGCAGATGACATGATACTATGTATAGAGAACCCTAAAGACTCCACCAAGAAACTCTTAGAGCAGATAGATGAATTTAGTAAAGTAGCAGGATACAAAATTAATATTCAGAAATCAGTTGCATTTGTATATACCAATAATAAAACATCAGAGGGAGAAATTAAAAAAGCAATCCCATTTACAATTGCTCCAAAGACTATAAAATACCTGGGAATAAATTTAACCAAATAAGTCAAAGATCTGTACTCAGAAAAGTATAAGACATTGAAGAAAGAAACGAAAAAAGATACAAATAGATGGAAACACATGCCATGTTCATGGATAGGAAGAATTAATACAGTTAAAATGTCCATACTGCCTAAGGCAATATAGATATTCAGTGCAATTTCTATCAAACTACCAATGACGTTTTTCACAGAAATAGAACATACAATCCTAAAATTTATATGGGACCATAAAACACCCCAGATAGCCTCAGTAATCTAGAGAAATAAGAACAAAGTGGGAGGTGTAACAATACCTGACATCAAATTATACTACAAGGCTACAGTAATCAAAACAGTATGGTACTGGTATAAAAACAGACACATAGATTAATGGAACAGAATAGAGAGTCCAGAAATAAATCCACGCCTACATGGCCATTTAATCTACAACAATGGAAGCAAGAATGTACGG
The DNA here is from genome assembly GCF_964194185.1 of Rhinolophus hipposideros. Lineage (NCBI taxonomy): Eukaryota > Metazoa > Chordata > Mammalia > Chiroptera > Rhinolophidae > Rhinolophus > Rhinolophus hipposideros. The sequence goes on from NC_138050.1 coordinate 95,427,838, forward strand.
TGGGGTAAAAACAGTCTATTCAATAAATGGTGCTGGGAAACCTGGACAGACACATGCAAAAAATGAAGATGGACCACCTCCTTACACTATATACAAAAATAAATTCAAAATGGCTTAAAGACTTAAATGTAAAATCTGAAACCATAAAATACCTAGAAGAAACTATAGGAAGAAACTTCACAGACATTACCCTGATTAAGATTTTTACTGATATATCCCCTCGCGCAAGGGAAGTAAGAGAAAAAATAAACATGTGGGATTACATCAAACTAAAAATCTTTTCACAGCAAAGGAAACCATCAATAAAACAAAAAGGGATCCTACTGAATGGGAAAATATATTTTCCAATGATATACCTGATAAGGGGTTAATATCACAAATTTATAAAAAACTCACTCAACTCAACTCCAAAAAAACAAACAACCCAATTAAAAATTGGGCAGAGGACATGAAGACACATTTTTCTAAAAAGGACATATAGATGGCAAACAGACATATGAAGAAATGCTCAACCTCATTAACCTTCAGAGAAATGCAAATAAAAACCACAATGAGATACCACCATACCCCAGTCAAAATGGCTACCATCAATAAATCAACAAACAACAAGTGCTGGCGCGGATGTAGAGAAAAGGGAACGCTTGTGCACTGTTGGTGGGATTGCAAATTTGTGCAGACACTATGGAAAACAGTATGATGGTATCTCAAAAATCTGAAAATGGAACTACCTTATGTTCCAGCAATTCCACTCCTAGGTATCTATCCGGAGGAATCCAAAACTCGAATTCAAAAATCTTTACGCACTCCTATGTTTATTGCAGCACTATACACAATAGCTAAGACATGGAAACAACCGAAATGCCCATCGGAAGATGACTGGATTAAGAAACTGTGGTACATTTATACAATGGAGTATTACGCAGCCATAAAGAAGAAAGAAATCTTACCATTTGCCACAATACGGATGGACCTAGAGAACATTATGTTAAGTGAAATAAGTCAGACAGAGAAAGACAAATACCATATGATCTCACTTATATGTGGAATCTAAAGAAAAGAATAAGTGAATGAACTAACCAGAAACTGTTTTGGAGACATAGAGGAAAAACTGAGGGTTGCTAGATGGGCAGAGGGGTGGGGATAAGAGGGAAGGTGAGGGGATTAAAAAACAGTTGGTAACCACAAGATGGCCATGGGGTTTTGAAAATTAATTTGGGGAATGTAATCAATAATGTTGTAAAGATTTTGTAGGGTGTCCGATGGACACGTGTCCCATTTGGGAGACCACCTCAGGGACGCTGTAGATGCCTGATCACTGCACTGTATACCTGAAGCTGAAGAATTATAAATGCCAACTATAATTTTACATATATATGTGTATATATATATATGTATATATATACACATATATATGTGTATATACACACACACACACACACACACACACACACACACATATATATATATATATATATGTATGTATGTATGTATATACTTACAAGAAGCGGAGTACAGCATTAGGAATAGAGACAGTGGAAATGTAATGACTCTGTACAATGTCAGAGGGATAGTGGATGAGGGAGGGGGGTTCACACAGTGTGAGGGATATAAATGATAAACGTCTAAGTATTACTTTGTCTTGTGCACCTCAAACTAATAAAAAAATGATATTTTTTTTTATTTCATCTTTCATACAAAAGTTCAAGGGAACCCTGGATTCTTATTGGCTCCCAGACTCCCAGACCTCCCTGCTTGCTTTAATGCTTAGATTTATTTCTGCATGGAGAAGCGTACAGTGCTTCCTTAAAAAATTAAAAATAAAATAGATTTAGCACTTGATCCAGCAATTGTACTAGTTATATGGAAAGAAAATAAAATCAATATGTGAAAGAGATATTTGCATCCCTATGTTTATTGCAGCATTATTCATAATAGCAAGATATGGAAAGAATGGAAGTGTTCACCAACAGACAAATGGAGAAAGAGAATGTAATATATGAAGAGACTGTGGAATATTATTCACCTTAAAAAAAGAAGGAAATGCTGCCATTTGTGACAACATGGATACACCTTACACTAAGGGAAATGAGCCAGACAGAGAAATACAAATAGTGCATGATCTTCCTTATCTATTAAACTTTAAAAAGTATGACTTATAGAAGCAGAGAGTAGCATGGAGGTTACCAGGGGTGGGAGGTGGAGGAAATGGGAAGATGTTGGTCAAAAGTTACAAAAATTCATTTATGCAGGATTAACAAATACTGGAGATGTACAAATGGTGACTATGGTTAATAATACTGTATCGTATACCTGATGTTTGCCAGGAGCATACGTTTTAAGTATTCTCACACCAAACACAAGCGCGCGCGCGCGCGCGCGCACACACACACACACACACAAATTGATTTTTACTCTCTGTTACCTCGTTTATAGCACATAATACTCCTGAAGAAAAAATAATACATGGAATTATTCCTATTTCATCAATTTTGGGTTGAATTGATATCTTAATTTGATTTTCTGATTCAAAGCTCTGTAACCATATAAAATAAAAGACTTTGGAACATTGCCCTGACTTCCTCCATATGATCAGATGCTCCTCCAAACTCTTCTCTTTTATGCCATCTGTAGTAAGAACAATTACTCCTTCAAACTAGAAAACTACCTCCCAGTCTCCTGATGCACAGCTTGAATAGGCAGATTTAATGACTGAACGATTTTATATGTCAACAGAAGTTTTTGTCTCCTGAAATAAGTTGATTTAATGACAGTTTTTGCATATTAGTCAAAATGATAAAATGTTTTAAAATACACTTATGCAAACATTATGTTTAGTTCATCTACCTGGTTCCATCTTTCCTAAAGGTAAAATAGTTATTTTTTATGACTTCTTATTCTACTTCAACATGAGTATATAACTGTTTTCTCATTCGACGGTTTGCATGGTACCTACCAGATATACTCAGTATCAAAGACCAGAATGTGGTTCTATAAAGGAGAAATAAAGTGAACAAATAAGGAGTAAAATCCACAAATGCCAAAAACAAATGTTAGCATGTTTGTACATACAAAAAAAGGCCCCTTTCATCCTTACAGCAATCACTTTATGTCCTACCGCATGAGATACGACTATACCCATCTTAAAAGATATAATGATATCAGTGGCTATAACTATATTTAATTCTATTTTTAACAATGGCATTTCACTATATGACCTTCATAGCAGTGGATTGTACAGCAAATTCCTATGACTTTTCTGTCCTTCATTAAATCCTTTACTTCAAGTGGGCAAAGAAAATCAAGTGAAATTATTTTTTAAAGAATTTTCAAATATATAAACTGTTTTGAATACAAAATTATGTACATCCCTTAACTTTGAAACAAATACATTTTTGAAACAGTTTTCAACTCTTGGGATTGGATTGAAAGGGGCCATAAATTAGTACATTTTTCACCCTGTCTTTCACTTGGGTAGTAAAAAAATTATTGAAGGATGGTTTTTATAAAAGATATTTTTCAGATACCTTTACAGATGGAGGCACTATAACCTCCTATTGTAACACATTCTAATGGCTTAGAATACTCAAAGTCAGGAACTACTTAATTTTCTGCAATTTAAACATATCCTCTCTTGTCCTATAGGTCAGCGAATAAAGAGAAAAACTATTCACTGTTACTGTACAAGACTTTTTTCATATAACCCCAAACTAATAATGAATCACTCCAAGCATTTTCTTTCACATGCTTGAATAAATTCATCTATTTACCTCTTCTCCATGATACATTTCAAGGAAAGCTTAATCATTTTTATTCCCATATAAGCCTGCTCCAATTTCTTTAGATCTCATATTAGCTTCAATTCATATTTTTAGCTATAATATCACTTGAGGTTTCTTTGCCAAAAGATAGACTTCTCTACCCTCGAGGTTATTTTTGAGATGGTAAGAATAACTGAGAGTAGACCTCTGTAGTTTACAATAATCTAGTCATATCAATTAAGTTTGGAGTACCAGAGGAAAGCATTTCTTGAAAGCACTTTGAGATGACAGAAAGAAGAACTAGCAACCAAACTAAACTGAATGTCATGTCACACAGTTAGTTAGTGCTTCATCCCAAAGACAATTGTTTATTTCAGGTAATTCACACACAAAAATATTATATATAAAATATATTTATGTAAAATATAATATATATATATATATTTATAAATGTTTCAATGAATATTTTATTCATGAGTAGGGGATTTAATTGAATTTGGACCTCAAGGCCCTGATAGTTTAATAAAGGAGATAAAGTTGATCAGAAATGGTAATATGAATAGGCATCATACGGGCACTCTATAAATGTCACTGTCATGCTTAAGTGATATAATGACCTTCAGAGTAGATCAATACAAGTTTGAGTAAAGTTTGAGCTATTAAATATAATGAAATTTTTACCTCCCACAGGTCGAATAAGAATACAGGATACAAGAGCATTACAGAAAAAGTTTGTAGGGTAGAAGCAGACAGCCTAGGATCTTCTGAAACAGCTGTGGATCTCTGTTCCATAGTCATCATAGCAGGAGCCAGAGCATCATGGAGGTATGGGGACTGTCTGCTTTCAACGTTTTTCATGGTGACAGCAGCAAGATGGAAAGTGTTATAGCAGCAGAGCAGAGGGCCTGCTGGCTAGTTTTTAGATTTCCACTCTGTGAAATGTTTTTAGACACCTAAATCCTTCATTTTCATCATTGCTGAGATAGGAAGAAGTCTCTGTGTACTTATTTTAAGTATTAAATATTAAATCATAAAGTGACACATTTTATGCTATTACTCCACATGACTTCCTAAGTTTTTTTTCTCTTTAACAGCATGTTGAAAACTGCCTTCTTAATACAAGAAGTCAAGAGTTGGTTCTCTTTTCAAACCTACTTCAGAGCAAAGGAGGCCTTGTTATCCATAACAGCTACACCATATTGTACCTCTTGATAGAGCCTAAAGTGCATTTCTGAACCATTGATTCGAAAATTAAATTAACATAATCGTAGATACTTCAGAAGTTCAAATTATTTTTGTTACTAAACTCAGGTTTCACATCAGTGATACCAAACAGATTTGAAGAATTTTGAAACTCAGTGACATAAAATAATATTATAAAAGGAAAATCGATCATTTGAGAACACTGAAGCTGCTGAAAATGAGTAACCAAAGTTTTCCTCTGCATAATCACAATATCAATAGAGCTAACTTGTGAAGATTCACACAAAGAAAGTTGGAAGCTCTTTGCAAATAGCTGAAAAATATGTACGTTATAATTCTACAATATTGATTATATTTAACGTCATAGTTCCAGTAATCCTAATAATCAGATAGCAAATGTATTCTTATCCCAATTTAACAACTGTCAAAATTCAAATGATATTTCTCACAGAAATACAACAAGTAATCTTAAATTTTGAATAGAATAACTACAGATCCTGAATAGTCAAAGCAATCTTAAGAAAGACAAAAAAAAACTAGATGCATTCTGCTTCCTGATTTTGATCTATATTACAAAACTACATTAATGAAGAGTATGGTATTGGTGTAAAAACAAACACATATATGATAGATATATCATATATCATATCATATATATATATCTCGGACCCTTTGTTGTGTATGTGTGTGTGTGTGTATTCAAAGCAATCAAGGAATTATATATATATATATATATATATATATATATATATATATATGTAGGAATTTTGCATATATATATATATACAGGAATTATGTGTGTGTGTGTGTGTGTGTGTGTGTGTGTGTGTGTATATATATATATATATATATATATATATATATATATATATATATATATATATAATTATATATAGGATCCGGGAATCTACAATGACGATAGGACAGTCTCTTTAATAAATGGTGCTGGGAAAACTGGACAGTCACATGCAAAATAATAAAACTGGACCACTATTTCATTCCATGCACAAAAATCAACTCAAAATGAATTAAAGACTTAACCATAAGAGCTGCATAAAATTCCCAGAAGAAAACATAAATTTTAAGCTCCTTGATGTTGGTTTTGACAATGATATTTTGGATTTGACACCAAAAGCAAGGTAACAAATTGGATAGCCACATGCAAAATAATAAAACTGGACCACTCTCTTATGCCATATAGAAAAATAAACTCAAAATGGGTTAAAGATTCAAATGTAAGGCCTGAAACCATAAAACTCCTAGAAGAAAATATGGGAAGTAAACTATTTGATATCAGTCTGAGTAATATCTTTTTGGATACATTTACTTGAGCAAGGGAAACAAAAGTGAAAATAAACAAATGAGACTTCATCAAACTAAAAGCTGCACAGCGAAAGTAACCTTCAAAACAACAAAAGGCAACCTACTGAAAGAGAGAATATATTTTCAACTGATATGTCAGATAAGGAGTTGATATCCAAAACATGTAATAAATTCATACCGCTCAATAATAAAAAATAAATAAATAGTCCAATGGAAAAGTGGACCGAGTACATAAAAAAGATATTTCTCCAAAGAGGAGATACAGATGGCCAACAGACACATGAAAAGATACTCAATGTCACTACTCATCAGTGAAATACAAACCAAAACCACAATGGCATAGCACATCACACACTTCAGAAAGGCTATTATCAAAAAGTCAACAAATAACATGTACTGGTGAGGATGTGGAGAAAAAGGAACCCAGTTGGCACAGTTCCTGGGCATGGTTGGTGGGACTGCAAACTGGTGCAGCCACTGTGCAAAACAGTACAGAGATTCCTCAAAAAAACTGAAAATAGAACTACCTTATGGCCCAGCAATTTCACCCCTTTGTATTTATCCAAAGAAAATGAAAACACTAATTTGGAAAAAATGTATGCACCTCTGTGTTCACTGCAGCATTACTTACAGTAGCAAAGGTATGGAAGCAACCTGATTGTCCTCAATAGATGAATGGATAGAGAAGATGGAATATTATGCAGCAAAAAAAAAAGAATGAAATCCCATTTGTGGCAGCATAGATAGATCTAGAGAGTTTTGTACTAAGTAGAATAAATTGGGCAGAGAAAGACAAATACCGTATGGTTTCTCTTATACGTATGTGGAGTCTAAAAACAAAACAAAACAAACAGAACAAAAACAGATTCACAGAAACAAAGACCAAAGAGATGGTTACCAAAAGGGAAGGGGTGGGGAAATGGGTAAAAAGGGGAATGGTAATATCGTCAGTAATATTGTAATAAGTTTGCAAGGTGACAGATGATTACTGGAAATAGTGGACTGATCACATTGTAAGGTATAAAAATATCAAATCACTGTGTTGTACAACTGAAACTAAAATAACCAAAATAAGAGTATGTATCGATTATACTTGAATAAAAAAAATAAAAATCAACATGTACACAAATTTACAGTTATATGTTAATTGTATCTCAATAAAACAGAAAAAAATAGAAAAAAATCCCAAAGCCCCCGATCATCTTTATTTCCCTTAACAGTTTACTATTTTATCATAGTGCACATAGTTTAATATTTCTTTTTCTTCTCTTTTCAATTACAAATCTTACTACTATTTTTCTTTTTCCTTTATATTTATAACATAACTTTTGTTACCAAGTAATTTTTTTTGGCAGATTGAATGGGATTATTTGGTGTTTTAGGATGTGTTTCTATAGCATATTTAAGTTTGTTTGAAGCCATTTCAGAAAACACAGGAAAAATAAACAGATTGATGGTGTTCAGATAATACCTGTAATTTCTCTAGTGCTACAGGGAGGAAATTTGAAAAATGTAGGAAAAATATACGTTGTGAAATATTCTTGCTGCTGCATAAACTAATAGATTTTTTATTAGGGAATTTAGCACTTTAAATAATTTAAAATATAATCTAATTATTTTAATTAAGGTTATAAAACAACTTGAATTTAAAACACAATTTTATGAATGCTTTATTGAATCAATAAATATAGTAAATACATATAATGTATTTTTATATCCATTGATATTACAAAAAATTGAGCAGAGGTACATTTATTCAGCCAGAGTATGCAGCTTTCTAAAACTATTCCAACTAACACAAAATTAAAATACGTTATCTGATGTAAAACATTGGCCTGCAGACTAATGTGAAAAAGGACTGGACTATAAACTCTTCACAAGTATTATCATGAAGTAAAATGAAAATGTTCTAACATATTTTTACAGAAATCTGCACTACTTAATTTGAAATGTGATGAAATATATTTGGCAACCAGTCTCAAAACATGAGTTACTATGACTTGGGGTGGTGTTAAATATAGTAGAGGAAATTAATATACTTAAATTTAGAAACCCTCTCCAGTGATATTATTATGTTTTTAATCAATGAAAGATACCAATAACCCAAATCCTATAAAACATTTAAGGTCTTTTTAACTGACATTTTTTCCCTCTCCTTTCTATTTAATCTAATTTCCCCACAAGCAGAAAGACCCAACAAAGTTGGAAGTTCCCTCCTTCCCAGCCCTGTGCCAGGGATCAGATGAATAACTAGGGCTCAAACAGATTGAAATTCTCTTCTGTAAAACCTTCTCAAGGTTCCCTCTCTAATAACTCCTAGCAATATTAACCAGTCTCTCTATGTATTTCAGTAACACTGCTCCCTTCTTTCCTCTGAAATAGCACTCACCTTATGCCATACAACTGTAATTATGGTCCTAGTCACCTCTTCTGGCTTACTCCCACTATGCTCTCAATTGCATCTCATTTCCCTTCAATTTCTAAAGGTGCTCTTCTTCTGTTATGCTTAGTGTTTCCAAGGGTCTGTGTTCTGGAATCTCCTGCTTCTCTTTCTCTGTTCTTTGTTTGACTTGCAACCTTTATTCATCTTTTAGAGCTCAGCTCAGGACTGGTTCCCTGTGGATGCCTCTCCTTGATCAAAAGGGCACGATTAAGTGGGGCTTCTCTTTGCTATTTTAAAAACTTACTTTTTATATTTTCTAAATCTTACATATTTGCTTTCCCACTAAACTTTAATGCTATAAAAGACATTGACTATATCTACTTTATGCTAATTTTATATACTAAAATCTTGCTAATTACTTCTCATTTTTAAAGCCCTGATGAAGAAGACGGGAAAAAAGGAAGAAAGCAAAAGATATATGTAAAGGCAAAGGGATGGGTTATAAAACTTGCAAGGCACTGTTTTTCTTGTGAATAAATGAAGATAAAAACAACGCCTCTGCTAAATAGTTGTTCACTATATTCTGTACAATATTCTACAAAATGCAAAATCAGTTATTAGCACATATAAAATTCTCAACATGTCTCAGTTTCTTTTTGTTTTATATGTCATAAATGGGCAGTATTGGTTGCTCATTTTGTCTAGCTCTTTTATAAAATGTTATTTGTATTGAGGTAAGGATTCACTTACCTGTACTAATAAAATGTTTACAGAAAACTAAAAAAATTATGGATAAATGAATAAATGAACAAAATTCTTCCAACTATACACAGTAGATGTAGTATAAGCTAAACCAAGTAAGACCATTCATGTCTTATAATTTCAAATAACATTTTCCCCAGAAAAAGTATCTAATAAGCTAGAAATTGAGATCATGCTACTCATATATATATATATATATATATATATATATATATATATATATATATATATAATTATATGTTATATATGTATATGGAGAGAGAGACAGACAGAGAAACAGAGAGAAAGAGAGAGACAGAGAGAGAGAGAGACAGAGAGAGATATCGAGCAAATTAATTGAATAGTCTACGATATATTACATGTTAGTATCAAAAACGATAAATACATAGCAACCCAAATATCAAATAAAGCTTTGTTTGCTAAGTTAATCTTTATATTTTACTATACTTTATTCAGAAAATATAAATGACATACATATATAAGATTGATATAAAATATTGTGAAATTTGCTCTTCAGAGTCAATAACTTTTTTACTACTTCACAGCCCTGCTTTTACTGCACTATGCAGCCATCTTTACTATGATTTCGGAGACAGCAGGACGTACCTACATAGCAATTCCCTGGTACTTGCATAGCTTTTTAAACAATGAATAGATCAGAATTAGAATAACTGATAGGTGGTTTCTTTCCCCTCAAAATTTTGTGCTCGTGATGTCAGAGTAGACTTTTTATATGTCTATTGATACCCAAAGTCCAGCAAATGACTTGGCAGTTAACTCATTGAATATTGGTTAAAAGAAGTTATACAATTTAGCGATTGTCATGCTCAAAGCAGAACAAATCTGATCTCCTTCAGCTGAACTGCTGTGATGTGCACTGCAATTAACAATAATTTTCAAATTAATGGATGTATAAGTTATTTTTTTAAGTTATAAATTTTATTGTGATAACCATGATGGCAAAAAGTTGATGGTTATCCGAATAATGAATTGGACAGTGGTTTTTCCATAGTTAAATTTGAGTGAAATTGAAACAACTGTGATTGACCTGCATATATAAGAAACCAAGACTGTGTGACACTGTGAGCCTTGCAAGACATGAGCCTCAGAGGGATTTCAACAAAGAGAGATATCTCTGCATAGATAATTCTCGTACTTTGAATCTGGAAAACAGAGTGAACTCAAACTTCTTATTCTAAAAAACAGTGACCATTCCTAAAATTTCCTGATGCAATTTCTTGACCTGAACTTTGCTGGTTGTAATACTTAACCAAAGGATTGCTTTTAAAAGAAAAAAAATATGTTAAGCACCAAAATATTTTTTAGCAAGAATTTAATGACCATATACCATGTACTAAAAGTTACCATGGATGCTTAAAACATTTAATTTCTACCTTCATTTTCTTCAACTTATGTTAAAAATTCTAACCACGTTGGATGCTTTTCTCTCAGATTATTAAAAGAGAGAGGAAAGAAAGAGAGAGATCAGAACACATCAAATATCTAAATACTGAGTTTGCAAAACAGTGGCTGAACTGGCCAGGAGTTATAAAGGTATTAATCCAATAAGGCAACTTCAAATAAAATTACATTTATGGTACATCACTAATTAAAGAAAAGGGAGTCAACCAAAAATATGTGCTGTTTCAGTAATTAGCTACAGTTAAATTGACGTATATATTTACTTGAAATCTCTACCCAAACTGTTACGGTAAGCCAAACAGAGTTTTAAGGCCCCAAAGAATAAGCAATACATGAAGAAAAATAAACTGTATTTGTTTATTTATATAACTTCTTGCATATTCATAAAACATATTAATAAAGGGATTAGTTATCTAAAATATAATCATTTATAAGTGGCTATTTATATGATAATTAAACCAACACTCATATTAATATTACTTTAATAGAAAAGCATAAATCCAAGTTATGGCATTAATCACATCTTTCTTTACATCTTTGTTCTATGGGGAAAAAGTGGGCATCCTTTAAGGAACTGCTTTCACTATCTTGACACAATAACATTGTTAAAATACATTAATTGTCATTAAGCCACCTCTAGCTAAATACAGCTTATAAGATTTGAATGAAACAGAAAGTATTACTGAAATAACTTGATAATAAAGTTTGTTTTGCACTTGAAATAAAGAAAATATTAAAAAGTTACAAGCAGAATATAAATACATCTTATTAAATAGCAAGTGAAAAATTATTTTGTCCCCAAGGCTGAGAGTTTTAAAAAATAGAATATGTTAGCCTTTTTTTAAATTAATTTTATTTTGTAGTAAATTTATTAATTTAATTGGATGGAATTATTTACATTTTTACTCAAATTTTGAAAAGGAAATTTTTCTCTTACACCAGACAATCTGGATTTTAACACAAAAAAATACAAAGCATGCTTTGTTTAATTATCTGCAGAAAACTGGTTGTTTGGATATATATATATATATATATATATATATATATATATATATATATATACACATGATATATAATATATAATGATATACACATGATATATATGATATATATGGTATATATATGATATATATAATATATATATATATTGCATATATATGCACAATTACTATAATTTTACTTGAAATATGATGGAAAAGAAGCATTACTATTCAAAAACATTAATTAATGTTTCCAAAATGGTAAACTTTTTGCCATTAAGAAAAAATAGGTGTAACCTCACAATCAGAACTCTGTGAGGATAAAGAAAACCTGTTCATAGAACTTTCTCAGAGCATGATTTTTAAGCAAACTTTACTAATGCTGTTTGTTTGCAAACCTAAAAAAAAACTCAATTAGATAATATAATTGCATTGCTACTGCTTTCTGTGTAAATATGTGAAATATTCTTTCATGACCAGATTGAGTATGTGTTATCTAAAACTTCCTAAACCATCCAGGAAGGATTACTCCTTCTCATTTGTATTTCCTTAGCAATTAATAAAAATCTCTATAATATCATCTATAACATCTTTTCAAATTCATTATTTATTGCCCTGTTTTCCCCTATTAGACTGACTGATTTGAGGTCTAGGGTTATAGCTGAATTATATTTGAATCGTCAAAATAGGGACATACATGCTATTTTTAGTTGAACAATTTTTTGCCAAATATATGAATGAATTAAAGAACAACACATACATAGAATCCTCACTCCAAAACCAGCAATGCAGTCTATACATGAAACACACATCAATGAATAAGAATTCTGCTTTTATAAAATATGACTTGGAAAGCTAGACTGCATTCAAATCAAACTGACATTATCACGACAATTATGACTGATATGTGTTCAATTATACCAAGATCATATGCCAGAAAAATCTGTGAGATAATGTGCTATTTGTATTGAAGTTTAATGTTAACTAATGAGGAAAATATGTTTTATATGCTTTCAGATGTTTTGAGGGAAATGGTATTTTATGAAAAATATGCCTGATATGTAAATATGAACGGTAATTCTAAAGGATATTCATTTTATTTGAAACAAGAACTACTTAATGTTTGTTTCATTGATCAGCTATTTTGTTTTGATTGTAGAGAAAAGAAATAAAATATGATTCTTAGATTTCAGGACACATTTATCACTTCAATATGAGAGTGAGTAGAAACTGAAAACACTGGTAACATTAGGTGTGTGTGTTAATCTACTAAATTCATTTATTTTATCTCCATGTCTCCTATCAGTAAACTCTGATGAAACCTAGTTTATTTCTCCAGTCTGATCTCTATGCTTGGAGGAGACAGAAACCACAAAGCCCTACCCACAAAACTGTAAAAGAATGCAGGTCACAGCAATCGTTGGCTAGGAAGCTGGATTTGCAAGACTTCACTGAGGATAGTTCTTCCCTCACACCCAGGTCTGGCTCCATTTCTATTGCACGTTTTTCTCCCCTAACACTTGTTTAGAGCTGTCTTCTTTTTCATTTGCCATTTGCGCTTACCTGTTCCCCCAATTACTTTAGTTCCCAAAATACAGTTTTCCTTTCCCTTTTTGGCTTGGTTATTTGAAATTGATTGCCTTATCCGTACATTTTAGAGTTCCTGTTTGAGATCAGGATTATCTTTAAGCAAAAATTTTGGACCAAATTAGTTCTTAGTGGGAATCAGTATCGAGACTCTTTGGCATGTATTGGAATCTCATATCATCCAGGAAAAAAGCACTCTGACAGTTTATATTTCAAAGAATGCATATTATTTTTACAGAAAATTATGAAAGCAATGTCCAATTACATATGATTCTGCTTTCACTTAGGGGTAGCACACAGTCCTTTAAGGCTTTGGTGGCCTGATCACATTCTCTTTGCCTGATAGGCCACTTCCAGATAGTGCCACTGAGATTTAAATATACCACCTACCACCAGGAGCTATTTTTGTTTCACATACCAAATATACCTTTTGGAAATAAAAGCATAGATATTGGTCTGGTGTTCCATCTAAGTCGATTGTGGAAAGTAGTTTCAATCATGCATAGGTGTTGTTCATATGTGCCAAGAACAGAACAAGAATGAATATTACATTTTCCTTTTTCCTCCCACAACACCTCTGATGTGTTGTTGGAAGTGGATACAAACCCAAACGTGTACAGTGTGTATAACACACATCATAGTATCTCAGAAACTCAAGGAACTTAGTATTAAAACTCAAAGGATGAAGAGTTCCTTGTTATCATTATGAGGTCCACCACTTGGAAAGGATGCTGAACTACTTGTGCCAGAGGTGGGACAGGATAACTTGGAAGAGGTGTTAGGACCCACCAACTGTAGAGGGACCACAGTCAAAGTGTAGGGACCAGCTTTAAATATGGGAGAGTCTGCGTTGAGGAGACAGAAATGACAAGCCACCAGAACGATCTCTTTTCTCTATTTGTTTCTCTTCAGCTCCACAGTGCTAGTTGGTTTTAAGAAGCTGGAACTCAGCTTGGTAAACCTTTAAATCCATTGTGATAATGACATCCATGGAGAGGGATTTAAATAAACATAGTAGTGTGAATCAGACGACACATTTGGATAGTAGGACCTGGGTGTGACTGTTTCTGTCACTGACTACCTAGGTGATTTTAGGCATTAGCTGTGCTTCTCTAGGCCTTGGTATCTTCCTTTACAAAAGAAAGACTATTGCCCACCTATTAAAAAAATCTAGTGCAATGTTAGATATGTGACACATTATAATAAATAACTGTTAGTATACCATAACTTATTCAGCCTAACATTTTAATGATGAAAACACCCTTAAAACACCCTTAGGTTAAGTACCTTTAAAAAAAAAAAAGCACCGTCAATTCAAATTATGACTTACCCTGATCTTATAGGTATATTGGACTCAATAAAATATAGTACGTTTTAATTAACATTCACAAATTGTGTTTAGTACTGTGTCTCTTGTGAAGAATTTAGTAGAATTTGATAGAAATGTTGCAACTCGGTTTTGTAAAAACTTGTATTTGCTGTTGTTTAGTTTCATTTAACATAAATGTAACATATATAACAATAAACTTTTAGGAAAACCTTATTTATTTTCCCAAGGTGAGGTGATGAGCAAAATCCAAGTGTTCCATAGCCTATTTCTGTATGAAATATTATTATTAGACACTTTCTGAGATTTTTGCATTTTCTTTTAAAAAGCAATTAACAAATCTTCCATAATTAGAACTGTTCCTAAGATACTAAAGAATATGCAAAGGTAGAAATTAATATGCAGTTTATTGGATGGAGAGTTTTCTTTTGTAGAAAGTGAACAAAAAAAGTGTACTACTTGCTAATACTTAAGGTGAATGTGAAAACAATCGTATTTAAAGATAGTATCCAAAACCTACAGAAAATTCATGACTAGAGTAGATATATATTTTTTCCGCTCAAAATTGATTAAAATCATTAAAATAGTTTAATATTACAAGAAAAAATATGTATTTTATTAATAAATCACATTAATGATATTTGGTTTAAATACAGGTGAAAATAGACAGTGTAAAAATTACAATGCACTTATAAAGCTCTGTTTTCCATACCTCGTCTGATAAAATTATACCTATGTCCCCTCTTGTCTTCAGAAATCAAATCATATACCTGAAAGTCATCTCAGAATTAACATAGTTCAGCTCTGATTCCTTTCATTCAAACATGCTCCTATCACAGTCTCCCCGTATCAGTGAACATCCTCAAGATTAAGGACCTCTTTTTTTCTTCTCCTATATCCGATAATTCAGGAAATCCTTCCCATTTAATCTCAAATCCCTCACCATAAACTTCTCCATCACTCTTACCCTAGTTCAAGACATCATTTTTTTTCACCCAGTAGATTGTAAGGGCCTCCCGTTCTTCGTGCTTCTCCTCTTGTCATCTTAATTTCTATTCTCCACATAGTAGCCACAGTGATCCAGTTAAAACAGGAATCACAGAGTGTCCCTTTATTTTCAACCTCAGATCCTTCCATCACACCACATTTCACTCTAAGTAAATTTCATCAAGATCCTACAAAATTTGGTTCTTTCTTTATTCTCTAGTTTTACCTCCTACTCCCAGCCCTTACTTATTCTACTGAGCCTCCTTGCTGTTCCTGAACTCCAGACATACTCCTACTTCAAAGCCTTTGCACTATTTCATTTTTCTGAAGTTTCCTTACACTATCACCCTGGCTCACTTCCTCAAGCCCTTCAAATGCTTAGTCAGATATCTCATTTCACTAAGACCCCATCTGACTACCTTACTTGTCACCACTCTCCCCAGCACACCCAATTTTTCTGCCTTCCTTTACTTTTTCTCATAGCACTTCATCACTTTGTACCTTACTATGTGATTTACTTACTTATTTTTTTATTTTTATTTATTTATTTATTTTTTTTGGTTTAGCCTGTCTTTCTCCAATCTAGAAGAGACAGTTTTGGTTTAGTTTTTATTATTCTTATTCTCTGATATATCCTCATAAAATGCCTGGAAGATAGTAGGCACTCAATAAATATTGATTGAAAGAATTAATGCATTTACAAATATACTTTAACAAACCAGGGCTTGATAATAAACCGTTCCCTTCAACTATGTCTCCATATACAACAAACTGGGTCACAGATGCCACAGAGATTGCATTTAACTAGCTTTACTAAATGGATAATACATAGGTCCACTGATCTGTGTTATGGGGTTATCACGCTTACGGTAATGATGGTTTGGGGCAACAGACTATCAAGTATGCTCTATGATGGATTACTCACAACCGTGTTATTCTTACTTTCACTTTTCATACTTCATTGGGGAATACGATTTTGATATTCTTTGAGTAGATATATAATTGATAAAAAGAGTGGTATAAAAAGACACAAAGTCTTTTTCCAAGTCCAAACATAATATATGACTTGATAATTTGAAAACTTTTCCAAAATTCTGAGAGAAATCTATCATTAATCCACAGTTTTCTTATACCCTTTTTAAAAGAGTGTGTGTGATAGATGGGATAAGGCATGCACTATTTGTTGCCTTGCTTCAATCTTTGGAAATAAATAATGGCTTTTGCACAGCACTTTTAACTCATCTAATTCAGTCTGATTTGATACTTCCATTGGGAAGTATAGATCATTCTGAATTGATTGCTTTGGGAAGTCTCAACAGATATTTTGTATTCAATGGATTAACATAAATAGCAGACTGTGATTTTACATCTTGTTCTAAAGGCCAACTATTATTTGGACCCAATGCTGCCCTGTTTACAGGCAGAATGCAAAGCAGGATAATCTGTACAGCTCTGTGGAAACATAGGTGATTGGCTATACTTCTGAATATTCTCATTTTGTAGATCTGTATGTATACAACACTTTTAAAGGGGAACTAAAAAGTTCTTAGGTAATTGTAATCTATATCCTCAATGGATTTTTGGGATCCAGGAGTATAAATATAGAGAGTGAGTAAAGAGCATCTTCATGAATAGACATTTCAACACATGGTACTGGAAGAACTGGACATTGATCTGAACAATATGAATCTAGACACAGACGTTATACCTTACAAAAGTTAACTCAAAATGGATCATAGACCTATATGGAAAATGCAAAACTATAAAATTCCTAGAAAGTAACATAGGAGAAAATCTAGATGACCTTGGGTATGGTGATGTCCTTTTAGATATAATACAAAAGACACAATCCATTATAACTGATACCATGGACTTCATCATTAAAATTAACCTTCCACTCTGTGAAAGACAATGTCAAGAGAACAAAAAGTGAAGCCATAGACTTGGAGAAAATATTTGCAAATGATATATCTGATAAAAGACTATTACACAAATATTCAGAAAAGCTCTTAAAACTCAATAAGAAAATGAACAACCTGATTAAAAAAATAATAAAAATTGGGTAAAGAACCTTAACGGACATATCACCATGTAGATGTCACATAAACATACAAAAAGGTACACAACATCAGAGGTCATTAGGGAACTCCAAGTTAAAATGACCATTACACACTATTAGAATAGTCCAAATCTGAAACACTGATGACACTAAATGCTGAAAAGGATGTGGAGCGACAGGTGAGAATGTAAACTGGCACAGTCACTTTCGAAGACAGTTTGGCAGTTTTTATAAAACTAAACACCCACTGATCATATAATTCAGCAATTGTGCTCTTGGAATTTACCCCAATACATTTAAACTTATGTCTACACAAAAACCTGAACTCAGATGTTTATAGCAGCTTTATTCATAACTGCCCAAACTTAGAAGCACCCAAGAAGTCTTTCAGCAGGTGAATAGATGAATAAACTGTGGCCCATGCAGACAATGGGATAGTATTCAGTTCTAAAAAGAAAGGAGCTATCAATCCATGAGAAGACAATGGGGGGAAGTTGAATGCATATCACTAGGTGAAAGAAGCCAATATGAAAAGGGTATGTGCTGTATGATTCCACATACGGCATTCTGGAAAAGGCAAAACTATGGAGACAGTAAAAGGATCAGTAGTTGCCAGGGGCAAGGAGAAGGAAGGGATGAATATAGAGAATTTATAGGGCAGTGAAATACAATGATGGATATATGTCATTATACATTTATCCAAGCCCTACAATATACAACACTAAGAGTGAAATTGAATGTAAACTATGAGTGTTGGTTGATAATAATGTGTCAATGTAGGCTTGCTGGTAGCAAATGGAGGTTAAGTGGTAGCAATTGGACTGCTGTAGTGCTGGATGCAATGGGGGAATTTGACATTCGTGGGGACAAGGGGTGTTTATGGGAACACTTTGTACTTTTGGATCAGTTTTGTTGTGACCTAAGACTACCCTAAAAAAACTAAGTTAATTATTTTTTTAGAAAAATCCTCCTGAATCCAATCTAACCATCAGTGCTGTAATTGTAATACATCACAGGGACATACATGTTTTCACTATACGTGCTCAAATGTTATATCTTTTTTTTGTTCTTAGAACACACAAAATATTTATAAAAACTACTCTGGTTTTGTTTTCTTGTCCTGTTTGGTTAACCCCCTATCTACTTATTTTTGTCTTATCTGAATTACATTGTGTTTGAATATAGTGTCTCTTAAAAATATGACAGATGTTTGTACCATCTCATCTTTCACAGACATGACTCAATCAGCTATGACTTTTGACAATGTTTTTACACATTTAACAGTTCTTACTGAATATCATTGCATAGAGCATTACGAATAAGTCATTTATATGTTTTTGACAAAACAAAGCACAGGTGTTTTTTCTTAATCATTTCTGTTTTTTTTATAATCTTTGTTTTTAAAAGTATTATTTTTCTAAACAAAGAAACAAAGCATCTGTGGAAGTTTTTTTCTTTAACAAGAATCATGTACTTTGCATGAAGCAAATTTAAGTTGAATATTTCTCTGCTCCTTAGAACACACACTTTCCATTACAATGTTATGAAAATAGAGATTTTTTTCAGCTTAGTGACACTTAGAACTACAAATTCAAGTTAACTTTTGACCTCATGTGATGATAGCAGTGCAAATAACTAATGTGACAATCAAATGAACAAAGTTATAGGTGTACCAGGTTGACTGTTATAGTTATAACAATTAATGTAATTAAGCTATTCAGACATACGTTAAAAAAAAATTCAACTTCTGAATCTATACCTTTGGCTTTACTGATAGCAAGGAGTTTAGTTTATTCAAAACTTTCTTTTTAGTAAAATCCATTATTTTCAAAGCAAATTTGGCTTAAACATTTTAAAATAAATTTAAATATTTCAGCGATACCTCCCCATTCACAATGATGAGATAGGAATAGAGACTTCCACGTGTCTCTCTATCTTAATTATGCTGCCAAATCATTTTTAGCTATAGATATTGCTCTGTCTGCTAAATTTTAGCAGGCCAAATAACATGAAATCTTCCCTGATCCAGCTCTCTCCAACTCCGCTCCAATGAGATGTAACCATTTGTTCCCACAAATGAAGTTTTCCACATCATTCTTTAACACACATATTTTTGTATTTGTTCTGTGTCTCAGAAGACATTAGTTAATTCTTGATTTCTTTTAAGTTTTCTATTTCTAATTTCCCAGATAATCCTTTGTTGCATCACCACCTTGCCTCTTGGACACTGAGGGAAGTTTACTTACTAGTAAATCTATTATAAATACTTCCCTTCTCATCCTTCTAGAGGTTGGAGCGGGGTGGAAAGTGAGTAGTCTCTACATCATTTCTAACGCGCTTTTTGCCAAAACATTTATTTTCCTCTGCACCTTGGAGCTCTGTTTTTTGTTTGTTTGTTTTCTTTCCTCAGGGCACAAAGACATAATAAAAGCATACTGCAGAATGTTGCTATGCTAACCGTAATTTTTGCTTTTTGCATAGTTTTACGGCAAATTTAAAACAAAACAAAACAACAAAACTGAGATTTACATTGTGTGGTGTGCTAAAACCAGAGTGAAATGGAAAGAGGAATCACAGAACGAACCCCACCCCTCGTAGTTCTAATCCTTACCCCCATATAACTAAAGAAAAGTTCTAAAGTCACATTTTATACATGTGGCACTGTCTTACTAATTCAGGAAGACATGTGATGGGGAATCAAGATGTAGGAGTGACTTCCTATAACTGTCCTCACGGAATCACTTTCGGTATTTTTGCTTCTCATCCCTAGAACTCTGAGGTCTACTATTCTGATTATCAGAGACTTGGTCAAGGATCCTTTTTAATTGTAGGGTCAAGACCAGATGTCTTGCCCTTGATCCAGAAATTATCTTAAAAAAAAAAAAAGGAATGTCTGAAAAATAAGTAGTAGAAAGAAAGAAATGGGATGGGGGGGGGGGTGGAGAGGGAGAGGGAGAGAGAGACAGAGAGACAGAGAGTGAGAGAGTTTTCGCAAAATCCAATATGCCAAGGCCCACTTATGGTGGACTTATTTTGTGTTTTGCAAAAAAGCTAACAGGCAGTATTAAAAATTTTGCATTAAATAACCGTTTGTCAAATAACCTCCTTAAAATTGGAGTACATTTACTATGGCATTTTGGAGTTATTTGACAATAAAATTAGCCTTGCTTTTCAATTGAAATTCAGACATAAATATAGAGCAATGATTTATTTAGGGGAAGAAACATTTCAATTATGTAAGTGCAAGTCATGACCTATTTTATCTCAGTCTAATGTCATTATAAGAACAGGAGCATCTAGTCCCCAAAAGAATCACCCATATATACTTCTAAGTTTTTTCTAGTGCAAGCAGAGGTTTTTCTTAATAGAACCCTAAAATGGATTCATCTGGCAGCCAAATACAGGTTTGTTGAACAAAGAGTAAAGTTTAAGAATCACTAAAACTAGAAAAGCGAAAGAGTTATATTCCTCTTAGAAAGTTTCTTCATTTCTAATGAAAAATCAATTATCATACTTAATGGACAATTGACTATTATACTTAATGGAAAACAGTATGTGTCATGCTTTGGGAAATAGAAAAGTGTGTCCTCTTGAGAGTTAAAAAATAAATGTTATCTAGTAGAACTGAGTTGTCAGTCCTTATACCTTACAGGATCCATGTAGCATTCTAATCTCTGAAACACCATGGGAATCACTCTTCCTTTCTTTGAAAAAGAAGAACACATTCAGAACCAAATAGCTCTATGATGCCGTCCTGTAGCACGTAAAACTTCTGACAGTCATCCATCATTCTGTCCCACTTTCTCTGTCCCCTTTAGTTCAAACTGGTAGTGCCCTTGTTGGTATAACCCCATTTGTGTACCAGCTTCTGCTGAGATGGGTGACAATCATTGAGTCACACTCATAATCTCTTTATCAAACTATTGTTCAGTCACACCCTTAGTGTCCTCTTCAGAACAAGCCTTCTCACTTTTTTTGCAATATGAATAGGCTGAAAATTTTCTAAACCTTAGGGTCTGGTTCCTTTATGCTTAACAATTTCTTCTTCAACGTATCTCTCTCCTTTCACATTCTACTATCAGCAGTCAAGAGGAATCAACCTCCTTTTTCAAAACTTTGCTTAGAAATCTCCTTCACCTAATATTCATTTTCATTGCTTACAAGTTTTACCTTTCACATAATACTAGAACACTGTTCAGATGAGTTTTTTGCCTTTTGTTTTCACAAGTATTGCCTTTCCCCACCTTTTCAATAATATGTTTCTCATTTGCATCTGAAACCATATCGGAATTGTGCTAATATCCATACTTCTAACATGTACCTCAGAACTCGTCTAGTCTCTAAACATCCAGTTCCAAAGCTGCTTCCATGTTTAATGTGTGTTGTAACAACACCCCAATCCAAGGACCAAAATCTGTATGTATCTACTCAGGCTGCCATAACAAATATCATAGAATGTGTGGCTCCAACAACAGAAATTTATTTCTCTCAGTTTCAGAGGCTGGAAAATCTACAATCAATGTGTTTTTCCATTTGGTTTCTGGCAAGAGCTGGTACAAGGATACCTTCTCACACAGTGGAGGGAGAGTGAGAGTGTGTGCTCTGATGTGTCTTCTTACAAGTATAACAATCCTACTGAATCAGGACGCCACCTCTATGACCTCATTTAACCTTAATGACCTAAGACTTATATGCCCTATCTCCAAATAGAGTCATCTGGGGCGTTATGAATTTGGGGGTACACAATTCAATCAATAACAGTGTTGTAGACTTTAAGATCTGTAAAGAATTTAAAGAAGATAGAAAAAGCTGGGACTTGAGTCATGAAGGATGTGAAGTTTGAATAAAGGTGTGAAGCGGAGGAAATTAAGAGGAAATACTATTTCTAGCAGATTGTCAGATTTGTTACCCTGATCAAGCCATTCCTCTGAAAACATCTAAAAACATTGCTAAAATGTTTTGTTAAACACTCACTTAAATATTCATAGTTAATGCTCTGAGGCCAAACGTTAAATGAAAGCAGGAGCCCAGAGTGGGGAGCTTAGAAAGAGACTTGCACTTACCCTGAAGGCATTTGAGGCAGTGGGTGGATTCAAATTTTTTTTTGTTGTTTGTTTTGTTAATGGCCTCAGAGAAAATTGGTGAAGGACAGTAATTTAAGCATATTGAATAATCTTTCCCCCCACTGAGAATATTTCAAAGAAAATAATCTGCCTGAAAAATATTGTTAAATGGATGAGAATGTCTCTTCAGAGATTTGGTAAACAAAAGCAAGCCCCCAGACAAGTTTTCAGCCTTAATACAAGTCACCTTGTTTGTTATTAAAATTTCAAGTCATGAGTATATTGTGAAATAGTAATGGGGATTTTATCTTCACAAGCATCTGCCAGAAGCAATCACACATCTTCCCTAAGAAACCAAATTCCAACTTAGGTCTCACCAAAACCTACATGGAACTTTGAGGAGTAAGAACTCAAAAATATAAGTAAGCAAGAAACATAAATAAGAGCAAGAATAACGTAATATATAGGCAAATCATCCCTGCAATGACCACTTCAGATACTGGAAGTCAAGAAAGAAAATTGTTAATGTGTTTGATGAAACACAATATTGGACTGACTATACAAGTAACAATCAAATGACTTTAAAAAATAATCAAGTAGATTTGAAAATGGACAGCATTTCTCCAATTAAAAAGAAAAGTTAAATTAGAAACTGATAGCTGGGCTTAGTAGAAAGTGAGACTTAAAAGAGAAGTTGGGATTTGGGAAAGAAAAAAACAACAACAAAAAAACACAATTAAACAAATATTATTTTGGTTAGAAGCAAATCACAGGTCTTGTTTATACTCAAGAAGAAGGTATTATATTAGGATGTGGGTCCATCTTAGAGTGTGTCTACTACAGGTTACCATTTGTTTCCACACATATACCCAACATACAATGATGAGATAGGTATAGGATAACAGCTGTAAAAATTCAAAAAGGGGTAAGTTTGGAGGTCTAAAATAACCAGTGGTCTAAAGCAGCTCTAAAATCCAGTTTGACAAACGTGGGGAATTCCTCCAATGGGTGTTAAATCCTACAAATACTTCTCATTGGCTTTTAGCCCTGCCTTCTGAACTCTGGATTCTGTCCTCTGAGTCCTGGTTAAGGAACAGTTTTACATGCTCACAGCTGAGTAGTTTTAGCAGCCTGGTGTCTGAGGATACAGTTCTGGGGCCTCCAAAGAACTCTTTTCATTTGGCGTTTCTCTGGGTCTCTCACCAAATTGACCGAATTTTCACTGAAATAGTTTCCGCAAATAATTTTTGGATTTTCTGCAAATTTGAAGAGGTAGAGAATCAAATCATGCTTCCTTCTTTGTTTATCAGGTAATCCTTCCAGTTGTCTCTGTTCTATTATATTTTACTATGAGAATCAGGAAGAAATCAGACAGCAGCTGCAAGACTTTGCCTGAAAAAGCTACTTAATCAAGTTATCACTTATGTGTTCTGCTTTCTGCCTAACTATAGGCAATGCTTGTGAGGTTTTTTTTTTTTGCCACTACATGTTGGAAACACCCGTTTCCAATAAGATGTTCTCCCATTCCTTTTACATCCTCATTGACAGAATCCTCAAAGCATAGATTTCTAATAATAATAGCCTGTTCAAGACAGATGAGTTATTATAATCTGATGTCATCCCATCAAAATTCCTTCAGCCTCAGTACATGGTCACATTCCAAAGCCACTTTCCCATAGTCAGATATTTGTTATCAAAGAACCCCACTTCCAAGTATTAAAAATATGTATTTCATATACCATAAACTCTAACCGAAAAACAATACCTATTACGATATCACAGTTTCTGTTGGCCAGAAGTCTGGATCCAGCTTAGTTTGGTCCTCTGCAAGACTGCCATGAAAGTGTCAACTAGGTCTGTGTACATCTCTGAAAGTACAGCTAGGGAAGAACCCACTTGTAAGCTCATGGGGATTATAGGCAGCACTGAGTTCAAGGCAGACTTCCAAACTTTTTATCTGACTGTGAAACAGAGGCTAAGTTCCTTGCTATAAAACAGCTTATAGCACGACAGCTTGCTTCTTCTAAGCCACCGAGGAAGAGAAGTGGCCCATTTGTCTGACATTATAATCTTTGTAACATAATCATGGATGTGGCGATTTTTTATCAAATTGAATTGGTTAGAAGCAAGTCACAAGTCTACCCCACACTCAAGACTTCTATGTTACACAAGGAGTACCCAGGGAGTAGTACCCCGAGGTGTGGACAATTGTGGTCCATCATAGAGTCTGCCCACCCAAGCTTCTCAGAAATAATGATACAAGTTAGAAGACAATGGACACACATTGTCAGTATCCTGAAGGATAGCCTCTGGAGAATTTGTGAAAAGGGCAAATTATTTTCAAATAAACAAAAACTATGCTTATTACACTGACTCTCATTAATAGAAATCGTAAAGATGATTAAACGCACAGGGAAATTGATCTCAATGGAAAGACAAAATTGCAAGAAGGAATAATAAGCAAATAAAATAAAAATAAACAAAAATGGTGATTGGATGTAGCAAATTAAGACTACATTATTTTAAGTTTCAAAAGTTTTCAAGCCGAAAAACCAAGTAAATAAATGCACAAAATGGAGGTGACGAGAATCATATTGTTAAATCCATATTATTTGGCATGAGAGAAAACTGATTGACTTCAAATATTGAAAATAAAATAGGCATTTACGTATTTCTAGAGTATTTAAAAGATAGATATATAGTGTTCAACTTTCAGATAGCTTAGAGAAGAGAAGTGCAACAAAATTCAATATAAAAGAAGAGCAAGAAAAGGGGGAAAATAAATATGGAAAATTGGGGGTGAGAGGATGTGCTCACAAATAGTGTGGTAAAACCAAATCCTGACAATGAAATATAAACACATTTGTGTAAATGTAAACACATTTACAAATCACAAATAGGTCAAAGAAGAAAATGTAATAAATACAAATGAGAGAATATCAGAAACAAACTGAGAGTGGAAATCAACAACTTGCAGATCAATCAATGTTAACAAACAAACAAACAAACAACAAAACATGGTCACCTCAAGAGATGTAGACAATGTATTTGAAACATGTCCAAAGTCATACATGACTATAAAATATCTTAGCAAACTAGGAATAGAAAATACTTTCTTATGCCGATAATGTATTAACCAGCCTATAGAAAATCTAATACTTAAAATATTGAGGGAATATTTTTGGAATATTTGGAAATATTTGATTTGGAAATAAAAGATGCTTAATATTATCACTTCCGTCCAATGTTATCCTATAGTTTTATCTAGTGTATTAAGTCAGTAAAGACCAATAAAGGAAACAGCCATAAAAAGAGCAAAATTGTCATTCAAAAATAACTTGATTACATTTTGGTCACATTAAGTGAAGTTACCTAAATAAATGGAGAACTATACCATGCCCTGGCTGTAGTATCTAATATTAATATAATAAACATATGCATTGTCCCAACATTGGATTTATACAAATCCAATGAAAATACTACAGGTTACATGAACACTTAAAAGCTGATTCTCAGTGTATACCTATACAGAAGAAAAATGACCTAGAATAACTGAGACATTAAAAAAGAACATGAACAGGATGTAGTAAGAAATATAGCTTTCTAAGTGTTAACATGATCATAAAGCTACATTAAGACTATTTTATGAGTGTAGGAATAAAACATTTGATTAATGCATGAAAAACAGAGCCAAATAATTAATTAAACTCCCGATTTAGGACAAAACATCAGGGCACAGTGAAAAATATTTATAATAA
Source organism: Rhinolophus hipposideros (assembly GCF_964194185.1). NCBI lineage: Eukaryota > Metazoa > Chordata > Mammalia > Chiroptera > Rhinolophidae > Rhinolophus > Rhinolophus hipposideros. The sequence continues at coordinate 95,454,450 of NC_138050.1, forward strand.
GTTTAATTTCATTGAAATTAAGTATATTTGGTTGTACAAATTAGCAGAAGACAATTCAATACATGTAGATAAAAAAATATAAAGATTTTTAAACCCATGAAGAAAAAAAGAAACACGTCCTGCTAAGAAAATGTGCAAATATTTTGAACAGGATCCTAAAAGAAGAAACCTATGGGGCCTGTAAGCCTGAAAACACACTCAACATTTGTTATCCAACAACTGCAAGTAAACTCCATTTAATATACACCATCTTGGCAAACATATAGAAGGCTAATAAATTTAAATGTTGGTGACGAAGTGAAGAAACAATAAATATTAACCACTGCAGAAGATGGTGAATTCTCATAAATCTGTTTTGGAAACCATTCTAGCATTGTCTAGTCATGTTAAAAATTAAATACCTTATAACTCAATAATTCCACAGCTATCCTTATTCCAGAGAATAACTTCTACGTATGCACCAGACAAATTGTAAAAATAAAAAGTCTAGTTCATGAACAAGTTACTTGTAAATACAAAAAAAGTAGCCATCAAAATACCATCAACAAAAGTATAGAAAAAATAGATCAAAAATAGTTATATAAAGGATATCAGATAGAATTAATTATTGCTTCATGAGATAATATTTATCAATCTCAGGAGAACGATATTAACTAAAATCTGTTTCAGAATTCACACATAGTATGATTCTAATTCTTTAATTTAAAAAACATGCATAATTAATTGTTCCGTTGTTTAAGATATAAGTATATATGGTGAAATCACAAAGAGAAAGAATACAACGGTAAACAAAGGAGACTAGTTCTCTCTGAGCAGGCAGGGAATGGAATTGGATCTAGTGTACAGGCTCTCTCTGTATAATTAAAATGTATTTTTTCTTAAGGTGGATCATGAATAGACTACTATATTTTGCATCTTTCACCCTAGAATCTGATTTAATATGAACATATAAGTGCACACCAATACAATATTAAATATTGGATAGCTATCTATTCAATAACTATTCAATATTTAATAAAATACTGTAACTAAAACAATTAGTGGTTTTTAAAAATACAAATAAATGACGATGATAACTCAGATAGGACAAATTGGCATGACTAAACTTAATAGTAAGATTCAATATTTCATTTTGGTTAGATTGGTTAAAGTGGACAGCCTCTGTCAGGAAATGAAAAAGGATGATATAGGACCGACATAGTGACAGACTGTGCTGTGTTCTGACATCAAGGCTGGGAACAGTGAACTTGATTTTACCCATGGTTAGATACATTGTATGCTTTTCATCCATAGGACTAATATGATACTATCACTGCTATTCCAAATATCAATAGTTCTGCTTAATCTTTTTCCATTTTAATGAAAATGCTTAATAACAAATGTTGTCTGGTGGGGAAAACAGGCTTTGTGGAATATATTGGAGATCAATTTCGGAAATTCTTGGATTCAATTCTCAGCAATTCTTTTAAGTATTGTGGAAATGAACTCTGTTGCTCCCCCAATAGTCTCCTAAAAGATAACTTTCTGAACTGAATAATCACCATTAAGAAGATTGGATGAGAAAAAATATAGTGATGCTATTTAGTTATAGCACAGTTTCCTTGGGTTACAGTTTCTACTAGTTTTGCCTTACCAAATAGAAAATAGAGAACAATTCCCTCACGCCAGCAGGTACGTTCTCCCAAATGATATTCTTAAAGGGACTCACATGTACATAGTATCAACTATAGTGTGGTGCATTGTGCAATTGGGTAATTCATTATTATTAAATCACATATGGTATATCTTCTTCTGAACATGTCTCAGGGCTGAGGTACACAAGTTATTTAATAATTATTATTGACTATGTGGTGAATGGGAAAACTATTAATATTAAATTATACATGTCCAAAAACAGGAACTTATGATTTAAGAAACATATATATTTTAAATATATATATATTATATATAGAAACATATAGAACATATAGAACATATAGAAACATATACAGAAACATATATATATATATATTAAATTGTACATATATATGTGCAATTTAAATGGCAAATATAAATATTTATATTATAGTTCCTCTTCTCAGATTCCTCACCAAAACTGTGAGGAATCTCCCTAATTCAAAGGAGAAACAACAAAATTTTTACTCCAATATCCTTGAAGAATGAAACTGCCAGTAAAATGCTTCAGATACAAACAATACAAGAGTGAATGTTCAAATCTCATGCTGCTTAAATAGTGACTACAATAAAATGATTCTTTAAAGAACCCTTCAGAAACCCTGAAGAACAAAAAGACCTGTTTTTCAGGTTATTAGTATTCATGTCCTGACCAAGGACAAATAAAGAGGAGAGCATATTACTCAACCGCTTTGTTAAAAGTTGAGTCCCTTCCTTTCCCTTTGCTTGTCAAAGTACAGCCACTTTCCTGAATGATAAGTTTTTTTCACGTGTGATCTGAATATATTTTAATAGATATTTAAAAAAACACACAAAAGTGTGCTATTTGAAAAATGTCCTGGTTATCATTATATTGTGGAAACCTGTTATTTGTAATCCTATCTTGTTAGACATTGCAGACATTAGAAATACATTTTTAAGGCTTTGTTCTCATTTAATTGATCAAAGAAAAAACTCCTATTTAATATTTAAACAAACTGTTTAAACATTAAATATTCTCTCTCTGTGTCTCTCTCTTTTTTCCCCTCCAAATATATAAGTGGTACAAAAGCTGTGTTGGAATTAGTTTTCAATTCTCCCATTCATTGTCCACATGGCCCATGCAGTGAGATATAAAAATAATTTGGCATCACCAATTAGTGCAGGTAAAATTAATTATAAATAACACCTCATCTATGTATATTTTGAAACTCCTCTTGTCTCTAAACAAATAAAAGTTGTTCACACAAGCTCTCTCTCTCTCTCTTTCACACACACACACACACACACACACACACACACACACACTAATAATAATAATATCAGCAACAGAATTGGTGACAGTGACTTTCCTACAGGGAATACCTGTCAAATCTTCTGGCTGCCTTCTGGTTCAGAAACTAACAGAACATTCATGTTTTTCATTATATTAATCAGAAGTATCATTTTCTCAGTTTAGAAGCTACATAGCAATGATTCACTCATATCAGATTCAGTCCCCACCATGGCTCAGAACACACTGGAATCTGAGTGACCATACATTCTACTTTCTCTAAAGATCTTGGATAAAAATAATGTGTTTTCTTTTTTTTTTTTTTTGGTACCAGAAAATATTTGTTTGTTGGATTTCCCCAAAAAACAGTGTTTAAAATGTTTATAGCGATGCATTCTACTTGTATTAACGCAGCTCCGTTTAGAAGCAGGGATAATTTTTTTAAAAATATCTTATTAACCTCACTAATTAATAATAGAAAGAAATTTGTCAGGCCAGCGGGAGAAATAAATAGTTAAAAAGAGGCCTTCGTGATCTATGTGTTAAGTGTCTCTGATATGCTTATTAACCATTGTTTTGTATAATTTAGCAGTGCCTGTCTATTTTTTTAGACCAAGCACATATTTGAGAAATGGAAATTTTTATTGCATTCTTAACAAATTGCTACTTACTTAGTATCCATTATTGTAAACAGTCAATGTCATAAAATTATAGACAAAGTTATTGTACTTAGAAAAAATGGAAAAATTAGGGGATGATATCATCATCCCATCTATTTGTTTATTTTAGAATGCTTAGGATTAACTGTGCATTTTATTTAAGAAAGTTAAAAGCAATTACAGTATTAAGGTAAATTGAAGATTTTGCATTTTCTCATTGAAACTATGTAAGTTTTAAGTACACAACACATGGATTGCTAAAGTTCCAGAGTTTTACTTTTGAGAGACACAAAAGCATTTGGCAGGCACATGAAAATGAACTCTGACAAAATATATTTTGTCTCTAGTCAGAGTTTATCAATTACATGATAAAATGCTTATTCTCAAATAAGGAAGGGGTGAAGAAGCACCATGTCTCCAACAGATGAACATATTAAAAACTGATGGCTTAGAGTTTATTTAGATTAAAATATTGTTTCAAACTGAATACATACATGGAACAAAAGATGTCAATATGGGAGTAAGCATCAAATATATGATGATGGAAGGAGAACTGACTCTGGGTGGTGAACACACAATGGGATTTATAGATGATGTGATACAGAATTGTACACCTGAAATCTATGTAATTTTACTAACAATTGTCACCCCAATAAATTAAAAAATAGTGGGAGTAAGCAAAAAGTTCAAAATACTAATACTTGAGTCAAAACAAATTAATAAAACAAAGAAGCAAAAGCAAATGGCTAGCAATAGGTAACTTCTTCATGACCTATCAGTGATAGGCAATTATTGGAGCTACACTTTGGAGGAGATTTTCTTTACCTAATATAAAACCTTCATAATAATACTATTAATTTTTCAGCATTGTTATTATTAAATTCTAAAGGAATTTAGGAAAAACATTGACTAACACTACAAAAGCGAGGAAAAGTAGAAGCATAAATTACAACATGAACAAAATAATATGGATAGGAACTGACAAATGGAACATATAAAAAGTAAATATTCTTTAAATAAAACTATAGGAGATTTAAACTCTTCATATCAGGTCCGTGTTTATTAAACAACAAATGGTTTTCTACTGAGTCAAAGAGAAGTCAAACTGTTTGTACATTTCTATAAAAGTGCTTGCTAGGAAATTCCCCTTTTTAAAGTCCAAGAGAAGTGATATTATCTAAAGAGAGTATACTGTAAGCTAACTAGTTATTAACAGCATTTGCTTCCAAATACATATGTTTTTAGTGTTTGCATTCAGATATGAAAACATAGCAATAACACTTAGGAACAGAACCAAAATACATAAAAATTAGATTTCACTAGAAAAGAAAGTCAAATGCATATTTATGGAAGTCAAATTTTCCTTAGTATCTGCAATAATTTCATGTGATATGATTTTCTTAAAAATAATCACATGGATAAGAACAATTTATTCACAACTGACCTATGTAAACTGAACTGAATGATCAAAGAGATTTAATAATAGAGGGAAAAACCACAAATCGAGAAAAATGGAAATTGATATCTCTAAAGTCTTTGGCGAGATATAGCACAAATTGAAGACACTGAGATATTGCCATAGCAAGTAAAAAGATGAGATAAAGGTATAGGTTATTGAAAAAGAACAATCCCACTTTCAAGATAGTAATGGATTATGCTGCGAAAAAGCTCTTTAATTAACATTCATGTAATAAGAATCAGCATCATGGGGTGGGTGAACCATGATAGCCATGGTGAGGTATAGCAAATTGAAGGAGGTGTGTTAGGATTTCTTCTTTCTTCTTGGAGATGTCGGACTGTATTTCCTGGGGATGTCAGACTGTATCACCATTAGGGCAACACTGTTGTCAGCAAATTGGAGACTGAGCCCAAGGCTGACTTTTAAGTCAGAGTGACTTCATTAAAACAGAGACGCTATCTTAAAATGTTTCTATTCCAGTCAGGGTAGCACAGAGTTCAAACCTTAGACCACTATATGATAATCTTATATCAGCATGGTGATATAATTTATTACACAAAGTTGCATATTCAAAAAGTGAAAGGAGGTTCAAAATTACTATTAATGAATCCTGGAATAATATTTATTTTATGGGCACATAGTTCATTATATTGTAGATTTATAAAATGTATCTGAAGTTATTTTTTAAATAACTGAAAATAACACATAATATATGCACATATACACAAAATTTAAAACTTCTTTATGTTCATTACTTAAACATTAATGCTAATTCATTAATGCTAATTCATTAATGCTAATTCTTTTAAATTTTTAGTCTTTCTATTGGGTATATATATTCTCATCTCATTGTGATTTTAATTTGTTTTTTCACTGTTGCCCAATGATGATCACTTCTTCATATACTTATCAGTCATTTATATATAATTTTCCCCATTAAACTGCAACCTTTGTCTTATTATTGATAGGCAAGAGGTCTTTACGTGTCCTAAATGAGTCCTTTGCTATATTTGTAATGCAAGTATTTTCAGGCTGACTGTGACATTTTCAATGTCTTAAGAGTGCCTTTTGATAACAAGATTTAAAAAAAAAAATTATGATGACTAACATATATTTTCTTTTATCATTGACATTTTACTGAAAATATCAAATGTTAACAAGAAATGTTAATGGACACTTACATATTGCTGGTGTGAGTGTGAAATGAACCACCAAATTGGGAGGTTTTTAATATAGTTAAGGATATACCTACATTAAGTTACAGCTATTCCACTGCAAGGGATATATTCAGGACATTAGCTCCTTTACCCACAGTAATATTTCTACAGCTATGAACATAGCAGTTTCATTTAAATAGCCACAAACTGTAAACAAACAAACAAAAAACTTCAAAAGAATATGGATATACAAATCATAGCTACTGTACTTTGCCATGTATAATGTACTCCCATGTACAATGCATGCCCACGTTTTTGGCCCAAACTTTCAGAGGGAAAAAAATCTTTCATTTTAATTTTTTAATTCAAATTTTTATTTGTTTCCATTTATGTACTTGTTTTTATATTATAAAGGATTTTAGTATTTATTTTTTAACTTATTATGGTATAAGAATTTTATGTAACAAATAAGTACAAAACACAAGAACAGATATAAGGTACAAGAAATTTTATGTGCCAGTACAAATTTATGATACTTACGTATAATAGAATGCCAAGAACTTTTTGTTGTTGCCAGTTTGTCGTAAGTTCAACAAAATGAATTATGGCATTCCAGGGTATTATTTTGCATACATATATGGTTATTTATTTCTAAAGTTACACTTTTAACTCACAAGCATAAATAAAAAAAATAAAAACATTTATATAGATATTGAATTAGTACTACCCATGTATAATGCATATCCTTATTTTTCCCTCACAAATTTGGGCAAAAAGTGTGCATTATAGATGGCAAAATATGGTAATTATATATCATACATATGTGTATATATATAGGCATATATATACACATATACATATATATGTATATATACACACGTACATTATAATTAAAACACAAAATGTAATATATAGATGATGTGTTATAGAAATGTACACTTGAAACCTAAATAATTTTAATAACCAATGTCACCCCAATAAACGTAATAAAAATTAAAACAAAAGAAGACAGGCAAATGTTTAAAATAAATAAATAAATAAATAAATAAAACTGGCACTGTTCTAAGGCAAGGGCACTGTAAGCAAAGCCAGATTATTTATTTATATCATCAGGTTTCTCTCATCAATTCATTTTCTCACAGTAAAATTTCCTCTATTGACATATTAAGCCAGGCAATCTTTTAATATTTATTAGCCTTTTTATTTGTGTAAAGAAGTTTTTTATTAAACCATAAACTTTTTAGTTATACTTTCTGATGTTACATTCTACCAAAATTAAAAAGTTTAGTAACTATCTAAGTATTTTGAAAATTCTATCACTGTCCTCTTTGTTTCATACCTTCGACTCTGTTGATAATTAGCTTTTTTTGCCTACAGCTCTCTGGCCCCATTTAATTTCTTTGGTTTTATACTTTGTAACTTTTACTTAGGTGTAGTGTTTTCTACTTCCTCTTTTGGACTGAGATATTCATTCTTAGTAATTGAGAAAATGTTCACCCTGTCCCAAGACTCATTTATATAAGCATATCAATTAGATATATTGGTAGATTTTTCACCCATTTCTCAATTATGAGTGAAAGTACTTGTACAGAAGAGTTCAATACACTTAAACACTATTTGATTAAATAGTTCCACCACTGCTCTAATGTGATGGGAAATATAGACAGATGTGCAGAGATAAGATATATAAAAGTTTCCTTCTGTTATTTCCTTTGTTTTTATCTACTTCTTTCGAAGATTCAAGAATCCTTTATCAAGATTTATTTAATCCAACCACAGGGCCTTTTAAAAGAATAGACACTTGGGGTTACAGAGCTAATACTTTATCTAGCAGTGTATTTTCCTGTGATAGATTAAGAGTTTTGTCTATACCAGGTTTGAATGACTAAAGACGATGGGAACAAGCATTTCCCCAGGGAAATTATTTCAGGAACTACTAGTTCCTCACTAGCGGGAGGCACATTGCAAATACTGATTCTGATATTCTGATATTAATCTGTGGAAGAATTTATGTTGGTGAAATGAGAAAAGCTCCCTGGCTAAAGTCATGTGAAACCTGTCTAGAAAAAACTTTTAATCTATTTTACGGGCTAATCTGAAAGTTCCCAAGGAACAAGCATAGCAACATGTATTCAGAGGCTTTTCTGTCTTTGGCAGCCATAATTTTAGCAGGGGAATTGCTATTTATACTGGAGTTAGATGTACTTTTTACCTGTTTCATCCTTGCAATAGATATATATTTTTTTTATAATTCCTTTCTTTATTTGAATACCTTGAAAAATGTTTCTAGGTCAATTTTAAATATGAGCAAAATTGGGAGCCATTTCTTCAAAAGGTTACATTTGGGGGCTTGTGATCTCAAGAAACCAGGATAGTCATGGCGGTCAGTAATTTGTTTTGTTTTTCTGTCCTCACTTATATCTGTGTTGCTATCTCTTAGCGATGGGTGGAAATGGATTTTCCTCAGCGTGGCACTTGAATGGTTCAGTACGCCAATTGTTGGAGCCTGAAAGTGTGAAGTAACAGCCATGTAGGGAGGAGTTGTTTTTAGGGCAGTAGAGACACTTTGTCAACAGCCTCAGCAGAAGCAGACTGTGTTGCAGCTGTTCTCCTACATTATGTAATAGGATACCCAGATTTTAAGTCTGGGCTGTCACTAGCAATTAACAAGGAATGAAGAAAATAACTTCAACTATTCATAAATAACTAGGAACTTTCACAAACTTTGAAAGAGGCAATTATGTACTTCACGTTTTCCTATCAAAATATTCCAAACTTTATACCATTTCAAACCACGCTCTTCAGGCAATTTATTTTCTTTCATTTTTTTTTTCTGGTACATTTCTATGTCTATAAAATATACTAGGTGACTACTCATTTTGTTAAGAAATGCATAATTGTATTATTACAATCTTTGATATACTAGGATATTTGGTGTATATATTCCTTCAAGGAGAAGTAACAGAAATAAGAAAGTGGATGCATGAAGTATCGGTCTTACAGAATGTACAGTTTACCTACTTTTACAGTAGTCACAAAATACAACCAATAGTGTTAGTGTGAAGTTCTTATAGGAGTCAAGAGTTGATCTAGGAAGTTGCAAAAGCTGTTAAACTTAGCTTTTGTTCGAACGATATAATGGCATTTCAGCCAATGCAGTAAAATTTAAATTTGTGTTTTTTTGCCAAGCAAGCCACAAGTGTTTCCAAGAATACAAAGGATCAGTGGTGCTCAAACATACTCAAAAAAAGAAGGTGCTAATGATTTATAGAAACTGGTAAGTGTCTAAAATTTTAGGAATCTTTTCTAAAATTACAGAAAAATAACTAAATGTCTTATAACAATCCATGGATTTAAAATTTATTACTTAATTTCATTTTAGTGTAATGACTTACAGTGACTACAACAATATATTGATTATACAGTTCTTTGTATTCCAGAGATGTAAATATAAATATAGATTTTCCTTTCTTTTAGGATTTAAAAAGTGCAAAGAGCAAAAATAATTTGTTCTCTTATATTCATAACAAATTTACTTTGAAAGCAATTTTTTAGATATGATGAAATATTTTAAAACGTGTAATTTTTCTTCTTTAGATCTTGCTAGAGACCATAAACACAAATAAAATTATATAAACTTTATATGCCATAACTTATGGTAATATTATATTTAAGCTACTTGGGACTAGCATGGTAAATAAATTTATATAAATTTTACAAATAAAAAGAACATTAGAAAAATTTTAATATAATAAATGTAAATACCTTCAGAAAAAGAATTTCCAGGTATAAAATAGCATATATGTAAATGAATAAAGCATATTTAAAAAGAAATATGAGATATTTCAGTCTTGATCTGAGACAAACTGGAATATAATTTTTAAATGATTGATTGGAAATGAGCTATGAAGGAGTCTTTCAGTGAAGGTAGGTAGTATGGATATTATTCAAGACATGGACTTGAAATTGTAGGATGGTTAACCTGTTGGTTAACATGTACAACGATAGGAAGGACATTTTTCATACATACATTTCAATTACCTACAGATGTGTTGATGAGACTTAAGAGAGTTGTTAAAAAGTTAGCAAGATTATTAAGCATCTTCTAAAATTTGTAAACTGTTTAAGTGCAAATACTCATTTTAGGATTTTTATTGCATCTCTACTAATTATTTGTAATAGCCACTCCCACATCCCACCCCCATAAAAGAAAGAAAGCATCTCACTTTAAAATATATAAAAATTTAATTTTGGAGAAACAATTTTGAAATTTCAATTAAATTGGTTGAGATGATAGAATTAAAATATACTTCTGAGATCTCAATTTTTTTTTTTTTTTTTTTTTTTTTAAGAAAACCACGTTATTAATAGCCACAAGCCAAGAGTCAGGAAGCATAGCATGCCAGGCAGTGCAACGTGGGAAAACCCTTGGTGGTCAGGCGGCTGATGACGGGGTGGGAGGGTGCTTAAGCAACCTTCACTGGGTTTTCTTGGGGGCATAACTATGTAGTCTTGGTTAGTTTGAATAATTTCTTCAGTGGGCTTTGGGCCATCCTAGTGGTCTCTAGTTGCCTGGCAGCTGGCCCTGAGATGAATTAAGCAGAGAATTATTGTCTCCGTGAGACTTGGGCAAGTTAGAGGAGATATGGCTCTGTGTTGGCTAGTTAGCATATCATGCTCCCAGCTGGGTCCTTTGTTATGTTTAGGAATTGGCTAGCTAGGATGGGGGCATTGTCTCCCCAGCCAGGAAGGTTTTTAAGATGTCAAAACATCAGAATATACATAAAATACATATATACATATATATATATATCTATATATATATATATATATAGATATATATATATATATATATATATATATAGATATATATATATATATGAGAGAGAGAGAATTCTGATATTTTCACATCATATTAGGGACAGTTTGTGGTTAAGATATATATTTATCTGACAAATATATATATATGTGTGTGTGTATATATATATATATATATATATATATATATATACACACACACATATATATATTTCATCTATAATATTTTCAAGTAATCTTTTCCTTAAAACTAAAAATGGGGTTATTTTGATTATTTTCTTATGTAAGAAGACATATTTGCCAATTGTTTCCTTTTATAAAAGCCTTTAGCCTTTGGTTTGGACTAAGCGTGATGTCATCTTCACTGACACAATACATACCACTGTGAACTAGTTACTAATAAAGACTAGATCCTACTGAATTTGTTTGTAAGTATAGAAGATGTTCCTTGGCCTTTCTATGTTAAAGTTTCTTACTATTTAAAAAAAAAGTTTTAGATTTCAAAGATGCTGCTATAGTGCCTACTAAGTTTAAAATCCTCCATAAAGGAATATTTATATTACGTGCCACTGATAAGTATTATTAGTGTCAGAAGGCTTTCACACAGAAACTCTTTTAGGCAACATGATTCCTTAATTCAGAAAGCACAGGTGTGAATTCTAAAGGTAATAGAAATGTAGTCATTAGTTGATATGATTTGCTGATATATAAACCTCCTGAAGGGAAGAGTTGCGAAAAGATGCGAACTTAAACCCTCAGCATCTCAACACAGAAATCTTCACATTTATTTATTTGAATAGAAACATTAAATTAATGTCATGTTAAAAATATGACATTTAATATGGATTATTTGAGGATATAAAGTAAGCACACATGCATCATTGAGAAAAGGGAAGTTCATGGGAGCTGAAGAAGATTTGAAATTAATTTTTCTCTTATGGAATTTATTTTCTCTCTATCTCTAAGATTATTTCTGCCTTACTTTGAGCATGGGCTCAATGTGGCATCTCTACTTTTTGTATTTTATGTAAATTTTCTCTACTGCATACTTTCTTTTTACTCATAATTTCTACATTCTCAAAATATAATTTCTGGGAGAACTTTACACCATTTTACACAACTTTACACAAACCTACTCTGACCCACAGTACTTTCATGACTCTTCTTGCAGCCTATCCACTTCCGCTTCTGATACTAACTATTCCAACCTCAGTAGGTCCTTTTGGAATCATTCCATCAGAAGGATGGAAACATTGACCCAATTAACTTTTATTCCCCTCAAGATTTTGCTGAATATATAGTATGCTGTCCATGGTTTAGCTATCCCATGCTAATTATTATTGAAATAGAGGGAGACATTGCCTAATATAAAACACAGCAAACTGTTAGGTGGGAGATATACTTTTATCTTAAAGGGGTTTGCCATAAAAATTAATATGATTTTTCAATCCATATTAAATTCTAAATTAAATAATAAAATAGAAAATACCAAAGAAACAGGAATGACAATTGTTAATGTTTTTTTTGTTAAAAAAAAAAAAAGTCAAAATTCTCCATGTATCTACAGTGATGTCTAGGGAAAAATTACCAAGAACAGGAAAGATAAATATATTTTCACTTTTCCAACACATTTATTATGTGACATATGTATGAGAGAAGAAACTGTTCTTATTTTCAAAAAAGTACCTTTCTGGCAATCATTTAAACAGAAAAGATGAAAATATTCATTCTTAAATGCATATTCATATAGTTTAAAATGCTAAATTGATAGTGTTAAAATGAATTACTGTATTTGTGAAGAGTTTTAAAGTTGTAATCCACTGATATGATTTTCAACACTGAAAATAATCAACCTCTTATATAATCTATAACACAAACCTTTATTTTCTCAAAAGATGAAATTTTTTCAAGATCATAAAACAATTACTAAGACTTGAGAAATGTTTATTTTGTTTCTACGCTTAATGGATTGAAGTGGATCTTTTTGTAAGCATAGCAACTAGAATACTCTTTAATACTCTTAAATTATTTGAGATGATAACTAGGTAGGAAAAATTAAACAGTTGAAGATATTTGAATCTTATTATCCATAATATAGCTACAAACATATATATATATATATATATATATATATATATATATATCAGGGCATAATTATACACCCTAAAAGAGAACATCTCGTTCAAAAACACCAGAAGTGTTCATTCAAGTATGAGGCAAGGGGTATGTTCATATCAGGATATAAGATATGGACCCTTCCCACAGCAATGCTACAGTAAATGGGGGTTGAGCAGGAAGAGATAAACTGGGTAATGATATGTTACTGGGTAATGATATTTTGAAGGAATGTGGGAAATGCCATACAGCTGTATTAATAAAGATTAAGAGGGGAGTGACAAATAAAATAACCCGAGGAATGGAGGAACCATAAAGAAAGACTGACATTTCAGAGAACACTTAGATTCTGAGGTGTCTTTACTGCCTATCGTAGAGTTCTTCCACAATGAAGAATGATTTTCACCCTAATAAACTTTAATTAAAAAAAAAAGAAGAAGAACTATGAAAGCTGGAAAGGCATTGCCAATATCTCAAGGCTGCCACGGGTTTAGGGACAAAGATCTTGGAGATAAAATAAATCCATTGAATTGAGCTCTGCTTTTACCATTGCTTATTTTTCTTCCTTCCCCCATAAAGGCATTTTCCCATTCACAGTATGGGGCACAGAGGTCTGACAAAAAACATCCCTCAAAATTGTAGCCATTTCACTAGACAAGGATAGGAAAATGCTCATATGAAGGTTACTGAATCATTCAGGATTCAAGAGATTATATCCTTAGGGGAAAATAAGACACCAGAAAAATGCATCTGACATTGTGGATGCAATTGGTTTTCAAAGATTCTGCTGTGACCTAAGCTCTCAGATATCAAGGAAGAGGCAGAAACAATATAGAAAGCAATTGCTAAGGTTCCAAAACAAAACAAAGCAAAGCAAAACAAAACAACAACAAAAAAATCTAGGTTAAAATTTTGGCTGTCCCATAGTTAAGGAAGGCAAGATGTATGAAATAAGGGAATGCCAAGGAGTGGGGCTCTAGTAAAAACACAAACTTTCTGATGTTACCTCTAAAATTCCATATCCAAGGAATTAAGAAATATCATGACCCTTCCAAAGTCTGAAATCCAATCTTGACCAAAGCAAATAGATCTGCCAATATTCTAATTTCCTTACAGAGAAAAATTAAAGGAAAACTATGACATTCTCCCAAACTATAATTTTTCATAAACAAAACTCAACATTAATTGTTCAGTCATGACTGGAGACAGGATCACATGACCAAAATTCAACAGGAGAAAAGATGCAATAGAAGCAGACCTAGCGACATTAATATTGTATAGTTTTAAGATACCAATTTTAAAATAGCTATTATTAATATATTGAAGACAATCAATGACAAGAAGAATTGACCAAAAAGGAGGAATCAAATAGAAATTCTAAAACTGAAAAAAATACAATAATGAAAATTCATGAACTATAACTTAAGGTTGAATGAATATTAGAAACAGTGGAAGAGAGTAAAAGTTTACTGGGCAATGAGCAGTAGAAAATACCCAGTTCGAAACAAAAATGAAGGGAAATACAGAAGAGAGGCTAAAGGACTGTGAAAAGCTCTACTATACCAATTACTTTGATAAGCCCACTTGGTTTTGGAGTTAAATGATACACCCTACCTTCTATTGTTTGGAGTCTCTACTTCCATTACTAATACTATCTGTCAATTGCAGTTATTGTGGCACTATTAATGGATGCCAATCTCCAGTGGTTCCACAGGTACCAGAGGAACTTCTCAGAGCTAAGGTACCAGAGGGACTTCTCAGTGATTCTGGTGTCCCTTCAGGAGCATACTCCTTGCTTCTTTGGAAATGACAGGTATATAATCTGAGCCTTCCTGTGGAACAGTCACCTGGTATATTTTCTGGTCTAAGATAATCCACTCAGAGATGCCCATTTTTCTCATCTTCTAACCCTTTCTTTTATCATCCACTACAGTTATTTTATTATTTTTTTACCTCACTTGGTTTGTGCCATTGTTTCTTCCACGATTCTATGATTTATTGTAGAAGCAGGTTTATACAATTTCTAGTTAATGCATGTATATCTACAGGGAGAGGGCTTACATGTGATAAGCTCTTTAGTTTCTAAATGTATCTTCTAGACCCCTAGGTCCTCCACATTCAGACTATAGACCCATAAATCCCATGAAAGCCTCAGCTGAACCCATGGGGAGCTCTGGAGTTAGGACAGTCCTTTAGAGTTGCCCCTAACTGTCTTGAAAGGCTGGGTTTTTATAACGTTGTATTGATTATTTACTGGATTGAACTGTTCCTAGAAAGACAAGTGGCCCTGAATGAAATAGTACTCTACTGTTGAGGTGATTGCCTGTGACAGTTAATAGCCTAGCTCCATCTTCCATTGGAAATTCCAGAAGCTAGGGGAATTTGTCTTAACTTTCTGAGGAAGGTTCTGTGTCCACCAACATTCATGAATATATTAAAATTCTAGCAATATTTTCAAGGGAAAAAAAAACGAGACAAGGTAGCAATTGTCAAAGCAAATGAAAAGGGGAAATTTACATAGATGTTTATAATAATTTTAAAAGACCTAGGAGTATATTATTTAAACATTTGTGAACAAATTAATTAAGAACTTAGTTGTAATGAGGAATTCCTTGAAAAACACAACACATAAAAACTTATAAAAGAAAATGCATGAGTAATCTTATATTTATTAAGAAATTGAATTTGAGTGTAAAAAGTTTTTCAAGAAAAAAATCTGGGCTTAGATGACTTCACTTAGAAATTCTTCAAATATACAGAACAAAATAATAATACATTTATATAAATTATTTCATAGTGTAGTAAAAATAGGATATAAAACTGAAAGTAACAAATGATCAAGAGAAACAATCACAAACTCACAGACACAGACAACAGTTTAATGGTTGGTTACCAGAGGGTAAAGGGGGAGGGGGATGGTAGAAGAGGAAAAAGGGCATCAAATATATGGTAATGGACAGATATTTTACTTTGGATGGTGAACACATAATGCAGTACAGACGATGTACTATAAAATTGTACACTTGAAACCTATATAATTTTATTAACTTATGTCACCCTAACAAATGTAAGAAAAATACAATTTATCATGGTGTATAATATAAAATACAATGTTTTTACAGAGGAAAAAAACATCCATTTTAGAAGTGTAAAAAATTGAAAGACATTTTACAAAAGAGGATATTGTAAATACCAATAAGCACAAGGGGAGATGCTGAAATGATTAATCATGAGGGAAATGAATATTAAAACCACAGTGAACAATCTCTATACCGCAATCAGAAATTCAAGCATACAAGATGAAAACTAACAATGCTGGTATTACTGAGAGTATGGTGGAACTAGATATCTCATACTAAAATTGGACAAGACTGTTTATGATACAAAGATCTCAAAAAAGATAGTCTGGAGCAAAATTTTGTAAGGCCTTTGCTTTTGCCCACAAGAGATTCACAGAAAAATTGTCTCCCAACAATGATGGACTTGGAATGAATCTATTCTAACACTATGTTGTTGTTTTTTGTTGTTGTTTTGTTTTGTTTTGTTTTGTTTTGTTCCCAGATAAACGTCTCTGCAATCTAGGAAATTCCATCCCTCCTCTTGGACTTGAGGAGAGCCACACCCTTCATTTGAGGGAGGGAGAGGTTTTCTGTGAGGGACATTTCCTTTTTTGCTATAAAGAGCAAAACTATTGACCCCACAGGGTGCCTCTTTAGCTAACTACACCATTGGTTCAGTAAAGGCTCTTAGTTCAAAGTTTTGGCTAATTAAAATGTTCCCTTACATTCAACTACAATTTAAGGCTTTGCATTTACTCATAACTACATATTCACTCCTAATGCATGCTACAGCCAGAGAATCTCCTAAAGATAAACTATTTCCAGATTTCACAGATCTAACTAGTACACATTTACCATCAAATTGAGATAAATATCTAAAAAGCTGGTTTCTTTTTCTGTTTTGGATTTAATTTTTAATCCAAGACACTGTGCATATCCATGTTCTCTGCTGTCTGAACTGCGCTGTCGTAAGATGCCACTGTCACTGTCAACGTGAATAGCTGAGCACTGCACACTTTCTCAAAATAAATCATGAGCAAAAGTCACACCAGCTGCTTAAACAATTATATTATTTTGAAGCCAGTTCATTTGCACTTGTGCTGTTGTATTATGTCTCTACTTATAATTTCTAGAACTAGAAATGAAGAATAAAGAAAGAAGGCAATTTTGTGGTGGCCTATTAGAATACCTTTCACTGTTTGCACTGCACGTGGAGACTTTTTGCACTAGAAAATAGAAAATTGCCCCAAGCTAATTTTAAACTAAACTGACCCTTGTTCTAAATAATTCATTATACGTGAGAGTGACTTTTGCTTCGTTTAAAAACACAGCTGAATCTATTATTTGGATAGATAATAGGTTTTTTGTTTGTTTGTTTTAATATTTCTGAATACTTTATTTTGATCTACTGCATCCCTTGTTATCCAACCATCTCCATTGATTTTGGTTCATTGCCAGGTCTGCAAATATCAGTGAATTTGTTTATGCAGTTATGTATATAAGATCAAAGCTAAACTTTTTTTCCTGGCACCTTTGGAAACAAACACATCATGTAAGAAAAAAAAAATCATAACATGTTATTTTGCTTGTGAATTCAGAAGAAACGCACATATAACCATATCTATAAAGTGGTAAAACAACAGACAACATGTTGAAACCATTCTTTTACTATTTTCATTCCATGTAAATTACCTGAAGTCAGATGTCATATCAAATGATTTCATTTAGAGTGCAAAGTGTATCATAATTAAAATAACCAGAGACTAGATCTACTTTTGTCCACAAATTAATTTACTTTCGCTTTATTAAAACATTATATTTCACTTATGATCATTAAAATAAATTAGTTATCACTGCAAAGCTCAATAACACTTTTTTCTTTTTTTTTCTTCTTTTTTTGCTTTTACATAATGTGAAATGTAACAGAGGGCCTAGTCACAATAGCAGATACTCACTAATGCACACATATATTCAGGAATAACCCTATTCACCTGGCATTTGATTCTGGAATTTGATTCCAAAAGTAGTGACCCGATATATTTGCTGTTAGAACATATATTATTCACATTCAGCACCTGTTATGGTTTGAAAGAAAATGAGTGCAAATTAGGATGAGGTGATAATGAGAAGAGAAATATGTTGTTTGCCTATTGGGCTACAATTTCATGTTTGAAACACTTTTCCTTCAAAGCTTAAGTATTACAAATAAGACTTATTTTGATTTGAATTTAGCTAAAACATTGAGAATATATATTCATACAATAAATACATAATCATATATATTCATCCCTAGGTAAAGTGTAATAGAAATATGCTAAGGAGGTGTCAATGGAGTGCTAAGAGGCAAAGAGGGGACTCAGGTATGCAAGGAAAAAGTGATAATGAGGGTTTTGTTAATGAGGCTTCATTAAATACAGCAGCTGTTGAAATTCATAAGATATTTTTTCCCTTCATTTTTTAAAAATAAGGTCGATAAATACTTATTTTTTTGAATGAAAAAAAGAATATACTTCTTGTGGTAGGCACAATGATATGTCCCCAACATGTCTACCTCCTAATCCCTTGAATTTGTGAATATGGTACATTCCATAACACAAAGGAAGTTGCATGTATGATTAAATTAATGTCCTTGGGTCAAGGCAGATTATCTTGGCTTATCTGGGTTGGCCAACTGTCAGCACAGGGCCCTTAGTGCCATAGAAAGAAATGTGAGAACAGAAGCAGAATCAGAAAGAAATTTGAAGAAGCTATCTTTCTGGCTTTGAAGATGGGAGAAGGGGACACAAGGCCAGGACTTCAGAAAGCCTCTAGAATCTGAAAAAGGCAAGGGAATAGACTTTTTTCTACAATTTCCAGAAGGAACACAGTCATTTCAGCACCTTGACTTTAGCCCTGGGAAAGCCATTTAGTACTTCTTGATGAGGCAAAAAGGGGCTAATAAAAGTAAGCCTAAATGGGGACCGCACAGGCCTGCATCCCCTCCCTAGGAACCACCCAGGCTCATCCCCTAGAAATAAATCAATGGTGTCCAAATACTCCTAAAAGAGGAGATAAGACCCAATTGGTACTAACTGGTTCCTTAAACACACACAAACTGCTGAAACCAGTCTGTTACTTGAACTCTAGCCTCATTATAATATAATTAAAATAAAATGACTATTAAGGCTTACCCGCCCCCTCCCCCTTGGATTTTTCTGTATGCATTCTGGGTAAGAGCATGCACAGAAGGAAACTCATTATATAACCAACATATGACAATCAAATGACCTCAGTCTATATGTCACAGCTCCTGCTGTAAGGAATTTACCTACCCTTTCCTGTATAAGAAAAAGGTAACCTAAATTTAGGTCTAGTTTTCTGCCCCTGGCAACTTCTATGCAGGAATCTTTCTTCTTGAATAAACTTTCCTTAACCTCTTATTTTTTGAGGCTGTGAATTCCTTCACATTTTGTGAATGACCAGGGATTAATTCCAATGACACAATACTTCTTACCTCAAGAATAAAATTATAAAATTTCTTTGTTTAAAGCAACTTAGTTTGTGACAAATTGTTAGAACAATAGGAGTCTTAATACAATACTGCGGTATTTTGCAAGAACATGCCAGTTCCCAAACTTATCTCTAATTTACAAACTGAATAAACATGAAAGAGGACATTTGCTTCTTTTTTTCATATAATAAGTGAGGATAAAATGTCACACCATTGACACAATTTGTTACTTATTTTTTACTTTAGAAAACATCGAAGAGACTTTTTACCCAATAAAATAACTACATCCCTAATTCTACTAGCTACTTTCATCACATGTTCTAAAATGATTAAGTCATAATTTATAGTTTTCATATATCATGTTAGTGGATGGACTAGAACATTATTTTGAATCTCTTTATATAAACTTTGTGCTTAGTTTTGCTTACTGCAAACTTCTCTTCCTGCAACACAATAAACTATAACTCACTCTAATATTTCTACCAATGGCAGAGAATGTGCAGTTGTAAAAGCCAGTCACTAACCTTCTACAAGCATTTCCAAGACACCATTCCATTCATCTCCACCATCAGGTATTAATAGGATTCATCCATTATACTAAGGTTTTTCACCAGAACCAACAGTATAAAATGACAAGCAGGTTTTAACCTCAGAAATATAAGCAAGAATAGTCAGTCCCCGTGTCTGTGCTTTCAGAATTTTTTTATAATCTCCACCTCCTCCTAGGAACACTCCATGTAAAATCCCCACGGACCAGTAAGACTAACAAACTGCTTCTGAGCTTTTATTTTATTTTTTCTGTAAATAGTAAATAATAATATTTGTTCAATTTTGATAATACAGATATGTAGCAAGCCCTGTTTATTTCCCCAATGTTGAGGACTTTTAGTTCAGTTATGGTACCCTAAAAGAACTTCCCATATGTCATGTGCAACTTCTGTTTTTCTTGAATTTAAACTCTTCCTTTTACACTGTTCATTTATTCAACTTTTCTAAGGTGGCTTTCTTGTTTCATCACCTTCCAGTCACTTATCAATCCACACTGAAATAGCTTTTGCTCTACCACTTTTTCAAAAAGCCTCACGTAAGTGTTTTAGTTCACTGCCACATGTCTAAAACCAAGGACATTTTCAGTTCTCATTTATTTATTTTTTTTACTATTGTGGTTACAGTTAACATGAGATCTAGCCCCTTAACAAACTTCTAAGTACACAACACAATATTGTTAACTATAAGCACAATATTGTATTGTGAAACCGTAGAATTTATTATCTGGTATAACTGAAACTTTATACCCATTGAAAAACAATTCTCCATTATACCCTTCTCCTCAGTCTCTGGCAACACTACTGTACTCTGCTTCTATGAGTGTGACTATTTTAGGTCCTTCAAGTAACACATGCTCCTCATTTTATTTCTTTCTCTATGCAATGCACACTATTGACTCCACTTTCTTCTTAAAATATTGTCTTCCTTTGGCTCCTGGGTCTGCCCTCTGTCCCCTTGACCCCTCTATCTCCTTTTCATGCTCACCACCTAAAGTTCACCTAAGTCTTGGCACAAAGACCCTTTTTCCTTTCACTATTTATTCCTGAAGCTCAAAGTTTCAATATTTGTCTCTATAAAGATGACTTGAAAATTTACCTAAAGCTCCCCACTGAATTCCAGACTCTTACTCATTGTCCGATGTCATATTTATTTCTAGAAATTTTAAGGGGAAACGAAACTTCAAATGCACAAAACCAAATTGCTGAGCTTCTTCATTCCCTCTCTCCATCTCCACTCCAAAAGATAAACCTTGATTCTCTTCCAGTGTCATCTATCTCAGTGTATTTACATAATTGCATCAGCTAGAAACTTAAGAATCTTATTTGGCCTTTCTTTGAACATAAGACACTCATATCTAATTCATCACTAAGTTCTAAAAGTATTCTTCATCTCTCTTCACTACTATCTTCTCCATTAACTGTCACCACTCACTTCTCCACTCCAGTCACACCGGCCACTCTAGTTTCTCATCCCAGGTGTCTTTGCCCATGCTGTTCCATCTGAACATAATGCTGTTTTCTACTGCTCTTTGATAATAAACTTGTCCTATTTCATATGACAGTTTAATTATATCTTCCTAAAAAAAAACATAAGTGACATCTCTAATATGATAAATCTCCTGACATGTACTAATGGAAGAACGTACCACTCAAAGAGGTACATTATGGCTGCACCTTGATGCTAATTTATGTGAATATTTATTAACTGCTGTCTTCCTCACTAGACTGTAATTATCCTGAATGCAAGGTTCTAGTCTGGTTTTCAGTATCCAATTAATTCCAAAACCTGGCATTAAGCAGATATACAATAAACATTTAGTAAATGAACCATCGTGTATAATTGTAAAACAAAATACAACTTTTATTTTACAATTATACGTCAATAAAGCTAAGAAAAACAAAAATAATAAAAATAATCATATAAAACCCTAGACCAGACTCTCTACATTTCCTCATACATCCCACTTCTGATCCATAAAAAATAAAAAATAAAATAAATTAGTCATATGTTTGATACAAAGTTTCCATGTAATTGGCATTCAAATGGAAAAATTTAGGCAGAGCATCATTTTCTTTCCTCTAATTGTTAATCAGTGATTAAGAATAGAAAAAAGCAATAATGGCAATTGAATCAAACTTTAACAGTGACTGATATCTAATTTTCAGAGGTTAAACGACAACAAACATACTATAGCGAGGGTTAGTTATAATCTGTTGCAATCCACCATCACCAAATTCTGGATTCCCACCATCCCTCCTCCAGGAAAACAGCAAATACAGATTGCTTCCCTGAGTACAGCAGTATTTAGATAGGAAAAGTAGTAAGAAGAATATGATGGATTACTGTTTTTCCTACTTCCTACTTAAAATTAAATGTATATGGAAGAGATTACTGTTATGTTTTATGATTCCATATGAAATACTTGTATATTTTTATTTTATTTTCATATAAAAGAACAAAGGAATCTGTCATCAAATCATTTGAGGTCTAATTGAAATTATGAAGAAGTAAGGCATGGGTTTCATATTCTATGAAAACAGCCAGAGCAAATTATTTTAATTGCATAGTTGCATAAGATCAGCCTGTTATTTGTGTACTGTGTTTCCCCGAAAATAAGACTGGGTCTTATACTAAGTTTTGCTCCAAAAGATGCATTGGAGCTTATGGTCAGGGGATATCATCCTGAAAATTCATGCTAGGACTTATTTTCCAGTTAGGTCTTATTTTTGGGAAACACGGCATTTCTCAATATCACTCAGAAACACAACACCTCTGAATATTTAAAATAAAATACTATTTTAATTGGTACTATTGTAGATAAAAATAAATAAAAGAATTTCACTTGCAAATATTCCTGTAAATCATTTTAGATCATCATTTTCTTTTTAAAAGCAAATCCACGAAAGCTTTTATATGTGCATAAAGTTTAAGATCAATATACTACATTAATTAGAATCTGAAATTTAATGCATAACCCTCAAGCATTTTTCATTTCACGACTGATTACATAATGTAGGCATGGAGTTGTGTTCTATAATTGATTATCAAATTCATATTGTAAACCATCATTTTCAATTATACTAAAGCATGCACTGTGCATGCTAGAATTCTAGGCTTCAGGAAAGCAACAAAGAAGGCTTTAAATACATGTATATTTAGCATACCAATACGTGTAACATATGTTGAGGCTTTTGTTTTGCAGTAATATTGAAGTTATATAAACTAATTTTGGTTATGTCCAGAAGTATGTTTCATTTGTACTGACAATCCATTTTTTAAAAAAAGTGTATTTTATATTGTTCTATTTTCTTAGAAGAAAGAAGCAAATAAATAAATAAAATATTTGTTGTGTTTCAAGACACACAATTGAACATATATTATAGGAGTGAAATTGAAACTTGGAATTTGTTGTTTGGTATACTGACTCTCAGGTAATTTAGAAGTTTAACCATGAAACAACTTTTGTTATAGAAATGTAATAGAATTTTTTGCAGATCTGGAATCAAAAAACAAAATAATGTGAAACCAATCTTTCAATTTCTCTTATTCTTAACGTAGTTTTCCTTCCCTCAAAAAAATGCTATCAAGTGCCAAAACTTAATTAGTAATTCACATCAATTAAATTTAATATTTTAAGTTGGCTACTATGAATAGGGCTATCTATTAAGTAATAGAATAAAACCAAAATATATAAGTAATAGAATAAAACCAAAATATCACCTCATTTATAACTTGCTTTACAGCAGCAATTTCTAAGGACAATTTGTTAACCTCTATGGGAACCAGACATTTCTGTGGTTCCATAAGATCAAAACCACTGTCCTATTAATACTAAGATGCTAATTGCCTTTGTTACCTGTGCTGATATTTCCAGTGATGGTGCACAAAAGTGGTGTGTGTGACTCTTGATGTCTGATTACACATAGAAGCAGTGTTACTAAAGTGCACTAAAAGTCATTGAATTCTACACTCCATATGAGGTTAACTGGAGGAAGGCACACCATCACTACCACCAACACCAACAAAAAAGTTTTAATGAGTAATCTCCTTGATGAAGCTTTACATATAACATATTGATTAAATCACATACTTGTGGACATAAAATTTAATATTCAGTGTGATCAAATGGAAGTTACATATAATGTGCTTTTGTTGTAAAGCATGAAGGATATCGCCAAAAAAAGTACTTGTGTTTTTCCTTTGGGTAGAAAGATAAACCAGCTGCTATTTTTATTAAAAAAAAACACACACACACACACACACACAAAAACAAAACAATTTTTGACTTGAAATAAGGACTGATAGAAACACTACGGTTTTCCAGATTTGGGTACTAAGCAGAATTTTCTTTAAAATAAACTAATCAACTATTCTATTTCAAAGAAAACAACTCATAGTATTTCTTTTAACTAATGATAAAATCCAAGTTTTCATGTAAAATTTGAATTTTGAAAAAGTTTTATTTGCAATCATGAGCTCGACAACTTCTCGATACTAAAAGATGTATCTGAGGTGATTTTATTTCAATTAATGTTACTTTTAAAATTTTATAATGAAATGTGTCAAAACTCAAAATATATGGAAAATGAGTAAATAGTTTCCAAATGAGCACACATGATGTTACACATTCATGCCTGGAGAACATATCCATTCAGGGGATAAGCCAGAACGATGGATCAGAGTGCTAAAAGAGTTCAAGAAGTTCACATGATTTCAAATTCCACATTGCAACTAGATTTTAAGAAACTACTGCTTGTTGAGTTTTGGTATGGTATCAAAAAGTCTCCACAATTATATGAAAGGGCTGGCGTTTTTTAAACTACATTCCTGTGCTAGGATGGATTCTCTTTATACACAAGTACCAAAACATTATATATCAATAGCATGATTGCAGAAGCAGATATAAGAAAACAGTTTCTTCGATTAAGCCAGATATTAAAGAGAGCTGGAAAAATTGTAAAACAACTGCAGTTTTCTCAATAATTCTTTTGTTTTGGGAAACATGTCTTATAAAATATGTTATTTAGGTGAAGTTTATTATTGTTAACTTTTAAGTTAGTTAAATAATTAAATTTTTCAATTTTCATTTACAATTTGGTAAATATAAAAAATATATATATAACCCATGTGAACAAAACTTTTTAAAGGTCTCAATTACTTTTAGAGATGTAAAGGTATCACAGAAGCCCAGATTTGAGGACTATTGATCTACATAAATCTGAAGAAAACAGGTTTTGGTATTTGGGGATGTGGAAAGAAATGTCTATAGATAGTTTCCTAAAAAAGGGTGACGGTAATTTGTGTAAAAATAATAATTTCATTTATGGTTGATCATGTCTTGCAATACTTACATACTTGTAGCACATTTTTCATTTAAAGAAATACCTGAAATAATTTGTATTCTTTTTTATTTGCAATAAGTACATATGTATATATAAATGAATACATTAAATGCTTTATTTTATATTCTCCCTATGAGTTAATTTGATGTTTTTCTTCATCTTGCTTTTAAGGACACTAGAGCCTCTTGACAGTAATGTAATCCCTTGTCAACAAGTATATGAGATATGAAGCTTTTGCCAGACTATGACTAGATCACACCATAAGAAATATATTCTGCATTTATTAAGATATCTGGAGGCAGATAGACCAAGACTTTCTTCACCTACTCAAGGACATAGACTTGCTTTAATCTTCCCCATTTGCTTTTGAAGCCTGCAGCCTGATTTTGCAATATGGATACGTTACCTCCAGGAATCATATGGCAAACAGCCATATATCCATCCCTAGATCAATCACTGATAAAAATTGGCCTAGATAAATTATGATTTATTACCACACATATTCACATTACATTACAACCAAAACTGGGGTTCTGTAAAACAATAATAAAGGGAAATGACATAGAGTATTCAACTAACGTAATATCTGTTATGAAATATTATGTATGTCTGTAAACTCATTTTCTTTATTTCTGTAATTTAAGTTTTATCATTATTCAGAAAATTGGGAGTTCCTGGATCAATAATATATTGACTTCTTAAAATATATAGAATTTGTTCTTGTTATTAGTTAAAGATTTTTCATGCTTTGTGTAAATATTTTTTTTTCTCTAAAAGTGACAATGCAAACAGAAGTGGGCATTATAAGAAAGAAAACTAGGTTGTTGGGAAATTGAAAGAATCTTAAAGAAGAGCTTAGATATTCACTAACTCAATTATTTAATTATCTATAATGATGTTTTCCATGTAGTATTTTTTGCTAAATGTTTTAAAATAAATACATTTATAATGCATTTATTTTTCTAATATTTATTCATAAAGGTAGTTATCTTATAAGGTAAATGTAGGCTTCCTGATGTATAGTGATCAGAATATATATTGCTGTATAATCTGCCTGGTCCTGAAAATACTTGAATAAAGAATATGATTAATGATTAGCTGATTTCTCCAAATGCTCTAACAGTCTTAAAATTATTTGTAATTTTTGACACGATAATGCATTGGTAGGTTAAAAATTCTACCTGATATCATAATACTTTAAAAACTATTATAAGAGCTTATTTGAACTAAACTGCAACATATGCCAGGGAGCAAGATAGCAAATGTTCCGCAGAATAACAGTTTTGCAGCTTCTTTCATGCATTTGAAATTAAAGAGTGGACATAAGGAAGATTGAAAAAAGCAAGGTTGGGATTGGATTACAGTATAGTTAACAAGATTATGTGCTCTCTTGAGGGTTACTACCCTCTTCTTGGGGTATTGCTTCTGGCATTTCAAAGGTGTGTTAACCTGGCTGCACAAGGACAATGAACAGGCTGGCTTAAAACCTTTCACAACAGAAGTTATAGGCCTGGGGTGTGATTACCCACCTTGAATGACCTGCAGTTAGGAATTTATGATCAGATCACGCCGTGAGGTGACTATCTATAGAACCTCTTTTTCCATCCACAATTCCCCCTTTTGGTCATAAATCAATCTGAAAGATGTACCGATGACCAACCTTTTGGTTGGGTAGTGTGGTCTCACAGGGCTAGGAAGTCACATTCCTGTGAAGTCTTAGCATCAATGTCATGTTGTTGACCACTGGGGATGGGACAATATGGTAGTTATGTGATCTGAGTTTAGGCCTGATTTTTCCCAAAAAGGGAAGGGTAGGTAAATGGAAGGCAGTCAGATTTTATGAACTTCATTGAGAGAAAACACTCAGGATCATTTTTATCTTGTGATCTGTCATGGTGTGAGTTTTGCCTTCTGTCTCGTTTTTCTGTTTTTGATTTCTAGTATAACATTTACATAGCCATAAAAAGATTATTAACAGTTATCTTATACATGTTCAGTAATCATAAACGGTTGGGTCACTATAGAAAAGCCCAAAGAACAAGCATAACTATTATTATGACTAATATCATTAGCAAATAGGTAAAATAATTAAACAAAATAGATTCTCAGTTCAATATCAATTTATACGTATACTGACCTTGTTGATGTTTTGGGATAGCTGTCTACCTCTGGTGTCAGCAGCGTCTTCGTAGAGAGGGGTAGATGTCTATTTGTGGTTACTCACCTGATAAGATACCTTCCAATGAGGTTGAAGAATGTCTTTTATTTGATGGGCTTTAAAAAAACCAGTATCTAAAGTCTTTTTCTCATGAGAACTTACTGTGAAAGGAAGTAGTTACCAACTTGGCATTTTCTTGAAGTGACTATATCAAAGCAAACCTCAGGAGCAGTATAAGATATCTCCATTCAATAATGTCAGCTCATGAACTCTTTTATCTAATTTAAGTCCAACATAAATGTACTATGATACATGAAAAAATGCAAAAACCAAAACATGGGGAGCCAGAGAGCAAGGAAGAACCAATCAGTCATCTCAGGGTTTCCCATAGTCCCAACTATTTGTTTAATTTACAACTATTGTTTACCCACACAATATATCCTAGAAGGTTTCCTATATATACTGAGATTTGCATCCTTTAAACCTCAATATCTAATAAAAACTGAGAAATAATCAAATGACATTATTTAGCTTGGACACTTTATAACCTCTAGAAACATTTTTCACAGATATAAAAGCCAATTATTAACATGGACTTATTTTTATAAAACCCAGGCAAAATAAAGACATGTCTGTTTTACTTAAACCAACAGCCTTAAGCTAGCTTTTATTTGCTAAGGATTAATTTTCGATCACATGAACTTGGAAAGCACTTGAGCTAGTTTCTATATTTCTGAGACTTTTAGAATACAAACTCTTACAAGTGCTTACGTTTAAATTAATTTTAACAATACCATCTGGAGGTATAAAATTATCTCACATTTACCATATATATATATATATATATATATATATATATATATATATGCACACATACAGACACAAAGGCCTTTTAGCCATGAAAAAAACCCTCATTATTTTATAAAATCACAATTAGATCCAAATTTTGCTCCAGAGACATTTACAATTTGTATCTGACCTTGAAAAGTCAAGTCATAAATGACTTCTCCCTTTCAAAATAAGGACAGCCACTTTTAATACCTCCAAAAATTGGGTTGACACCTAAACAACACCGTAGGTTAATTTATTCATCAAAATACTTGTTTTGACTTCAAAAGAACAATTAAATATTATTTCTATTCATTCTGTCTAATTTTATAGCTTTTTTTTTCCTAACTGTGCACACAAAATTTACTTTAGAAATATCAAAAGATCCTCACATCTGCCATTTTAGATACAAACGGGTAGCTGACCGTGATGGGCTGGTAGGTACGATTTCCCATGTTTGTGTTGAGATCTGTAGAATCTAACCAAACTTTTAGCAGAAGTCAGCTCTTACACACATGTCTCTAAATAAGACAAATATGGCTATCCCTATAGGACTGCTTAATGCCCTGGAGGAATTTTTCCTTAGGCAACTCCACAAAGATTCCTAGTCATCTAAGAACACTGCCAAACAAGGTCCAGCAAGCACTTATAGGACGTTGTGAGAACTGCAACACTTTCCAAGGCAGGGCCCCCCTCTCAGGGAAAACCCATTCCAGGGCACCAGGCCCTTCTCTCCCGGGCTTCCGTCTGCTTGTCCAGAATCAGCTGTGTTACCACACTGGACAAGTTCCTGCACCATCTCTACCACTTCGGATTTGGGGATCTAGACAATTATCGTCACTCCAGTGGTATTTCGGGTTGGGGAAGCAAGTGTCCCTTCTCTTTCAAAGCCAAAGAGAGTTCACGCTCTCATTTAACCAGCAAAGATTTTGTTCAGACTCTCAGTAAACAACGCAATTAAAAAGGGTTAACCATGCAATTAAAAACATTAAAAGCAGCAACCCATTTTCTTTATCCTTTCCTTGTGTCATCTCAACCCTTACCCACCTCAAGGGTTTTCTAAGAAAAGCTCAAATAAATCCGTGGCCTTCTACTAAATGCAAGGAGCCATGAAATTCTTAGAGAAACCTCACTCAGTTCACTGGATGCAAAGGGAGGAGTCGGTGAGCACGATTTGTACCTACCACCAGGTCCGGTCCTCGGAATGGGCTTCTGCAGAATCGTGCCGACCACGTCGAAAAACGTGAATGGAAGAAACCTTCAAACCTGTAGAGAATTTTTGTAAAACTTTATTTGAGCCGAAATGACGACCTGTTGAGGAGCAAGATTTCCAATGCTCCAGATATCATAATACTTTTAATCTAATACACTTTCCACAAATACTTCACTGTTTAATATGCACTACACCAAATGCAATCTTTACTTTCCTGACATATTCCTCCTTATCCTAAGTAATGATGAATGCATGATATCAAATAGAGATGTAAATAGCTTAATAAGCCTTCTGAGTAAATTCTACTTCATCCCTTGCTGGTATTAATAGAAAAGTCATGCGTGCAGGCAGAGCTAGAATTTCCCTGGAAATAAACACAATGCAGCTGGCAAGATGTTATTTTCTAATATCTGGAGGAGACACCTGAAAAAGGTAGTGAATTAAGGAGGTGAAACATCAAACTCTGGGTGTTTTATTTACCCAAAGAAAGCTCCCACATGCACAAAGCTACAAATGAGAGAGACATCACAGAACATCTGCTTCCTCCGTTTTTGTTATGACTGACACTCAGATGTAAAATGTCAGTGTGTCAGATATCACTACAATTTGTAAATACATGACAACATATTGTGAAGACATGATTCTCTTGCTTATTTTCTGATCTTGCATAACAGTCCTCAGTATTGCTTATTTTATTGTCCATTATCATTTCCGGAAGATTTTTTTTTTTTTTCAATCAGAGAAGAGCTTTCCTTCTCTCTGATTACTATCTAACACAGACTGCCTAAAGCGGCTCAGTGTTTTCTTGGGGATGGGCAATAGCGGGAGATGTAACCTCACTGTATTCTCAGGAAGAGCATATTGGTTAGTTAGCCACACGCAATGAGAAGAGACAGGCTTTGGGGTTAGATAATCCCTTAGTTTTAGCTGAGTGGGACTGGGAAATAAGCCCTGGTACTGTATATTTTTTATCTAAAAATAATATAAGTGTTTACTGAATACCCTTTTTTTGTAAGAATTGAGAGTTTATGTGAAGTGTGAAGTTAGCTGTGTCATTTAATTATTATATTTCAAAGGACTATACGTCTGGAGACTGCAAAGTATTTGTATCTCTATCCATTCCAAACTGAACAATGTTCGTTCTTACTGCAGAGAACAGTATAAACTAAATGTCATAAAGCTTTACAGTTTGAAATCATAGTGGGGGATGGTGGCAATTCCAGAAGAGCTTGTCCTCATTGATTAAATATTTATTTACTTATATATTCATTCAGTTATTTATCCTTTCATTCATTAATTTATTCAACCAAAATTCACATAATACTTCTGTGGTAAAGCCTTCCTGGCTTTACCTTTTTTTTTTTCTTTTTTCTTTTTCCGTGGGTGCACAACTAGATTTCATTTTACAGCCTTCCTTATAGGTAGTTATGGCCAATGAAAGCTTGGTAGATGCAATGTACAGTGCGTTAGACTTGTCCATACAAAAATTACCGCATAATCTTCAAAACCTTCTGTCTGGTTGCTGGATATCAATTCCAAGGACACAGTAAACGTGGCATTTTCTTGATCATCCAGGTTCTAAACGACTATTCATAGTAAAGAACTCCCACCACCTATTAGACTTTACTTAAGTGAAGAATAAACTTTGGTGTTTTAAAAAGCCACTCCAATATTTCAGTTTTTATTAATAACAACTCAAATTACATTAAAGAAATAGCAGTTTTACACAATTTCTGCTCCTGGTCCAGTGGTAAACAAAACATTGTCTTTGTGCATAACACCTCAGAATATACTGAGAAAGCCAAAAACAAAACAAGTTATAAGAAATATGACATACAGTCAGGTATATGTACAGGATATCATGGGAGGACAAAGGAGGAAGGCTTGACACCTTAACTGGTATGGAGGAGAAAGAAGGCAAGAAAAAGTTTACAAAATAAGGCTATGTATTGTTCACATTTATTTTGAAGAACTCATTGGAGTGAAGAGGGAAGGAAGAAGAAAATGACATATAAAAAGATACAGGGGCAACTGTAGATCTATCGATCTATCTATCTATCTATCTATCTATCTATCTATAATTTATCTATCCATTATACAGCACGATGGGAGTGCTAATGATAGTCATGTGTCTTTCAGATATTGGTTATCCTACTCTGTCCTCAAGAGAAGCAGGCGTGACATCGATGAATCTATCTTCTGTTTGTGGGATGGATGTGCTCCCTGTTTTCTTATCCTGTCTTGGTCTCAATGCTGATTGTTTTTAATTCACCCTTTGGTTCATGCCTTATAGAAGTAAATTTGTCCTGGTAACAGAATAATGTAATAAACTCTATTAACTCTCAATCCTCAACCTGATAGTCTCTGACCTTCACGTAGGAGATGAGCACATGTTCTAGAGTGAGACAGTCTGAGCTCAAGGTCTTCCTCTGCCATTTAGTATTAGCTCTGTGATTTTAAAGTAAATTTCAACCTCAGTGGTTTCAATTGTTTCATAAAAAGAATAGGCTCTATATCCCCTCATTTTTAACTTTCACATTGTAAACTCTTGGCACAATGAACTACACTGTCATTTGGGATACTTGTATGAATCTTACTATTATTCCTTTCTCCCAAGCAAACTATTATTCTAGCTCTCTGAAAGACCTCATCCATACTTCTCTGAGTCAACTACAAACCCTTTCTTCCTCTCTTCTTCCTAACCTTCTTTCAGTGCAAAGTACTTTTTACTGGCCAGTCTGATATTCCATATATGAGCCCTCCAGTACAAAAGTAATAAAAGGGAGTAAAACATTACCAAAAACATAAATAAGCAGGCTGAGTTTTTACTGCAAAATTTGATGTGAGAAAATAGCTTTCTCTTACTTCCGTTTCTCCAGTGATTCTATTAGTTTGTAAGTATGTATGTGCTTTGGAGTGGGAGGTGGGAATTAAAGTGTAAATCTCTCTATAAGATTTACTTTTTTCAAATTCCATTATCATTGTATAAATGCATTTATACTCAACAATCCCGTTTTAAATATATAGACTCCTCATATTTGAAAAGTAGTTTACAGCACTTCAGTGTTCTTAAATGGTTTGTTTCTCTCACAACTGAACATTTTAAATTAAAAATATATGTCATATAACCCTTCAATAATATAGAGTATTTGAATTCTGCTTATAGAGCTTCCTGTTTGAGCCCCTGTGTGGAAACACAGATATAGTTATGGTTAATTCCTTATCATTCATCTTCTCTTATGCAATTTCACATTCTAATATCAACCCTCTCTTTCCCTTGATGGCTCTCATACAATGCATATTAAATCAATGAATGATTACATGCATGGATGGTATAAATGATGTACTGTCACTAATTCCAAAATCTAATAACCCAAAGTAGTTTCCATGTGAATTTTTTAAAAGATAGATTTAGACATAACATGGCATTGTGTTTAGTAATTATTGGGGAATAAATGGGTTTTGAAACATTGTAAAGACAACTGTGTTTTCAATATCCTGGTAATGCTTTTGTTTTTATATTCTTAAATCAAAGTATTGAACCAGCACAATTATAATTTGGAGTAAGACCTTAATTGATTAAATAAATTGGAGAATTGAGACAAGTGGATAATTCAGTCACAAAGCTTTATTTAGTATAAATTGTCTTGGCTGCTTTTCTTTATTTGTCAATTGACAATATAATTGTTCAACTTTATATTCCCTACAAATATCAACTGTGTAGAAATATGATTACATATTTGATATTTGAATTTTTTGATGTTGGTAATTTTTATGAAATACATTCACACCTCTGCCATTCATGAAGGTCATAATAATTATTATTGTAATAGTACCAATAATGATAATGACAAAACAACAATGATGTATAACACTTACTGTGCCAGGTACTCTCCTAATAATTTATTGCATTTAATCCACCTAAAAACTCTATGAGACAGAAATATGATTTGCATTATATACTATAGACAAATGGTGGTACAAAAAGGGTTAAGCTATCTGCCCGTGTTCACACAACCAGAAAGCAGTGTTTGATTGTTCATAAGACAGATGTACTAGGAAAGAAAGCAAATATCACAAAAGAAGAGAAAACAAAGAGAATAGATCTCTGGTATCTGTCTGTGAAATGAAATACGAGTATATTGAAATATATATGCAGTCTGTAGTGTAGTTGAAAGAAAAAAGAGGTATTACCAGAAGAAGTGGAATGTCTTGAAGATACAATGTGAAAAGCAGGTATATGACCTAAAATGAAGTCCCTTTGGATGGGATGGGACAAAGGAGGATTTCTGTGGGTTCTATACTAGAAGAGTTCTATGTATCAGAGCCAGGCTTCAACCAACACCTCAAGATGCAACCAATCCAAGCAAGGAAAGTCTGCAGAGTGCTTCTATGAAGATATATCCATATATTCTCCTGTCCACCACTGGTATGCAAGCCACAGTGAGGGCCAGATCTGAAGGTGCCACACGGAGAAGGACAGGACATCGCCATGGTAAACAGATGGTGATGGAAGACAGAAAGCATAGAAAGGTGTCAAAGATATTCAGAGGGTGTTCCCTGCCAACATTAACTAAGATTCCATTTGTTCCCATGGCAACTGATTCTAGGTGAGGTGTCCTAAATGATGGAAAACACATCTACATTCTTGCACATGGAAGGTTAGAGACTGATAGTCATCATATTCAGAGGGTGCCAAAAAAATGTGCACACATTTTAAGAGAGAAAAACACTGTATTAAAATTGTAATACTCAATGTATACAACAGAAGATTAATGCAAGTCATGTGTAGACATATTTTGGCACCCCTGGTACATACTGAGGGTGTCAAAAAATGCATAAAAGTGAACACTTTGGTCAACGTTGCTCAAGCTGTAGTTTCCTGTAATCAGAAGTGTCTGGACACTGATGGTAACCACTTTGAGCACCTCTTATAATTGCAGAAGTCAAACGTGACATATATACGTGTGTGTGTGTGTGTGTGTGTGTGTGTATGCTGAAAGATGATGCTTAAATGGTGATAACATTTCAGATTTAATATGTCTTACAGCAGTTGCTGCCATTTATATAGATCATCTGGAAAGATAACTACATAATTGTTTAATCAGATTAAGGGGAATTTTGAAATTGCTGCCCCTAAAGCAGTTGTACATTATAACTGACACAAACTCAGTCCATGCCCAATATCTTCACGAACACAACTATGCCAGGTATCAATGTGAGGTCTGTTAGCTACAAAGTCATTTTTCTATATCCTCTATACCTAAGTTAGGACACTACACAGACGTATGCTACTTTATCATCAGGATTTGTGGAAGGGTCTATAACTAGGAGACCCTGGAAGGAGATTAAGAGGATGCAGGAAAAAGGTATTGCTCTTTTTTATTGACTGTTGTTTCAAGTTTCTGTTAGCATATTTCATAAGCACTTATTTTAGCCTGGCAATGACAATCAGTTTCAGAATCAGAAGTTTCTTCCTTTGCCATTTAGTTTTCTAACAGTAGCCAAATGCCACCACCATTTCCCCAGGACAGCAACACCAGAAAACTAGTATTTCATCCCAGAGTTTTGAGTCTCATCTCTGTAGGGACCTCCTTCAAGCTTAGAGCCACGAGACTCCGACAAGACCTCTTTGCAGAGGTCTGAGTTTCTCCACTGGGACTCTTCTCTATTCTGTATTTTAGTATTCCCAAACTTTTTTCTTTGATTACCCAAGTTCCTTGCATGGTAGTAGCTTTCTGGAATTTCTATGTCTGTGAAACCTTGGTGTTCACCAATTTTGTTCAGTTCTTCAAATCATAGTTCACATCTACTTATGTTACAATTTCACATGATTTCTGTGGAATTAGTAAAACCATGTGTGACTAGTAGAGCCATGTTCTTCTCAGAATTTTCTCACCATAAACTATAAGAGATAATAAATATTTATTGATGTATTTAAGCACTACATTTTAGAATTATTTGTCATACAACAATAAGATAAATTTTATAAATTGTTTCACAATTAAAATATCATCTGCGATTGAATATGATGAAGTCTTCACTGAAGCAAGTGCCGTAGAAGACCAAGTAAGTGATATATTTTAATGTTTGGGGAATAATAATGACTCAAGGACTCTCCTAAGAGAATATTTTTTTTTGGATGGCATCAACTTACAAAAAGGATCTAATAAGCTCAGGGATTTTTATTTCTTCCCAAGTCTTTATCAGGAAACAAGAGAACATTGAAAACAACCACAAAAGAAGCTCCCTTTTTATCTTGCAACATCAGGGTCAGTATTTCTTTACATAGCACTGAAATTTTAATTGTTTGGGTTGCAGATTCACAATTTATGTGGACTTGATACACTCTTCAAGTCTCTCAGGTCAATGCCAAGGCCGGGGTTGGAGTAGAAACCTCTGGCTTCATGTTGAGACATATGGGGAATGCAAAGGAAGCTTGGTAGTTTAAATCTCTGAGACTCTTAACCTTGCCAGTAGAAACATCTGAATCTACCATGTGGGGAAACCAGGTTTCCCGTTTTAAGAACATCTAATAACCTTAACTGGATTTGACTGAAAATAAATGGGTAGTCTCCTCAATGCTTAGTTTATTCTTTGTTACCACTAAACCTATAATCATGGTAAGATATCAGCATGATCTAGCCGGGCAAGTATGAATTGCTTATATGTTTATATGCCACCCCACCCCACAAAAAAACAAAACAAAACAAAACAAAAAGCACAAAGTTTGTTAATTTACATTTACAGAAGCTGGGATTACCTAGTGGGGAGAAATTACCCTGGTTTTCGAACAACTAGGAGAGACTATAACATTAGATTAGGCCAAATTTGTAGACTTTAGATTAATGTGTTAGCTCAAATAACTGCAAGTAGCTCTAACAGTTTACTTAGGTGACTGACAAAATCTTCAGTTCAATAATGGCATATTGTCAATTAGGTTGAGATGCTGCAAATTCTCTGCCATAACACAGACAAAAAAATCTAAAAGCTCAGGGAAATAGTATGGATCTAGAGAACATTATGTTAAGTGAAATAAGTGAGAAAGAGAAAGACAAGTACCATATGATCTCACTTATATATGGAATCTAAAGAAAAGACTATGTGAATGAACTAATCAGAGTCAGTTTTGGGGACGCAGAGAAAAAACCGAGAGTGGTTAGATGGATGTGTGGGAGGGGGTTGGGGATAAGGGGAAAGGTGAAGGGATTTGGAAGCAGCTGGTAACCACAAGATGGCCTCAGGGTTTTTCTTTTGAAAATTAATTTGGGGAAGGTATTCTATAATGTTGTAAAGATTTTGTTGGGTATCCGATGGACATGCGTCCTATTTGGGAGACCACCTCAGGGATACTGTGGATACCTGATCATGGCATTGTACATCAGAAGCTAAACATTAATGAATGCCAACTATAATTTTATATATATAATGTGATGGTTCAGTGTGAGGTCGGAGGGATAGTGGATGGGGGGAGGGGGGTTCACAGTATGAGGGATATAAATGATGAACGTCTAAGTATTACCTTGTTTTGTACACCTGAAACTAATAAATAAATTAATTAATTAAAAAAAAATATTGAAGTGGTTATAACATGCAATACCTACAACCCACCTATTTCCAAATTGTAATCTCTGAGAGTCTGAGAGAGAGCAGTCACTTTATGAACAGTCATAATTAATGAGGGGGAACAAAAGGTCCCATGAAAATCTTTGTAGTCACTATACTCAGGCAGTAGGAAATGCCACAGTAAGATGGGTTCCCTGATTTCACCAGAGGATTATTCTTTCCTATCCTAGAGGAATAGAGGCAAAACAGGAGTAATTAACAGTCGAAGACAGCAGGGGCACTTTTACTTAATGGGAAACAGAAACAACATAGTACTAAAATGCTTTGCTCACAGAAATCTCAGAAAATGGCTAAATGGCTTCAGTTTTGTCAATAATGAAATAGTTGGACAGCCTAGTAAATTGTGACCAAATCTATATAGCAGAAAAGTACCACATCTGGTCATTGGAAATATGTCTGAGGTATTCATAACGGAGAGTCAGGGCCAGTTCAAAGATCAAGAGCCCCCCTGAGAAAAGTGGAAACTGAAGGTCCTTGAGGAATTACCCTTCAGCTATGCCAGAGGCGTATTTTCAATGCTTTTAAGAAGAGATCAACAACCTTTTACTAGAATGGCTAGACTGGGCAAAAGAAAATACCAAGGTCTTTCAGGTATTTTAGACAAAGGCTCTGGATCAAGACTAATTTTTTAAGACTTAAAATGTCACTGTGTTCTGCTGTTCAAAACTGGATGCAACAGTGGTCAGATGATGAATGGAGTTTTGACCCAATCTAATGCCAGTAGGTTTATGGGCACATTCTGTTTTTTTGTTTGTTTGTTTTTTGTTTTTACTAGCACCTGGTAAAATTTAAATACTCAACAACTGGCAGTATTCCCTCATAAGTACTCTGACCTACGGTACAAAGGATCATATAGAAGCCTCTGCAATGTCACCTCCTTTCTAAAATAGTATATCAAATCTCTCCAGGAATTGTAAAGAATAGTGCCACAAACAAAAATGTAAGAGATGCAAGGGGAAGTGGGGGGCGACTACTATCACCAACTCATTAACTCATCTGATTGGCTTGGGCAGAAGGCAGATGGATATAGATAAGTTATTATGGTTTGTCACATACTTAATCAAATGTGACTCCATTTGTAATTGCTGAACCTGATACATCTTCTAAAACAAAATAACATAGCATCTGGCACCTGGTATATCACTATTAAAATGTAAAACGTTTTATTTTTCAAAACGTTTACAAAAACGGCAAGAAGTTATTTTCTTTACTTGGGCCAAACATATACATTTTTTTATATTCTTTTAAATCACCTCTCCTTTGCTGGGTTATAATGTAGACCAGGAAAATTGGTATTGTCTTATTCCTCAAAATAACACACTTGTCTACTACACTGAGGATTTTAAGTTGATTAAAGATCATGACCAAGAAGTAGCAAACATTTAAATACTTCAGTTAAGACACATGCGTAACAGAGGTGAGGAAATATACTTCTCAACAATTCAGATGCCCATCACCTCAGTGAAGTTTCTGGGCCTTTAATGTTATCTGGAATATGTCAAGATATCAACTACAAGGTAAAATACAAAGTTGATCTGAAGTTATGCATCACACAACTTACCATGGGGTGGGGGTGGGGGGGAGAGAGAGAGAGAGAGAGAGAGAGAGAGAGAGAGAGAGAGAGAGAGAGAGAGAGAGAGAGAGAGAGAGAGATTATTGAGATAGGAAGACAAGGTATGAAATCCAGTTTGGATGTAGAACTTTGTGAGCCTTAGCAAGAATTGTGGAATTTATTTTAAATGAATTAGGAATTCATTGGAGCTTGGATTTATAAATCAACAGGTCCAGAATAATTTTTTTCAATTTAGTGAATAGTTTGAATAATTTCTAATTTAAATGAAATTCAAATTTAAATAAAATATGCAACTCATAATTGTAGCTAGGCACTGATTTTCAATACTTTCACTAGTGGTATCTGAAAAAAATTAAGATATATTTGAACTAGTGAACATTATTTTTAACATGACACTTAGAATTTAAAATTTCTTTTAGCAAAGTTCTGCATCTTAAGAAAACTTTTACTCATTTGCTCTAGGTTTATCTTACTTCATGTAGATATGTTGCTTTCATAGGAAAGTACAGCAATCTTATTGAATGTTTCTATCATGTACCCATATGAAAAAAAGACTTACTTATGAACCCATTGAAAAATTACAATGAAGTAAATTGAACTTTTTATAGTATTTTACTTCATTAGCTAGAATCAATGTTCAATCTAGTATAGTCGTCTAGTAAATTTATAGGGATTTTTAAAGTCAATTTTTAATTACAAACAAATTCTTTACATGATTATCCAATTATTTATTCAACAAAGGTTGCCTAGTTTCTAGTATTGAACTGGAGAATCCTGTATTTAAGCATATATCTTATAAACAAATAGAAAAACAAATCTTATAAACAAATAAAAAAACTACCACCACAAATACTAGAAATTGGTTGTCATTTTTTAAACAAAATTTCTCTGAGTAAATGGGATTCAGGAAGAGATTTGGGAGAATCACATTTCATAGCTGAGAGCAAGAAGTGAATGGCTATTTTAAATTGCAAAGTAATTTTTTCTCTGTGACTTAAAGAAGGAAACTAGAAGTTAGCTTGGTGGTGTACTCTCGAGTCAGGAATGGTTAACACTCTTGGTCTGGCAGATGACTGCCAAACAATTCCTTATTTAATTCTCTAAAATAATTGTAAACACTGATAAAACGGTTTTACTGCAAATGAGATACCTAATTTTTAAAATGTATATATTGATATAAAATGACGGGAAGGTAAATTTATCTAAAGCAGTGGAGTATCCCCTTTATCAGAAGTACCTGTTATTATGAGTGTAAATTCCCAAGACCCATCCAATATTTGCTACTTAATCTTCCTCTCTGGGAAATAGATTCCTTGATTCTGCAGTTGATCACATAAACTATTAGTCTTTAAATGCATATATACATATTAAGGTCACAGTTTTAATTTTTTTTAAATATAAGGTGATTGGCATTTTATTATGACAAACTCAGTGATGGGGCATAGACTCTGTAAAGGGGATAAAATGCACTCCTCATGTGGGTGAAGTAAATATGGCGTTTCCATCTACAGCCTATTATAGTTTTGAGAAATAAGCCATACATTTTAAAATTTAAAATAGCATAAAAACTACACAATTAAATAATAAATATATAATTGAGAAGATGCTGCTAAGATAATTAACTGTTTTTTCACTCCACTCAAGAAATGAACTTGCCTGTTCTTTTGGCTTTTTTTTTTTTTTTTTTTGATTTTATGGTGAATATTTACAACTCTATTAGATTTGCAGGAAAAGCTTATTAAATGTGTATGCTTTTTATTACTAGAGAATATATGTGATGTACCAACATAAAAGTGAGTCTTGCTCTTAAGTAGTTGAAAGCCTATCAGAATATACTAATAAGTGTAAAACTAGGTATTAAATGACAAGTGATATATGAAAGCGCCAAACAAAGCCATGGGAATTTAGAGTCATGGAAGACAATGAAGTTTAATATGCATGTAGTCTTTGTTATTTGGAGCACATGCTAGATATGTATGTTTATAAATATTATACATTTATAAGTATTTATAACTCTTAAAATATGGAGTGAAGTATATTTATTTAATTTATGACAATTTTTTTTTTCAATTTAGTGAATAGTCATGTAGGAACTACACAACTAGTTGTGTAGGAATAGAAATGTAGGAACATTAATTTAGTTGATCAAATTCATGCATTATGTAGAGGAAATGAGAATTGAAGCCAAATACTTTTTTTTCATAGTAGATGTTTTAAATCAGAAAGCAAATAAAGTAGACCTTTCTTTTTCTTAGAAATATCCTACAAGTTTTCTTATACCTTGGGCAATTAAAAGTCTCTAACTATGTAACACATTAAGGGAAGTTGATCTTCAAAGATAATTAGTCGAGGGTAGAATTCTTCTGATTTTTTTTTTCTTTCTTGCTCTAGCGGTTTCCACCGTATGTCATGCTAGGTACAGTGCTAGTCTTAGCATGGGAGACAGTCACCTGTATATCATTTGTGGATCCTTAAATGCCACTCTCCCTTGCCCCCTTTACATATACCCTGTATTAGTATTTCCATAATACTTGGCATTATGTTGTGTTTTGTTGGTTTCAGAAAGAGAAAACATCATTCAATTTTAGTTTGATTTGTGACACACTATAACATAGGCTTTCAAATACCTAAGAACAGAAACTATGTGGGATAGGGAGGCATGGGGATTGTTGCTGCTGCACTTCAACCTGGAAGGTACAGGTGAATGACACAGGTGTATCCCCTAAGTATAAACGCCAACAGCAGGACTTATGGTGGCTACAGTACATGCAGAGAATTAGAGGGGTTAACAGATTTTATTAGTGTTCAAAATTGTGTCCCCAAGTGGAGCAGAGCTCTATTAGATGAGTGCCTGCTAACTGGGATAAATTTGGAAATTATGCTCATCTTCCTTCATTTCAGCTATATATCTTATAAATTAAATTATCTTGACTATCATTAGACAGTGAGCAGAGAAAACTGTATTACAAATATCCCATACAAAAAGGAAAAAAAAAGTTTAGCATTACTTAATTTCTCAAAAATAAAGAAATATACTCTTGAACTTCCTAAGGCATTCGCTATAGAAAAAGGGAACTAAATATACTACGTTCTTAGAAGATT
This sequence comes from Rhinolophus hipposideros, assembly GCF_964194185.1. Taxonomy (NCBI): domain Eukaryota; kingdom Metazoa; phylum Chordata; class Mammalia; order Chiroptera; family Rhinolophidae; genus Rhinolophus; species Rhinolophus hipposideros. The sequence continues at coordinate 95,496,524 of NC_138050.1, forward strand.
ATCACAACAAAGCATGTTTAGGTGTTATCTAAAAATAAGTGGTTATTTGGATGTTTCTATTGTTTTAGAAATTAATCATCAATCTAACGATCAAATAAAAATAACTATTATTAAGTTTTGAGGTTTGATACATATTTTTTCTTTTTAAAATATAGTAAATTTAACAAGCATTTTGAGTATGACAGCCATTAATAAAACAAACTCAAACACATTAAAATGTGTGTATATTTATATGCAATTTTCTTTTTTAATATTAATATTAATCATTAATGGTAACCTTAAAAATTTAATGACGTTTATTTTTAATGATAACAAGACTTAATGTGAGAGGCAGGACTACATAGAGATTAAGAGTTTGAACTCTAATTCTAACTGCATTTTATAGTGTATGTGTGGCATTTAGAAGACTTGTAACATTCTTTGGGACATAATTTGTTCATGAGTTAACTAGGGAAAACAAAGATATCTCTGTTATAAAATTTTGGGTAGGTTAAATAAAAAAACTAAGACTAAACTATTACCATATTTCCCAGAAAACAAGACCTAGCCAGACAATCAGCTCTAATGTGTCTTTCGGAGAAAAAATTTAACGTAAGACCCAGTCTTATACTATACAAGACCAGGATATAAGACTGGGTTTTATAGTACAGTAAAATACAACTGGGTCGTATATCGATTTTTGCTCCAAAAGACGCATTAGTGCTGGTTGTCTGGCTAGATCTTATTTGTTGGGAAACATTATTACCTAAATGGCATTATTACCTAAGTAAAAATAGTGAAATTCAAGTTCTCTTAATTATTCCATTATTATTTATGAAAGTATTAAACTTTCTTTTCCTTTTACTCTTAAAATAATGAGCTTAATTACTCAATTAAGAATTTTAATAATACACAAATTTGTTACTCTTCTGGCCAAATTTTCTTAAAATTTTCAAAAATTCAAGTGAGCAAGTATTCATCAATTTCTAAACCATGCATACAAAATGAGCACTCAAATTCTGATGTACCTTATTTTTTCTTAACATTAAAATGGCTTAAAGTAATGTACTCATTAAATAGAAAATTAAGGGTTACTTATGAAGAACTTTGAGTTAACTTCGTAGCTGAATAACGTTTCTCACAAACTTAGGAAATGAGTTCTGGACCTGAAAAACTGCTGCATGGTTTTCTCATCACTGAGACTGTCATGCCAAGCCATTATATATATTTATGCCAGGATGGTACTATAAAGTGAATTGTGTCCACTCGAAATTTGTATGTTGAAGCCCTTATCCCCAATGTGACCAAATTTGGAGGGAGTTGCTATTAGGAGGTAATTGAGGTAAATAAGATCCGAAGGATGGGTCCCTGATATGATAGGATTAATGTCCTTATAAGAGGTGATTCTTGAACTCCCTTGCTCTTTGCTCCTCTCACTCTTCATAGTTTACGTGAATAAAGAATCTTACATGAACTCACAAGATGACAGCGGTCTACATGCCAGGAAAAGTGGCTTTACCAGAAAATACCATGCTGGCACCCTGATATCAGTCTTCAAGATTCTAGAATTGTGACAAAATGCATGTCTACTGATTAAGCTACCTAGTCTGTAGTATTTTGTTATGGTAGCCTAAGGAGATAAAACATGTGGACTATTAAAAAAAAGTTTTTGTGAAGTACATTGTCTAATTAGGGTGTCTGAAATTATTGAACCTCAACCCAGGATTCTTAACAATTAATAAATATATCTAGTGACCTAAATAAAAGCAGAGATTAAACCAGCTATATAAATATTTTGAGTAAATTCGTCTGGGTTGTATGTACCTTGGTGTAATGATAAATAATTCAGATTATATTTCTCAAGAGAAGGAAAGTAAAGGGTTTAAACATTTTTGAGTAATCACATATAAATTTTACTTTAATAAAGCTGATTTAATTTTTAAAAACTATGACTAAGTGCACTTAAAACATATAGTTATGTATAAATATCAAATATATATTTATTCTAAATTTAATATAATATTGTGGGCAGGAATTGTGTTTGTTAATATAAAGAATAATAAATATTGCTAAAATAAAAAATAAATAAATTCATTGGTAGTAAATATTCAATGGCATCTCAATGAAACACAGAATTTGAAAGTGGGTGATAAAGAACTAATAGCACTCTAATGTCACTTAGTGGGGCATTAGAGGTTATATAACACACAAGTAAAATATCTAGGTTGAGGAAAGAAAGGTTTAAATAATTGGGTTAAGTAGGATTACAGAACAATTTTTTTTTAAATTGCATATGGGCCCGGTATTACAGGATATTATAAATTTACAGATAAAGTATGACAACAGTATTGGAGTAATTTGGAGAATATCCTTGTATTTCAAATATGTATGTAGGAAATATCCTTATTTTTCAAATATGCATGTATAAGTGTCATGATGTCTATAATTTAACTTAAAATTGGTAAAATAGTACCTGAGTTTATGTAGTTAAGGGTGGGGGGGGTAGAAGTCATTTGGAGAGTATGGTATGTGTCATGATCTTTTAAGAAAAAAATAAAATCTATGTGTGCATGCATTTTTTTTGGAGAGGAAAATTCCCTTCTTTAAAGCCATTACACAACATGTAGTCAGCGCATTTCCAAACACAGTATAGTTGAATTTATTTGGAAAATAAAATAATCCTGTCAACAGAAAGATCTTTCCTTACCAAAATAGAAGCGAAAAAAACAATATTGAAGTTGGCATTAAAAGATAACTTGCATGCAAGTGGAAAAAAAACTACAATTAGTATAAAATCTCACATAGCCATACCTTAAAGTAGAAAATAAAATAACCCCTCTTAATTCCTGAAAAAAAAAAAAGAAAAAGGCTATACTTTAGGACAATCTATTCATCTCCCAAGAAAGAACACTGAGTTAATTTTGGAGGTACTTGTTTACATATCTAAAGGTTAATTAGTATGTAACTTTGGAAATATCCCTACACTGTAAAAAATTAGACTGGTCTTAATCCCTAGAGAGATTTCTCTATTTTCCAATAGTTAGAACAAGGACTCAAATTCCGTGTCTCCAAGGAAATACTCTGAGAAAAGTGCAGAAAACAAATGGTCTTTTGGCCCTTTTAAACAGAGAAGATAATTTTCATATACCCTTACAAGTCTTCTTTGTGTTACTCCTTTATCATAACCATACAATTTTCTAAGTGCTTCTATCGTCATAGTTACTTTTGTCCGGATATTATGTAGCCATCAAAAAGTCAACAAGAAATTAAATAATATGAATATAACAGTGAAGCAGTCTCATTGAGTAGCAGTAAGCCTACTAGAATATCACTTTTTTCAGTTTAGTGTATTTCAGTATTTGGAAAACCCAAGGTTTAAAAGCAATTTGTGGTACTCACAGTCTGGCCTTGAGGTGCTGACTTCACATGGGAAACACAAGTTCAGTTGAGTTTTTCTTTCATTTTGATAGTATGTGTGATTAGCAGCCCCTGAACAGGACACTCCCAGTTGGAAGGTGGTTCCTCAGAACACATGTGTCATGCGGGGTGTCAGGCGGGGTCTTTGGTCCCGTTCCCCACATAAGAACGCAGGATATGGTAAGGCCAAACAGGAACACCCACGGAGCCATAGATAGGGGAGTCAAACCAATATATTCTCCTCGCTGGCGGCTGGGCTGGAGACACACGAAGCAGGATCTACATAATCTGCAACCCACCTTCATAACAGCAGTCCGCGCGCTTGCCAGCCACCATCTTCTTGCTAGCCTCCATTTTTTTCTGCTAGCGTAGCCACGGCAGTTATATTAGTGGCCAATGGCTCACTGATTACAGCTGACGGCCAACTAGCCACAGCTGATGGCCATCCAATCACAGTTGATAGTCATTTACTACCTGAGCCAGCACCTTTCTATATGAGGCCAAGAGCCTGAAAACTGCTTTCTGGGGTTCTGTCCTCACAACATGATTATGGTGTCATTCCCTATGTGGGGACAGAACCCTAGAAAGCAGTTTCCAGGCTCTTGGCCTCACATAGAAAGGTGCTGGCTCAGGTAGTAAATGGCCAGCAGCTGTGGCTAGCTGGCCGTCAGCTGTAACCAGTGGGCCATTGGCCACTAATATAACTGCCGTGGCTATGCTAGCAGAAAAAAATGGGGGCTAGCAAGAAGATGGTGGCTAGCAAGCACAGACTGCTGTTACGACGGAGGGTTGCAGATGATGTAGATCATGCTTCCTGTGTCTCCAGCCCTGCCGCCAGCGAGAATATATTGGTTTGACTCCCCTATCTATGGTTCCGTGGGTGTTCCTGTTTTGCCTCACCATATCCTACGTTCTTATGTGGGGAGCGGGACCAGAGACCCTGCAGGCCGCCCCGCACGACACCCTATTCAAAGGTCTGCCCAACATAAATAAAAAAGTAATGATACCATGCTTACTTGAAGGAATTGTTCTAATTTTATTTTTCTTAACAAGACTAATCGTAAGGACATTTTAACATATCGTGTTTTCCTGAAAATAAGACGGGGTCTTATGTTAATTTTTTGCTCCAAAAGATGCATTAGGGTTTATGTTCAGGGGATGTCATCTTGAAAAATCACACTACGGCTTATTTTCCAGTTAGGTCTTATTTTCACTGAAACACGGTAGTAGGTGGCTGAATCTTAGTCAATGAGTTTTGAAGAGTGTTATCTGTTTATTCCATTTGTTCTGAGGAATAAGGAAGACAGGGAATGCTATTATTTATAAGATTCTGCAAACATTTATATAAACCCTTGGTAATAGTGGAAACAAAATGAATTACTTGATCTGATTTGCTATGCTCTTGTTTCTCCAAAGTGAGAAGTATGCCTATCACAAGAACCCCAACACTTTTTAGGAATGTGCTTTTGAGTCAGAAAGTCATAACTAGATTGAAACTTCTGGGTTGCAGACTTCCAAATTCTCCTGGTATCTACAAATGGCTGAGAGCAGAGCAAGGAAGCAAGCACTCTCCTGACTCTTGAAAGGCCACTAATCCCACTCCTGAAGCCAGCCTCCACCCATATCTAATCCTATCTAATACTAATCACCTCCCTAAGGACCCATCACAATGGGGGGTACTGTTTCAACATATGGATTTGGGATGGGGTGGGGGGATACAAACATTCAGTCCATAACAATTGGTCAGGAAAAAATTAAGCAGTGAAGAATTTTGTTGACAAATAGCACATCACCTTAATATGTTTTGTATAATTTTATATCCAGATTTTAACAAAACTCCATAGGCAAACCTGATGCGCATCTCAAATTGAAAACTACTGCCCTAGAAAAAGATACTAGATTCAAATTAAAGAGGTAAGATTGAAGACTAGTTGATGTTTTAAAAAGAATAGCTGAAATTATGACTAATAACACTACACTTTTGTGCCTAAAATAATCATGGCCAGCACCATTAGGACTTCTTAAAATATAAACATATTGTAGAGAGTAAGGGTTTACAAAATCTCTAGGAATTTCCCATATAACATATACTGGCTTTTTATTTATAACATCATACCTCTGCAAATTTAACCTAGGGATGGCAACGTACTTCTTGGGAATTGACAATTATTCCATGAAACTCATAAATATTAACATGTCACATAAGCCTAGTTATTTCTAGTACATCTCTTTTAATAACATGTGGGAACAAATATTTGTGATTTTTATCAGATGCCCTCTAAGGACTCTCAAAGACAACTTTAGATATAATAGATGTCCTGAATTTTTTCTTTAATTTCTTGTAAATTTATAGTTCAATTTTAGAAAAAAAAAAACATTTTTAAAAAGTTGTCTAAATTTATACTTGATTAAATAGGACTGCAGTTTACTTAGATAATAATACTTGGTTATATATTTAATCAAAGTGACAATAAAATATTTCAAAAGTAAACAGAAGAGGTGGCATGATTGTAAAGAATCTTAGCTCTTTCAAAAATAAGATTTTGTTCTCAAACAAGGAGAGATCTAATATAAAATCAACAAAAAGCATAAGAAATTTTCATGTTAAGACACAGAATCTTTGATAGCTACACAGATTACACAGAGGTAAAGGAAACATTTTATAACCTCTTTCTAAGAACAGATCAATACTCTAAGAAAAATGTCAATTTAACCAGAGAAAACAAATTCTATGTTTGCATCAACATATTTGATACAAAAAGAATTATAGCTTTTTATGGAAAATCTTATGAACAAATCCAATAAATTTTAGCCAGCTTTCCTCAGGACAAATAAAAATCTCTTTCTGCAAGCCTTCTAACTTTGTACACTCAGTTAGCTTTTTTGTTTGTTTGTTTGTTTGTTTGTTTTTCTCCAAAGATTTTATTGGGGAAGGGGAACAGGACTTTATTGAGGAACAGTGTGTACTTCCAGGACTTTTTTCCAAGTCAAGTCGTTGACCTTTCAATCTTAGTTGTGGAAGGTGCCGTTCAGCTTCAAGTTGTTGTCCTTTCAGTCTTAGTTGTGGAGGACGCAGCTCAGCTCCAGGTCCAGTTGCCATTGCTAGTTGCAGGGGTTGCAGCCCACCATACCTCGGGGGACTGGAGGAGTTGAACCTGCAACCTTGTGGTTAAGAACCCACTGGCCCATGTGGCAATGGAACCAGCAGCCTTCGGAGTTAGGAGCATGGAGCTCAAAACGCCTGAGACACCGGGCCGGACCCCACTCAGTTAGGTTTTGTTTTTCACTTTCCTCTTTCTCATTCTGGTACAACCAGACATTTTTCTTTACTACAAAACTATCTTCTTCTTTTCTCTTAACAGAAACACAACTTCCATACCTTTTGCACAAAACTATTTCTCTATGCAAGTGTTACACTTAGCAGAGTCTCATCCACATATACTGATTATAACTTTTAACCAAAGTAACTCAGTTTCACACAAAAAATCTAGAGGGTTAATAATTTTGCACTATCACACACCAATATTCTTCAGCAGATTAGCAAAGGTTACGGATATGCATCTCAGAATTTTCTACAGCCATATATATCTATATATCTAATACCTATATCTGTGTCTATATCTATATCATCTATATCTATATATCCCTTATAATATAAATTCTCAAAGTGGCAAAAATGAATATGTTTATTTACAGTCCCAAATATATAGCCTGCTGTTATCATACAAAATAAACAGCAAATTATAAAATTGCACACAGCAATTAATGTTTCAGTTTTGTATCTTACTTAGAAATTATCTTGGTATCAATGGGATCCATTAATTCAAATTAATATTAGTCCACAATTTTAAGTAACCTAAAACTCTTGGAATTTGTCTTTAACTTTACATACTATAAAACCTAACTATTGTTGGATTGATGTTCTTCAGAATAACAATTCAATTTGGTTAATGAAAATATACTTTTACTCATAATTTTACACATTAAATGTATTCACTAGTTGCTGATCAGTAAGAACACATCTAAATAGAATACAAATATATGAGTACTATATGTAACATCAATAATCAGAGATAACATCACTTTTTATTAAATCAAAACTATTGAGCTCAGTAGCCTATACTGTACTGAAATTATCTGAATTTGGATCCTTTAAATGTTTATTAATTGTTTCTGTATGAATACTTTCATAGCACACTGAAATAATTTTAAGTTTAGTTGTATAATTCTCTTGGAAATTAGTAATATTCAATTTACAGTAAACCCTTGAACAACACAGGAACCTTTGTATAACTTTAGAGTCCCTCAAAACTTACATTGTCCTTTGGTTTTGCCATGGCATAGTTCCAGGATCCCCAACAAATATTACAGATTCTCAAATCTCCTATATAAAACGTCATAAACCAATGTATACCATTAGTCCTCTAGATTCGCTGACACCTAACTGAGGATTGAAAATTGTATAGGTGTTTATTGAAATAAATCTGTGTATAGGTGGACCTGCACAGTTTAAATCCACGCCATTCAAGGGTCAATTGTATGTGAGCACAATATTAACCTCAATAAGCCTATCTGATTAGAGCTTCCTTAATTTAAGATGTTTTATAATCTAATTTATAAATATCAACAAGAGGTAGAAAAATATTACACAGGATAGCTAATAAAGACTCTAGAGACACATAAAGGGATAGGAAGACAGAGAAAGAAAGCTAATTGCTTCAATTAAAAAAAATCAGTCATGCGTAAAATGTAAACCACAAAAATAACTCACTCTGATGAGTTAGTTGTGAGTTCAGCTATCCACCTCTTGGTGGGTATTAAATTCCTAATTGATTTGAGGTCAAACAGAGAAACAAAATAAATAAATAAAGAAAGAAAGAATAAAAAACATCTGTCATCTCTAATCCAATAGAAAATAGATCTCTATAAAATCACTAATCGATTTAGAAGAGATAATAAGGTGGCAGAACCTATAACTAAATTCTAAATGAAAAATAATTTATTGCATTTAATAAAATAAAATAAAAATGGTGAGGTTTAAAATTAAAATTTGAAAAACCAGGAATTAGTAAAATTCTACCCCTGCTTTGAATTCACCTCTAGAAACAAAGAAAAGACACACTGTATTTTATACAGTTTCTCCGGTGAGAAAATTTACTAGACTCTCATAGTGAATCCATTCAGCATCCCAACGGAAGACCTCTAATACTGTTAAAGGATAATTTTCAGTAAAAGATAAAATCATAAAAAATGAACAAATGTTAACGATTGTATTTTATTCATCTGATCTGAATGAATTAGCAGATGTCATAAGCTGTTCAAAGGAGAACTGAAAAAACACAAAGTTATATGGATTAAAGGAAGCATTGAAATGAATTACAAATGTATTTACTTCCCTAAGATCTTGTATCCCTTGTACTTTTAATTTTTTTATAACTGGTTTGATTCCCTCTAATTGAGCTCTTGACACAGGATATTATTTACCCAGGGCCATAGCTTATCCTTTTGATATTGGCTCAATCTCTGTGATGAAACATGTATTATCATTCCCGAGGGCCCAAAAGGATGTTTCAGTTCGGAGTGCATCACAGATTAGAGTGAAACTGTTCCTCTCCCCTAACCCTTGTTCTTAATGACGGTTCATAGTAACCAAGTCAAATCTTATGTTTCTGAGTACTAAATCTGGTGACTTCTAATTTGCACCGTTTATTTTTCTTTTTTTCTTTTTTTCTTTTTCTCAATAGATCTACAAAAGAATCAGGAGGAATTAATATAGATTTCTCACATGTGAAGGTAAGAAGGAAGGTTTTTCTTTAGGAGAATTGTAGATTCTTGTATAGACTTTAGAATAGAAAGACTGAGAGACCAACATTTTCAAGAAAACATCCCCACATATGTAAAAAATAACAAACGGGGCCACTTACAAATGGAGTGGGAGTTGCCATCACAGAGGAACTGCCTTGCAGGTCATACTCCTCAAAACTTTGGGGTGTTAAACTTGGGCAAAACATCATTTCGGCTGGGCTCAAAGTAGCACTGCATCTCAAACAATTGTTTGCTATGACTACTGGACTAAAAATTAAGTAAGTTTACTCAGCATCACTATGTTAGCTTATCTGCATCTACAGAAATTCCTTTCTTAGCTTATTAACATCCATAGAAATTCCTACCTTTTATTCAGGTCGCATTCCCCTTCCTTATCTCATAAATACCCTTTGGCTTCATATCCTAATCACAACATTATTTGGGATTCTACCGGAATCTGTGCTTCCCGAATAGCTATTCTTTTGGATCTCAAATAAAAGCTTGTTGCCTCTCACTTTGACCTTTTATGTTTAGGTTAACGTTTAAATTAACGTTAACGTTTTAGGTTAACGTGTATGGCAGATGATGCCTGAACCGAAAACTACTTAAGAGGCTTTTTTTTCCCACCGACTCAGTAAGTTTTAATAAAGCAATAAATCATTAATCTATTTCTCTCTTAATCAGCTAACAATGCTTCTTATTTTTCATTTTCATGAAGAAGTTAAAAATACCACTTCTTTGTCACTTAAGCTTTCAATTCCTAAACTGTACAGAAGATTCTTCTTGCTTTAAAAACCATGTAACTTTGTGAGATACTTCAGTGCTTTTGTTATTATTACAAAGCCCAAATAAAGCACTTTAAGACTGCTATTGTGTAAAGTGCTTACTTGACCAAAGGTAATTTAATGCTTTTGAGAAACTGATAGTTATCTTAGGGCCAGGAAAAAAAAAATAAAAAAATTCAATCTTTTATTTCAAATCTGTTTGCAACTTTTCTGATCCTTGAACACATCTTTTTTTCCCCTCTAAATTAAAGTTTATCGGCGTGACAGTTGTTAGTAAAGTTACATAGATTTCAGGTATATAATTCTGTAATACATTATCTATATATCACATTGTGTGTTCACCACCCAGAGTCAGTAGTCTTTCCATCACCATATATTTGATCCCTTTACCCTCTTCTAGAGCTGTGCTCCCACCTCCCCCTCATCCTCTGGTAACCCCTAAACTACTGTCTGTGTCTATGAGTTTTGTACTTTCAGTTGTTTATCTTGTTCTTTTGGGTTTATATAACACATATAAGTGAAATCATATGGTTCTCTACTTTTTCTGTCTAACTTATTTCGCTTAGCATTATAATCTCAAGATCCATCCATGTTGTCACAAATGGTCCTATATCATCTTTCCTTAACGCCGAATAGTATTCCATTGTGTATATATACACAACTTCTCTATCCATTCATCTATCAAAGGACATTTTGGTTGTTTCCATGTCTTGGCCACGGTAAACAAAGCTGCAATGAACATTGGAGCATATGTGTCTTTATGGATAAATGTTTTCAGACTTTTTGGGTAGATACCAAGGAGAGGGATTGCTGGGTCATATGGTAATTCTATTCGTAATTTTCTGAGGAACCTCCACACTGCCTTTCATAGAGGCTGCACCAGTCTGCATTCCCACCAACAGTGTATGAGGGTTCCTTTTTCTCCACAGCCTCTCCAACACTTGTTACTATTTGTCTTGTTGATGATAGCCATTCTGACTGGGGTGAGGTGATATCTCATTGTGGTTTTTATTTGCATTTCTCTGATGATTAGCAATGTTGAGCATTTTTTTCATATGTCTATTTGCCATTTGTATGTCCTCTTTGGAGAAATGTCTCTTCACTTCCTCTGCCCATTTTTCAATTGGGTTGTTTGTTTTTTTGTGGTTGAGTTGTATGAGTTCCTTGTATATTTTGGATATTAGCCCCTTATCGGAGGCATTGTTTATAAAAACCTTCTCCCATTCAGTTGGTTGCCTCTTTATTTTGTCGATGGTTTCTTTTGCTGTGCAGAAGGTTTTAGTTTGATATAGTCCCATTCATTTATTTTAGCTTTTACTTCCCTTGTTTTGGAGTCAAATTCATAAAATGCTCTTTGAACCCAAGGTCCTTAAGTTTAATATCTATGTTTTCTTCTATGCAGTTTATTGTTTCAGGTTTTATGTTTAGGCTTTTGATCCATTTTGAATTAATTTTGGTACATAATGACAGATAGTCCAGTTTTATTCTTGTCATGTGGCTTTCCAAATTCTGCCAGCACCATTTATTGAAGAGGCTGTCATTTCTCCATTGTTTGTTTTTTGCTTTTTTGTCAAAATTATCTGTCCATATTTATGTGGGTTTATTTCTGGGTTCTCAATTCTATTCCATTGGTCTACTTGTCTGTTTTTCTGCCAATGCCATGATGTTTTGATTACTGTTGCCCTGTAGTACAAGCTAAATTCTGGGAGTGTGATACCTCCAGCATTGTTCTTTTTGCTTAGGATTGCTTTGGCAATTCAGGATCTTTTGAGGTTCCATACAAATCTGATGATTTTTTTGTTCTATTTCTTTATAGAATTCCATTGTAATTTTGATGGGGATTGCCTTAAATCTGTATATTGCTTTGGGTAATACGGCCATTTTAACTATGTTGATTCTTCCAAACCATGAGCATAGAATGTCTTTCCATTTCTTTGTGTCTTCTTCAATTTCTTTAAAAAATGTCTTATAGTTTGCATTATATGGAAGTTTCACATATCTGGTTAAGTTTATTCCTAGATATTTTATTCTTTTTCTTACAATTGCAAAAGAAATTTTTTAAAACTTATTTTTCTAAGATTTCATTGTTAGTATATAGGAATGCAATGGACTTTTGTACATTGATTTTGTAGCCAGCAACTTTACTGTATTCATTGATTGTTTCTTACAGCTTTTTGGTGGAGTCTTAGGGTGTTTTACATATAGCATCACATCCTCTGCAAAAAGTGACAATTAAACTTTTTCATTCCCAATTTGGATGCCTTTTATTTCTTTCTCCTGCCTGATTGCTCTGGCAAGGACTTCCAACACTATGTTGAAAAGCAGAGGTGATAGGGGACAGCCGTGTCGTGTTCCTGAATGTAGAGCAAAGGGCTTCAGTTTTTCACTGTTAATTATGAGGGTTTGTCATCTATGACCTTTGTTATGTTATTTTCCTTCTATACCTATTTTATTAAGTGTTTTAATCATAAATGAATGTTGTGTCTTCTAACGCATTTTCTGCATCAATTGATATAATCATATGATTTTTGGCCTTAATTTTGTTTATGTGATGTATCACAGTGATGGATTTGCATATGTTGAACTATCCTTGTGCTCCTGGGATGAACCCCACTTGGTTGTGATGGATAGTCTTTTTAATGCATTGTTGTATTCAATTTGGTAGAATTTTGTGTAGGATTTTTTCATCTGTATTAATCAGAGGTATTGGTCTGTAGTTTTCTTTTTGTGTGTTGTCCTTACCAGGTTTTGGTATCAGGGAAATATTGGCCTCATAAAATGAGTTAGGGAGTACTGTCTTCAATTTTTTGGAAGAGTTTGAGTAGGACAGGTATTAGATCCTCTTCGAAGATTTGATAGAATTCACTAGTGAAGCCATCTGTTCCCAGACTTTTGCTTTTGGGAAGGTTTTGGATGACTGATTCAATTTCTTTACTGGTGATCCGTCATTTAGATTTTCCAGTTTTTCATGGTTCAGCCTTGGAAGGCTATATGTTTCTAAGAACTTGTCCATTTCTTCTAGGTTATTCAATTTGGTGGCATGTAGTCCTTCATTGTATGCTTGGATGATCCTTTGTATTCCTGTGGTGTCCATGATAACCTCACCTCTTTCATTTTTGATTTTGTTTATTAGTTTCTTTTCTCTTTTTATCTTAGTGTGTCCAGCCAGGGGTTTGTCAATTTTATTAATGTTTTCAAAAAACCAGCTCTTTGTCACATGTATTTTTTCTATTGTCTTTTTGATCTCTATTTCATTTAGTTTTGCTCTGATTTTTATTATTTCCTTTCTTTTGCTGACCTTGGGTTTCATTTGTTCTTCTAGTTCTTTAAGGTGTATTGTGAGGTTATTTATTTGGGATTTTTCTTGGTTCTTGAGATAGGCCTGTAATGATATAAATTTCCCTCTTAAAACTGTTTTCGCTGCATCCCAAAAATTTAAGTAGGATGTATTTTCATTGTCATTTGTTTCTATGTATCTTTTGACCTCTCCTGTTATTTATTTTTTGATCCAGTCGTTCTTTATTTTTTTTTTTATTTTTTATTTTTTTTTTTTTTATTTTTTTTTTTTTTGTCTGTATACACTTTTGGCTTTGCAGTCTTTCTTTAAAAGGATGTTGTTTAATCACCACGCATTTGTGTTTTTCCCTGCTTTTTCGTTGAAGTTGATATCCAATTTCAAACTTTGTGATCAGAGAATATGCTTGGTATGATTTCAATCTTCGTAAATTTGCTGATGCTAGTTTTATGTCCAAATATATGGTCTATCCTTGAGAATGTTCCATGTACACTAGAAAAAAATGTATAGTCTGATGTTTTAGGATGAAGTGCTCTATATATGTCAATTATGTCCATTTCATCTAATGTGTCATTTAGGGCTGCAATTTCTTTATTTATTTTTTGTTTGGATGATCTATCCATAGCTGTCAATGATGTATTTAAGTCCCCTAGTATAATTGTGTTTTGTTCAATTTCTCCCTTTGGTTCTGTTAGTAATTACTTGGTATATTTCAGTGCTCCTTGATTGGGGGCATAAATATTGATGACTGTTATGTCTTGTTGTATAGTCCCCTTTATCATTATGGAATGTCCATCTTTGCCTCGTTACCTTTTTTATCCTTACATCTGCTTCATAGGATATCAGTATGACCACACCTGATTTTCTTTGGATACCATTTGTTTGGAGTGTCAATTTCCACCCATTCACTTTGAGTCTATACTTGTCCTTGTAGCTGAGATGTGTCTCTTGAAGACAGTATATGGTTGGGTTTAGTTTTCTTTGATCCACCCTGCTACTCTGTGCCTTTTTATTGGTGAGTTCAGTCCATTTACATTTAAGGTGATTATTAACATGTGAGGATTTCCTATCATTCTATCCTTAGTTTTCTGGTAAGACTGTTTCTGCATTGTTCCTTAGCCTTTTTGTTGTTGTCTATTATATCTGTGTGGTGGCATTCTATGATTTTTCCCTGTGTCTTCTTTTACTACATTATATTTCAGTTCTGGATTTTTTTTTTTTTTTTTGAGAAGTTACCGTTAAGCTTATGTAAAAGAAAGTTTGATATTTAGAATATTCCATTTTCTTCAGCACACTTACTTTCTCAATTCCCATATTCCCATTTAGGACTTTACTCCCCGCCCCCCCCCTTTATGTTTTGGTAGCCACAAATAGTCCCTGTTGATGGTGGTCAAATAGCCTCCTTTAGTATTTCTTGTAGTGCAGATCATGTGTTAGAAAATTCCCTCAGCTTCTGGATGTCTGGAAAGGTCTTTATCCCTCCTTCATATCTAAAGGATATCTTTGCTGGATATATTGTTCTTGGCTCATTATTTCTCTCTTTCAATAGTTTGAATATTTGTTTCCACTCCCTCCCAGTTTGTTGAACACATCACTTTTTAATATGTGTTCCTGTATTTGTCTTTTGGTAAATTTTATAGAATTTATATCAAGTACTCCAATATTCTCAAAGGTGCTAGATTTTCATAGATACCCATGGACTACAATAATATATGATACACTCTTTATGGTTTTATGGAGTCAAATTAAAATAAACCATTATCTAAAATATGCTATTTAAATATTTCCTTATGTGTTATTCAGAGTTCTCTAGAGGAACAGAACCAATAGAATGCATATCTATTTATGTATCTATGTATCTATTTATGTATTTATTTATGTATGTATGTATGTATGTATGTATGTATGTATGTATGTATCCATCCATCCATCCATCCATCCATCCATCCATCCATCCATCCATCTATCCATCTATCATCTATTTATCTATCTAGAGAGATTGGCTTTAAGGAATTAGCTAAAGTGATTTTGGATTTTGACAATTCTGACATTTTCAGGGAGGGCAGCAGTCTGGACATTCCAGTAAGAGTTGATGCTGCATTCTTAATCCTAATACCGTCTGTATACAGAATCTCTTGTTCAGAAACCTCAGACTTTTCCTTTAAAATCTTCAACTTATTGGACAAGGCCACCACGTTATGGAAGATGATCTGCTTTATTCAAAGCCTGATGATTTCAATGTTAATCACATCTAAAAAATACATTCACAGAAACATGTAGACTGGTGTTTGATCAAAGAGCTGAGCACTGTAACTTAGCAAAAATGACACATAAAGTTAATCATTGCAGTCCACCCTTTGTTAACTTGCCATAAATATATATCTACTTACATCATAATTAATATCCAAATAAAGACAATAACACTGTCATGTTCTTGCCTGTAGTGATACACTTGCCCTGTTTATACTGAAAATTCACTACCCCTTTCCCCAGAAGAGGATGCAAAGTCCTTGGGTGATGTTCATTCTTCTTGATGTCCTGGAACTTAAATTTAATGATGTAAACACATCTTATGTTACATGATAAGGTGATGAGAGGGAAGGAAATAGAGATATTGGCTATATGCACATGTACACATACATACATATACACACACAGAGACATATTCATAACAAAATAAGAAGGAAATATTCATAATAATTACAACCCTCTTTTCCACAACTAATTGCATGGTTGTAGCTATTATCTATAATTTTATTTTTCAGATTCCCATTCTGTATCCCCTTTATCTTAAACAAGCAACTTAGCTGGTCATTGTTCTTTTCCACATGGGTGACAAACCTTTATTCCCGAATAGTATGGGGCATTAGTAGACCTGCTAATCTTAGTATCTTGTAGTTTTGTATTGAGGTTAATCATAGCGCATCATAGTGCTCAGAGATGATTGAATGCTTGTGCCCACCTCTCTACCCATCAAATTCATATGAATTGAAGCCCTAACAGTCAATGTGATGATATCTAGAGGTGGGTCTTTGGAAAATAATTAAGTTCAGATGAGGTCATGAAGGGAAGGATACACAAAATAGGATTAATATCCTCACAAGAAGAAGAGACCTGAGCTCTCTCCCTCTCTTCCCCATGTGAAGACATAGCAAGAAGGTGGTTCTGTGCAAGCCAGGAAGAGTGTTCTCACCAGGAACCAACTCTGCCAGCACCTTGGTTCTGGACTTCCTAGTCTTCAGAACTATGAGATATGCGTATCTGTTGCTTAAGCCACCTAGCTTATGGCATTTTGTTATAACTGCCTGAGCTAAGACAGGCACCACTCTTCCTTCCCTCCATTGTTCAGCAGTAGTTTTATTTCTCTGTGGTAGGCAAGCTCAATCATTCTAGTTGGCAAAGTAACTCTCTTCTTTGCATATTGATTTGGAGGCATGAGGAACCCAAAGGACCAGGCAGCAGTTTTAACTTCCTGTTCAGTAGAATCACTGTTGTGTCTCCCAGTGGAAGCATTCTTCCTTTTGGAAATAAGACATTTAGACTAGAGGAACACTAGGTGGTGAGAACAAGAAGCAATATATGTGCTTACGGATGATTAGGGGTAACACTGAGTAGAGTCCAACTTATTTATATCCCTTCATTCCTGGACCCATGAATCCTGGCTAAGTCAGACATTTCTCTCAAGGGTCTCCTATTGGTGAACAATAGGTCCTGCTCTTCTTCAATGAAGATATTTAATAGTGATATATCCAGACATATGGGGGCTATGTGACAAAGAATATAGGGGAAGACAATTTATATAGATTTCTGCAAAGTTTGTATTACTGAAAACAATAATCCCTCAACAGTATCAGATAATTGGATGGAGTAAAATCAAATCAGTGTTAGATATCTTATCTCTGGTTAGTTATGATATACTTCACTTACAATACATATTTTCTAACAGGCTACTTTTCTTTTATGAATATCGGGGACAATTTTTTTTCATAAATAGTTTTTAAGCTTTTTTTGCATTTGCCACAAAAGTAGACATTTCCCTACCCAGATCTTATCACCTAAATGGATTTAAAATATAATGCCACAAATAAAGAAGTAAACTGGAAATGGAATGAGAAAGTCATTTTATACAATTCTGTTTTCAGGTAACTCTAATGTGTAAATTACGTTAGAAAATTATGCTATTTTTATTTGTTTCTCTTCTAATTAAATTGATGTTGTTTCCATAAGAGGTTCAGTATATTTCTGATATCTTATTAAGTCTAAAAATTCTACATGTTTATATCATATTGGAGTTGAGAAGGAATAAATATTGATCATATTTCTTAGCCTAATTCAGAAACAATCAAGAAACAAACAAAAGATAAGGGTTGCAGACATAAAAATATGAATGCTATTAATGATGATATATAGGCGGGAGGACATGGCTAGGTACATAGGCTTCCTGTTCATTGGACACAAGGATTAGTCTTTGCACACAATTGCAGACATTGTGAGACAACTACAAGTTTCACTCCGCAAGGTGAGAATCTGCTCTTACAAAATCAATAGCATAACAGATTTATGAGGGTCTGTCATAGGAAAGAGGAAGGTGGGGGTTTGGGGGATGTAAAGTGGTTAGGGGTATTGATTTTGGTGGAGTTCTTCCTCCTGAAAACACAAAGAAGTAGGGAATAAGTGTTCACACAACACTCTAATGCCCTTGTTTACTGAATCTTGCTTATGGTGTCTTTCTAGAATTCTCAAGCACAGCTCTAATAGAAGACAGAAATCATAATCAAGATGCAGTAAACAAACAGCATTAGAGTGTTGAGTGAACCCTCACTTGTTCATACACTGTCTCTCATCTGAACAACACTGAGAACAATATAGGGTTGGGTAATTCTCCTGCATGTTCTTTCACCTCCTGATCCCTAGATAAATTTTGAATAAATTAAAAAAAGAAACTGTATTTCAAGTTTTAGTGAAACATTATCCTCTGAAAGGACCCTTCTTTGATTCTCTGTGATATTTAAATGCAGGCTATATATCAGATTACTAGTTAACTGCATACATCCGAAATGAATATCAAAAATGTATTGATATTTATTTCCTTATGAAATACGTTTTCTACCATTACAAACTGTTTAAGATTGTTTTGAGTCTTTTACATATATATTTAGTTTCACTAATATAATAGTTTTACTATATATATTTTAGTTTTTATGTATATTTAGTTTTACTTTGAAATATTTTATTTTAAAACAATTTGATTAATTTGATTGCATCAATTAATTTCCCAAAATTTTAATTAACTCCATTTGGATAGAAACTAGAAACTTGGCCAAGCAAGTTAAAACAAATCCTACTAATTTAAATTTGGGCTTGACAAATATTTCTGTAAATCTTATCTTCCGATTAATTTAAATATAAACATTTATAATGAAGTGATAGTGATTGATATTATTAGAATAATTGGGACACATTAATATTACATTATATATTGTGTATCTATTCATTTGAAATTTAAAGCTGGTTGTTACTTGAGGAAAACAACATAGTATTTCCTTAAGAATATTTTAGGTTTAAAATAGTTAATAAAGAAATCAAAATAATATAGATTTATAAAATGACAAGTGTTTAGAAAATGTTATTAAAATATTGCCTAAATTTGAAGCTTTAATTAATAGCTAGAGTTACTATCTCCCATTAACTTTCAAGGATATACTAATTATTTCTACGTTTTATTAAGGTGCTGCACGCACTTTCATTTCCTGCTGTATTTCAGACCAAATACCTGGATTGACCCTCCTGCAGACATTGATTAAAATGTTTGGATAAATAACAACAACAAAAAAGACCTTGAATGAATTGTTTAACTGAAAATAAGGTAAAGAGTGCTCAGCCCAAATCCAAATTAGTGCAGGGTCTTTCTCAGAAATTTCCCAGGCTAATAACTAAACCCAAGAGTTGCTGATCAAGGTGAGTAGGCTACTCAAAATCCTCCTGATGCTTCTTCCACAAGATTGACTCTCCCACAAGAGTGAATGAAAAATACAATGTCCTACGAACTATGCACTCGTAGAGGACGAATGAAAATTACTACATATTCTCAAAAATGAAAATGGGTGGATATAAATTGAATCATTTATCCTGAGCATTTATATCCAAAATCAAGTTTGTATGTGGGTTTGTAGCATTAAGTAACTATTGTAACTATTGCTACTATGCTCCAAAATTCTCAAGATCAGAATTTTATTGGGGTCCAAGAGTGATCATCTAGGCCACCGGGAAAAAAACACACAAAAAAACAAACAAAAAAAAAACATGCAAACCCGGTGTGAGAACATTACCTCCACTCTAAGACTCAAAGAAATCAGAAAACACATAAAACAAAACACAGAAATCATTAATGACAAAGAACAGAATCAGGAATGTAAAACTTCAGGTACTATAATTATCCACCCACCAAAATCAATTAAATATGTTTAATATGCTCAAGATTATAAAAAAAGCTTTGAAAATGTGAGTAAATATTAGGCAATATTGAAAAACAAAATGCCTTGAAATGAAAATAATGAAATTAAAATGTCATTTGATTATTCAATAGAATATTTGAACTGAGCTAAAGATAGAATTGATAATCTGGAAGAATCTGATTATATTATTGAGAATAAAGCACCAATAAATAAAGGGATGAAAAAAATATCTAAAAGAGAGGTGAGACATAGACATCTAAGTGAGAAGGTCTACAGTGAAACATACAGTGAGAGGAATGAATTATAGCTATGCTCAACAACTAGATACATGTGAAGTAAAAGTGAACCAAATATTAATTTAAAATAGCAAATTAGAAGACAAGCTAAAATTGTGGTTTCACGAATTAAATATGGAGACCGCTTCATGGATTGTGTAGATGCCTGACCACTGCAGTGTACACCTGAAGGTGAAGCTGAATAATATCTAATGTCAACTATATATGGAGTACAG
Source organism: Rhinolophus hipposideros (assembly GCF_964194185.1). Lineage (NCBI taxonomy): Eukaryota > Metazoa > Chordata > Mammalia > Chiroptera > Rhinolophidae > Rhinolophus > Rhinolophus hipposideros. The sequence continues at coordinate 95,516,771 of NC_138050.1, forward strand.
TACAGCACAGGGAATAGAGTCAATGGAATTGTAACAGCTATATATATGATGTCAGAGGGGTATTAGATTGGGGAAGGGGGATTAGCACTTTGTGAGGGGTGTAAATGTCTATAACTATTATATTGTTTTGTACACCTGAAACTAATAAAAAAAATAATGAACATAGTATTTATGGATTAAAAAAAAAAACTATGCAGCAGTAAAATTCTTCTGCATCCATCTTGTGATCTTGAAGCCATACACATGCAGACAAAATATATATGTATTGGAGAAAAAGGTGATGGCAAGCTGAGATTCCTAGCGGGTGCCTTTTTTGAGCTGTCATCTTATTCCTGAAGAGCCTGACCTCAGCCGTTTGGTTTTGTGAGACAAAATCCCTATCTGTCAACCTCTAGTAGTTGAATTTTCTATTAGTCCCAGCAGAAAAACTCTGCAGATAAATCTTCCCACCAGCGTCATAAAATCACTCCATTCACCCCTCCTTCGCTGCTGAGTTTTATCATTTAAAAAATATTCAGCTTTTCAATAACAGAGAAGTCTCATTTTAATTTAACTTGGATTTATTTGATTAGTATTGAAATTGAAAATGTCTTATAGGCTTATCAGCTTTCTTTTCTTTTTAAAGTTTTGGAGCATAATATTTACCCTCTTGTGTCTTCGAAATTCATAGGATCATTAATTTCAAAATGTGTTTTATGGGATGAAAAGTATTTAGCAATTTGCTGTTTATTTCAAATATTACCTATTATTTATATGTATTTCATTAGATACCCCAGGTAACAGATCTACGGTGCTAGAGGTGCTAGAAAGTTATATTTAGGATAAGCTTTTGTGCGTTACAAGCTGTTGGGTCTGTTCCAAACACTGGCGGCCCTATCAATGAGTGTCTTCCAGCATGTCCTGTCCTCACAGCCTGCTCAGCTCCTGTAGACTCAGGCCTATGGCTTCTTCTATGGAGTCAGTCCACCTCACATTTGAACTTCCTCTTTTCCTGCTGCCTTCTACATTTCCCAGCATCACTGTCTTTTCCAAAGAACCTGCCATATGATGTGCTTGAAGTAGCACAGTCTCCGTTTTGTCATTTTTGCCTCCAGAGATATTTTAGGCTGAGTTGCTTTTGGACCTACCTGTTTGTCTTTTGGTGATCTGGGGATCCTTAGAGATCTCCTCCAACACCAAATTTCAAGTGAACCATTTTTTTGTTGTGTGTTTTTCTCCTATCAGTCTTCTTCACTCTCCAACACTCACATACATGCATAGTGATTGGGAATATGAGGATGTGGATCATCTTAGTCTTGGTCTCTAACGAAACATCTGTATTCTTAATGATCTTTCCTAATTCTTCCAGGGCTGGTCCTCTGAGTCTCAGCATTCTTTGATTTCTTGGCTGCAGTCTACATTTGAATTGGTGTCTGTACCAGGTAAGAAAAAATTTTAACAATTTCAAAATGTTCATTATTTATGTACATTTCTTCCTATCCAAATATAAGATATTGCTTTTTCCTGCAATCCACCCAGTCAACTGACTTTTTTTTTTTTTTTTTTTTTGGAACAGGACTTTATTGGGGAACAGTGTGTACTTCCAGGACTTTCCAAGTCAAGTTGTTGTCCTTTCAATCTTAGCTGTGGAGGGCGCAGCTCAGCTCCAGGTCCAGTTGCCGTTGTTAGTTGTAGGGAACACAGACTACCATCCCTTGCAGGAGTCTAGGAATCGAACTGGCAATTTTGTGATTGAGAGCCCACTGGCCCACTGGCAACCTTGTGTTTGAGAGCCTACTGGCCCATGTGGGAATCGAACCGGCAGCCTTCGGCGTTAGGAGCACGGAGCTCCAACCACCTGAGCCACCGGGTCGGCCCTCAACTGACGTTTTTCACATATAAATATACCCGTATGGTTCATTGGGTTTTCCTACCTAGAATTATGTTATTTAATGTGTAAAATTTAGTCTTATTCCTGGTAAAGAAGGTATTTTCATTTGTTTTGAAGTGATCGATAAAATATTAATGCGGTTTGGTAAGAATAGAACAAAACATATCAACATAGATTTTGCTGCAAAATAAGAGAGAGCTAAATTTAGAAAAAATATATCTTCTTTAAGTAAATATTTTATCAAAGCACACATAGTGAAAAATATGCATGTGTATTAATCTGTCTTCTACAAGTTAGTATGTCCTACAATGCCCTTCCCACGCTATTGCTCTAAATAAAATATATTCCACATCTCTGACAATTCCTTTCCATCCTTCCCAATGGAAATGAATTCCAAACTTGCTTTCCTATGAAGATTCTTTAACCAGCCTATTCATCTCATTATTTCTTCTCTACTCACAAATGTTTAATCTTTATAACCCTTTTTAAATTATGACAACAAGATGAGTGTCATTTTTCCCCTATACCTCTACAATATTTAATCTAGTGTGCTGCATATGGCAGATTATCATAAAAGAGCTCGAATATTATTCTATTAACAACAAACAAACAAACAATGTTTTGTCAGAAGAACTTGGCAGTCTCTGCTTACCTCACCCTTACGACCTATGATTGGGCAGTCATGATCTACTCAAGTCTGCCCAGGAGTCAGTTAAAAAGAATCCTATGTAAGATTGTACTACTTTGTCACAGTATTCTGTTATTAATCTGCTATCTTGCATGGCTAGTGAAATCAAATTAATCAATAGACAAGATCTGAACTAAATAAACAGGAGATATTTTAATATTCTTACCATATAAAACACATGGTGACACTAATGATAATGTGAATATTCTAAGATGCTTTCACTCCTTTGGGACTCTCTGAGTGAAAGAGCAAGCCATACCATGAGAAGAATAACTAAACATAACTCTGTGTTTGGGATTGATGTTAGATAGCAAGACAGTCAACATTTTCTCAGCATAAATACTTGCTCAGCTACTTCTTATGGATATACCCGTGGTTTAGGGCTCTGCTGATCCCAGAACTTGGCAGTGCTGAGCCTCTATGCCTGTGGATGACAGGCTATTACTAGTGACAGGTGCACTGCCTCCGACAAGCAGGACTGCCAGGTAGAATGCTCAGCATGGGGTCGGTTTTCAAATGGAAGCGCTGATTATATTTATCTAGGAAGTTTTCCCTCAATGTCGCTGCTGACAGTCACAGTGAATGAAGAGGACATTTACTTTATTTGGTGGAGGCTGCAGATACAGAGCAGTTTTAGGATCTCTTCTAACCATGATGATTTGAACAGTGAAGAGGCAGAATCCAATGAGATGTTAATTGTGCAGCAAACAGACGTGTGAAAAGGGAAAGAAATGAAAACACGCTTGTGCAAATTGAAAGATAATGTTAGCTGATGAAGCGACTACTGCTCAGGAATCTCTTTAGGCAAATAGTATACAAAAACGAAGAAGAATGGGCTCATTGGAATTATTGGAATGAACTCACCCAGACTGCTGGGCTGAATATCCCTCTGATCTCCTGTGGATTCCCTGGGTTAGTGGCTCCTCAGCACCAATGTCTGTCTCACCAACGGGAATCACAAAGCTGCAGTGTTATGTGAAGTTCAAATGCTCTGTTCCACCAGAATGAAAGCAATACGGGGCTGCGAGCTAAAACGTATACTGAGTTGGCTGCCACGTGTGAAGAAGACAGGATGTATAATTCCCTCTATGGGCATTGAGGCCATTACATATTTCATTGACACAGTTGAAGAGTTTTAAAATGTGAGCATCATAAAATGAAATCACGAATGCCAGCGTCAGTATATAATTTCCAGTCATGGAAAATGGAATGCCCTCCCACCCAGGAGAAAAGAGACAACAGTACGCTGCATTAAACGGCTATGTATTACGCAAACACAAATGTCTATGGTGAGTCTGGTTAATTATGCATACTTCCCACGCCCCAGTTCTGGATGCTGAATGAAGGACTTTGAAGGTGAGGGGTTGTTTTGGAAAAAGTCTGTAGATATTTTGCAAGACGCTTCAAGTGTGGGCCAGAATCCCCTTCTGTGGTGAAATTCTTTCAGTAACATGACTACTGTACTATTGTGGCTTCAGGCCGTGATACGGTGACTTGGCTTTGCTGACATGATTTCTTAGAATTTAAAAAATGAAGATTACCTTGGAGATAGTTTTTACAGAATCAGATTGCTGATTATTGTAAAGCGATGACATTCCTTAACATTTGTTGCTAATAAACATTAATTTAAATACTTCATACTATTTGTGGCAAATTAATATTTAGTCACATTTGCTTTTACTGAATGCATGGGCATGTCCTTAGAATTCCTTGAAATACATTAATTTTTATGCACTAGAAACTCTTTTTATTGAAATGTTTTCTTGTCTACATGTACTGAGGCTAACTCTGTAGAAATTTATTAAAATTTATTATATTTTGCTTCTTCCTTTGTATGAATGTTTACTCATATTTACCTTGTCTGCATGTGCTACATAGAAATTCATTCAAATTTATTGCGTATGATGTTTTGCTTTCTAGTTACCATCATTATTCAAATATATTACAGTATTAGCTGATACAGGGTTTTGTAACCTAGTATTTGCCAGTGTACAACTACATGTATTATTTCTGACTCTATATCTTTTGTTACTTTTCAGTGCCTGTGTAATATTAATGTTTATATGAAACTGATGCTTTACTATATGATTCCATTGTATACTTTACTTACGTCAACAAAATATGTTTTTAAAGTAAAATTACTTTCAAAACCTGTTGGAAAAATGCTGAAGAATTTTTTTTTTTGACCAGAAATTCCCCTATACATATTTCCTATAAATGTATTTGAGTAATTTTTTTATGCCTACATGCTGTTAATGCTGGGAAATATAGAGGTTTCTGAGAACATAAAGAAAAGATTCTCCGGGAAAAAAAAAAAAAAAGAAATAGAAAGAAAGCATTTTTTCAGGGTGTGTCATCATGTACCTATCCCAAACATTGTGGCCTCCTGGGGAACTAGAGCTGTTGTACAAATGTGAGAATCTCCAAAGTGGAGAGATTACAGCTGTTCCACGCCACCCTTCCAGGATGGCTGCCTTCACATTACAGTAAATAAGGTCAGAATGACCAAAAGAGAACTCAACATAGGGGCTGAAAAAGAAACACAAAGAAGAGTCTTCAAGATTCTCATAGACTTAGCAACTAAGGTTTTGTTTTATGACAGAAACTGGGAATGTTTTATGATATTATTTGTGCCTACAATCACAGCTCATATTCACATGACAAACCCAAATATTATGAGTATTTAACATATGGTAGCATTTGTGATTACCAGTCGTTAGTTATATCATCATTAATCTACTATCAATTCCTAAACTCTAAGTTGACTGTCGTACCCCATTCTCTCTTACCTCCATATTCATTAAGCCACCAAAGCCTGGTGTTTATCATTTGGTGCCCTTGTTCTTTTATTTTTCCACATACTTATCAACTCCAACACCCCTTATTCTTAGCATTCTTATGTGTAATGCTATTTTAATCCTATATTATCTTTTACATAGACTTCTGCAGGTTCTTTCTACTTTATCTCCTATATGTATATAACCTCTTTACCTCTTAACTATCCTCTTCAAAACCAGCCTTTATTTATTTGGGTTTTAGACCTGTCAGAGATTTAAAATTAGACATTGGTGGAAATCTCTTTGGGTGATGATTGTATTTTCCTCTTTTGCACCATTAGAATCCATATCTATACAGTCATTTTGGGAGCTTTCCTCATGCTATTTCCTTCTATCCAAACACAGACCCCCCCTCTACCCCATATACCTCTACACACATCAAAGCAAAACAAATAAAACAATGACACATATTTATATTTCATGGTTTCATGGGAAAACATTTCTTCCTTATTTGGGCAGTTATCATGGTATTGTTCCCACTCATATTCCCAAGCTACCCTTTTACTATGACGTTTCCCATGTTGTATACAAGACCTAGATTGAATTGTTTTCTCTCATGACCATACTTTTCATTTTGTTGTGCTTTTCATGTGCACTTTCCCTTCTTTCCATTCTTGTCTTTTAAACTTTACTCACATTAAACCCAAACTCAAAGTTCAATTCTGTTATAAACAAACATACAGAGCAGGGAAAATTAGAAATTAGTATCTCCTCTGAACTCTACACATCCGTTCTTTGTCCTAACTATGGCGCATCAACTATTTTCTGATACTATAATTTTAGTATGCCTTATGTCCCTTTCTACATCACAAGCCTAAGAAGCGCAGGTTTTTTGTGACATTTTATTTTCTTAACTGTATCTTGTGTGCAATGAACATCTTGTAAGTATTTATTTACTAAATGAAATATGGTCACTAAAAGCATTCTGAACTGTAAATATGCATTCTGATGAGCTCTCAGATAGACCAACATTAACTATTAGTTGATTTCCCAATTTACTGTCATTTATCTAATTGACTAACTAATGATTGAAAATATCTGATGTGAGAAGACTTGTCTTCTGGAAATAATAATATAGTAATGTCATCCTTAAATATAGCCACATAGTTTGTGAATCTCCTAGAGTCTCATATTGAAAACTAATAGCTAATCTTTGTGGATATTTAATAATCATTTTTCTTGATAATACTTATGATGCTATCCCAAAACATTGGGTGAAATATATCAATATAAGTGTCTCTAAGTAGACACAGAATCACTTTTAAAATAGCTTATTCCATAAAAGATTGGAAAACATTCAAACAAGGCCCAGAATACTCTATTTCAACCGTTTTTCTGTTCCCAGATGTTCTCACAAATATTATGTCAGAAGATCTAACTTGCAAAGATGTTTATGAGGTGCGATCAGAGTAGAGATACCGGTCTCCTTGTCATGCTTAGTTAATGTTCACTGCAGCTATGAACTTTGCTTCTAAAACGAAAGCATAGGTAAGGGGATCCAAATTATGATTACATTGTGATTTTTCCCCTTGGCCCCCAGACATCTCTTCCATCAGAAGAGGTTGGTGCAAAAGATTCAAACTAAACCTCTCAGATATTATGCTAGATATCCTGGAGTAAAAGATTAAATTGCAGACTTCTCAGAGGAAAATATGAGGTTGGTGCAAAAGCACTCTTGGTGATTGAAATTATTACCCTTTTAAAACGCACTAACTTTTGCACCAACCTAGCAGAAAGTGAGACAGTAACTCTACTTAACTGAAATTAAACAGAACAAATAAAGAAAAAACAACAACATCCTACCCTGGGCACTTAGGGTAGATAAATGTAAATGTATAGGGTCCTGCACACTGAATAATATGAACACCACTCAGTTACGATATGGGTTCTGTGTGGTATAGCTAAGAAGTTCCTCCCATAAAGTGGAATTCCAAGCCTCACTAAAGAATCATGTGTGCCAGGAATGACATGGATAGAATAGACAGAGGGTCTTAAAATCACTCTGAACAATCAAGTTAATTTTGGCAATAAGCCAGTGTAGATTGATGAAAATGTTTAAAGATCCTATCTAATGTCGTGGCGATATGTAGATCCCAGGCCTTTGCACTGCTCTGGTAAGGGATGATTCGAAATATCTCCCCAAACCAACCATCATGAAAATATACCTCATTTGTGCAAATTTAGGACAGTTGATATTTCTTGTGCATCTGAGAAAAAGGCTGAGATTCAATGACTTATGAGAATATTATATAGTCTTATTTTTCATTTACTCTGTGGAGCTCAAAGCACCATTCAGGGCGTAATGAATATTTTTCCTATGAATAAATGATCATGAGTTTTATTAACTTGGATAATGATCTAAATTACACCCAATAATACAATATGAAACCAAATTATAAAGTGAACTTATATTATTTTGTGCAGGTCACGTATTACTTAAAAGCTACCAAAATGCAACAGTAATTTGAAGATCAAGTTTCAAAACAATTATATTACAAGAAACATTCTCAATATAACAGGATAGTTTGAAAAACAATTGCTTGTATAATATGTGTCATATTTGCATAATGTTTTCTAGTACTTAAAAAAATAATAATGTAGAATTTTTCACCAATATGGCAAAAGTCTTTTAAGCTATTTGATTTCTATGACATTCTCTTTACCAAATGGATATTAACCTATATCACACAAATAAAGTAAATATATAAATATCCAAAGCAAAAATAACCTTATTATAATCCCTTAATCATTCCACTGTAAAAACCCACAAATGATGATAGGTCTCTAATACTGGAGGTTATAATGTCTGATTGTCTCTTAAGCAAAGATTTTTCAAATGTTTCTATTTTCTTTCACACACTAGTCCTAATAAACATTTATTTCATGCATTACATTTTGTAAGGTATTATGGTTTATTTTATATACTTCCATTTAATCTTTTCAAATATTATATAGTTTTTATAAACCTCAACTTTGAAAATACAGCTCAGTGACTAATGAATAGCTTGATTCTGTGTCTCAAACACAACTTCATTTCCATATCCCATGATTTTCCCTACATATTAGAGTACACTCTTGTCAATGAATAAGGTCCTGAATCAAAAATCTATATAAAGCTATTTGGCTTTCTCTTTAATTTATATTTTTATATGTACTAGTAAATTTGACTCATAATGGCATGAGACAAAATGAAGTTTTAACATGTCTAAACAATTGCTTAAAATGAGTAATCATAATTCTAGACGTCCACAAATATTCCTAAGTATAACAGGCAATAGCGTAGATTTTCATAGGCTCATTCTAAACTACTGGTTAATAGCATGTCCTGATCAATTTGGGAGTGTTAACATGTTTAATTTTATCACTTACCTAGTCTTATGGAACAATTTCATTTTTTTAGTAAGCAAGGCCATCTATTGTATTTATTTATGATTGCTGGGTTAAACTATCACTTATCTGAGTCCAAACAACCTAAATAGCTCATGAGTATTTTGCTCAAAATAGTGAGAAATAGTGGCCAGGATGATAGGATGGTATTTGTGTGAATAAGTATGAGTCAAGAACATACTTATAGGTCATTTTCTGTTCCTCGTTGTTGATAGCAGTGGGTAACAGACAAGGCTAAACAAGAAGATAAAAGAACAGAGTGGGGAAAGCAATGTAAGAACAAAGATAAATGGGTAATGAAAGTGTCTATGATGAACAGCATTAGAAGGTATTTTTTTAAAAGGCAAGTGAGGAGATAAAAAAATAAATTGCAGTATAAGAAGACAAGGAGGCAGCAGAGGAGAAGGGGCGTTAAACAGAAAGAAAAGAAAATACAAAAATAGATTAGAAGGGAAAAGAGAAGCGAGAATAAATAAAGGCTTGAGTTAAACAGAAATAAAGGAGAAGTTGTTGTTATTATTATTATTATTATTATTATTATTATTATTATTTATCATCATCATCATCATCATCATCATCATCATCATTATTATTTTAAGTGGAAGAAACAATAGACATGAAGGGCAAACCAAAATGGACTTACGAAAAAAAAAAAAGGAGAGAGAGAGATAGGAGACCAACCAAACCAAAGCAAAACAAAACAAGCATAAAAATGAGTAAGTTACAGAAAAATGAAAAGAGAACCCAGACAAAGAAGTACATGAAGTTAACAAGAAAACAGTCAGTTTGAAGAAAGAAAAAGGTGCAATTGTTCCCAGGGGATGCTGACACCGGCATTAGTTGCAGTTAGCCCATTAGAGCAGCTTTAACAGGAAAAGAGAACAAGTCACATAACAAATATTTCTACTTTATGTCTTTCATAATAGACCCAGCCTTGTCAGAATACCCTGAGAGGAAATTAAATTAGATGATTTCATTGGAAAGTGATGCAGAGGCAACAAGCATAGTTTAGAACCACAGCTCCAGGACCTACTAGGGTGGCAGAAAATATACACACATTTTAAGAAAGGGAAACATTGTATAAAAATTGTAATACTCAATGTATACCAATAACAAAAGATGAATACAAGTAATATGTATACTTTTTTTTTGGCATCCCTGGTATATGTGCAAATGTGCACACACAAGTATATGGAAATAACATATTTCAACTTAAGATTTTTACCTTGTTTTCCTTTAAAAGAAAATATCCCTATCTTCCGGAAATAGAGTAGAAGGCACATGAAATTTTAGAGATCACATCAAAATTATTTTTATTTTAACTAACAGGATGGAATATTCAGATGGAAAGATGAATTAATAGAGATATGTAATTTATTGCTTATGTATATTGATGCATAAAACATTGTAATATAAGTATTATAACTGTATTACTGGGCCAGGTCATCAAAAGAAGCCTGTATTTAAAAATTGTTCTTAGAATATTTTTAAAAATTAGAAGATATAATTTCATATTTAAAAAAAACAATTAAAATGCTTTCTTTAACCAATTATTATTCACATGAATAAGGAAATTATAAATGCAAGTATTTGAAAAGAGATTAGAAAATATTATGCTTATCCTCAATTATATTGAGATATTAAAATTATTTTAATGAAGAGCATATACCGACTATGTCAGCAATCAATGGCCCATGTAAGTAACAAGGATTTATTTACCACACACTTTGTTCCTGACATTGTATTAAGTGTGCAGCACACATTATCCCATTATTCCTCCCATCTCCTTATAATCATGGGAAACAGCAGCATACCCTTCTTTAAAGATTATAAAACTAACGCTCAAAGAAGCTTTGTAACAGCTAATGATTTAGTTCAGGAGAGGCAGACTCAATATTGGAATCCACCAAGGTTTCTCAGCCTGAGTACGACTGATATGTCAGACTGGATAATGATTTGTTGTGGGCAACTGTCATGAGCCATGTAGGATGTTTCCCAGCATCCCTGACCTGTATCAACCAGAAGCAAGTAGCAACCGTACGTCCCCACCCCAAACTGTAACAACCAAAAGTGTCTCAAGACTTTGTCTAAAGTCTGCAGCAGCACATGATGACCTCATTTGAGAACCACCTGTGTACTCTTCTATGACTCAAAAAAAAAAAATAGGTTCATAATGAATACACTATATGGTTTCTTAATCAAAGTCTGCTGATAATCAGAGACAACCAGTCCTGGGTGTGTGTGTGGGGGTGGGAGGGGTGAGCATTGACACAACATCTGTAAGGAACAAGGAACAGCTATGTATGGATCAGGTATAAGCTATGTGTCAACTGAACGAATAAATGTAGCATTGTATTTTACGTACCTTGTCCTGTAGGTGGCATTTGTAATATTTTAAATTCTGTAATTTCCACTCAAATTAAAGAACCATTAAACAGGAAATCCAGGGAATGAGAATATAGTCTTTTGAATCAGAGTCAAGGATTTGATCACTGGTATTCTCTCCTACAAACTGAGATTTTAGGGAAGCTGATTTGAGTCATAGTTTGCTCATCTATAAAGTGAACATAATAATATCCTGTTCATAAGGTTGATATGAGAAATATAAGGCACAGTGTATTTAATGTTTCTGGAAAGTAGTGAATGTTCAAAAACTTACAGTGTTTATTATCATGATTTGTGGATGACTGGAAAAATTTCCGGATGTTTAGCACAGAAGAAGCAACTCATAATATTGTGATTATAGTGTTTCATAGTTCCAGAATAATTTTCAAATGCTTCACTACTCAGAGCACAAATAATGAATTAAAGGATATAAGGGCTTAGGTGATGATCCCCTATAACCCCTTCCCCAATAATTTAATTTTTAAACTCCATAAAAGTAAGTAAGTGCAGCACTGTGGACAAAGATACTTGTAAAACAAAACCTTAGGAATGATGGTGAAATATAATGGAGAATTGTACAAAAGTAATTGCGGTTTAAAAGGTTAAAAATAATTATAAAAATCACAATTACTTTTGCATCCAACCTAACAAAATGTCTTTAAAAATGCTATAAGAGAGAAACATTTTCTTAACATAATGAACTTGATGAACTAAAATTTATATCAGTAAAACTACATGCTATCCTTATATTTATAAATTTTCATTTTTTTGGTACTGATTTTAGTAGCTATGCTTTTTCCGTAGGGATCCAAATTGCTAGCCAGCACACAGGGACACAGCTGTCAATGAAACATTTTAATAGCACCCAATTCTCAAACTTAGTATCCCTTCATAATTCTAAATTATTTCAAGAATGAAGGAGCAGTGCAAAAAGTATTAGCTAACATAGGGTCATAAATTTATACTATCTAATCAGATATAGGAAACAAATCTCAGGGGCTATGTATGTGTGTATGTCTGTATGCACACATCTATCTGTCTGTCTGTCTATCTATCTATCTATCTATCTAGTTATCTAGCTATCTAGCTTTCTAGCTATCTCTCATCTCTCATTCTGTCTTCCTCTTAGTCAGCTAGCTAGCTTTCTCACTTTCATCTCTCCCTTTTAATTAGCTAGATATGAATGACTAACCATCAATCTATAACTTCTCAATAGCTTTTGATTAACCATAGATTTTGTAGCTTTTTCTTTTCCAAACCATTTAAAAAAAAACAAAACACTCAGAAATAGGCATGAATGTGTGATACTACAATGAGTTCTTCTTAGCCAACATTAACCTCAAAAACACGCTTTGATCAAAAAGTCTATTAATGTTAAACTACGTAAATAAAACCAACTTGATGAGGAGGTCTGTAACAGCTGGAATAAGCTATGTGGTTGAAAATGGGGACCGATTTTCATGGCTTCAGACACTCCTAAACCCCTATTTTAGAACATCTCGTCAGTGTAAATAAGTCTGAAATTGAAAGTGCTCAATTTGATCTATCATATTTAGACTGAGCGGTCTGAATAATGTATTCTCTTCTACCATGTGGAGCAGTGATATTCTCAAAGCTTCAAATGCCCTCGGTGGCCAAAATGTAGGTGTCCCTGTGATCTTCCAATTGACTTCTCTTAAATTTCAGTAGTTATTCTTCCATAAGTTAAACAGCTGAACTTTCTGCCCCACATTTACGGGACCCACATTAGGTGCTGTCACAGGGACAAAGGGTTACATTTCCAACACTTATTTAAACTAAGTGGCGATCAATACTACTGCTGTCCTCTCGTGTAAATGAAGGAAATGACATGTGTAACATATGACAGCATCCCAGGATGCAGACTGTTTTAGAAATACATTATAAATGTACAGACAGGCAAAATGACACAAATCATCACATCACATCAGAATCTAAAAATGTTCAAGTAGGTTGGAGAACTTAAATTCATTTTCTCTGACTATATAGTATTAAGGACAGTCTTTTAAGAACACAGGTCTGTCAACTAAATTAAAAACAGTGCAAATACAATTTTAAGTTAATGTAATGTTCAAGGACGGAGTATATGCAGAAATATTAGTTAGAAGGGCTTTCTCCACCTAAGCCCAGTGTAGGAGAGAGAATAGCTTGCCCGATTGATGTCATCATCTGTTTGCCTGCCAAGTATAATACTATGGCACCTTAGATGTGTACCTTAGCCTTTTAGAGTCTGACATTCTACCTTTGAATTGTATTATTGATGGCACACACTATTCTCAAATTCTGGCCTCACCAAACCAAGTCATGAGAGTTTGGTTTTTCATTTATCTTATCAGAATAGAGTAGGCTGCTCAGGCTGAAGACCGACCCCCACCCCCTCCCCAGTTTCTGAAATGTTATATCTATCATTGGAAAAGTTAATATTTTTGTTTTATTCATTAGTTTACTTATATTTTGTTAGCCGAATCAATGATCTTGACTCATAACTCCTCATTATCTTGTGGACACCTAGCTAAATGAATGTCTTTGTTTAGAATGTCTATCTTTGAATTTGTACATTAGCAATATGCACTTGTAGAACAATACATTTAGAAAACATTTCCCTTGTGGATTTATTAGTTTAGAGAATTTCAGTAGTGCAGGAGATTGCTACAAATTGTAGTCCAACCATGATGCTATTCAACATAGGGACATCTTTGAATGTTCTCAGAAAATTGAAGAAGTGAATTGCAGTTTATGTAAAATGACCCAAGTCTTAATTATAATGTCTTTCTGAAAACTGATGCACTATTATGTATATAGACCAGGAAATATTAAATAAAATGATATAGAATTGGTGCTTCACTTAGCATAATGCCCTACAGGTTGTCACTAATGGTAATACTGTTTTTTTCTTAAAGGCTGAAATATATTCCATTATTTATGTTACATTTTCTTTATCCATTTATCCATCAATGAACATTTAGGTTGCTTCCATATCATAACTATTGTGAATAATATTGAAATACACATGGGACCACAGATATCTCTTGAAGATACTGATTTCATTTCCTGGAAAATATACCCAGAAGTGTAATTGCTGTATCATAACGCAGTTCTATTTTTAATTTTTTTGAGGAAATTTTATACTGTTTTCTGTAATGGCTATACCGATTTACATTTTCATAATATCTGTAGGGTATTATGTTAAGTGAAATAAGCCAGATGCAGAAGGACACATATTACATAATTTCACTTATATGTAGAATCTAAAATAAACTCACAGAAACAGAGAGTAGAATGGTGGTTACCAAGTGCCTGGGGGCGGGGAAATGGGAAGGTGTTAGTCAAGGAATACAATTTCACTTATCCAAGATGAGTGAGTTCTGGATATCTAATGTAGAATAATGTGACTATAATTAGCAATACTGCATTGCATGCTTGACATTTTCAAAGAGGGTAGATCTTAAGTATCTCCATAACAAACAAACAAAAAATGTTAACTATGCGAAGTCATGGCTATGTGATTGTGGTGCATATTTTCACAACATATGCATATATCAAATCATTAAGTTGTACATTTTAAATATACATAAATTTGATTGTTAACTGCATCTTGATAAAACTGTGGGGGGGGACAAACCGAATATTGTTGCAAGTTAGTTTTCTGGATAAGAAATATAACTGAATGTAATGGATTAAAAAAATGATCCAACTATAACATTTTTGTGTTAACTCTTTTAATCCTAACAAGTCTAAGTTGTACATACTTTGATCATCCCTCACCCCATTTTACACCTGAGGAAAATGAAGCATAGATATTAAATAATGTCATGTTTGGAATCCCAAAGTGTGATTCATGTTATTATCATAATTATGCTAATCCATAACTCACTGTCTTCAGAAGCAGAACTATCTATGCATGACATTGAGGAAAATAATTAGAAATTTCACATAACAGAAAAATCATACACACAAACTAGAATGATAGAATATGAAACCAGGAAGCAGATTGTGACAAACTGTTGATATACCTTGCCTGACATGATAAAAAACTTGATGTTTTTCTTTTAGGGTAATATGGAATTAGTGTTGCATCTTAAGAGAACCGAGGGAAAAATGGAGTTAGAATTTTTAATTGAAATATATTTGGGTATTACAGAATGTTAGAAAACAGGAAAAAATCATTAGTTCGACTAGGCTAAAAAAGCTAATATTTTATTTTGTATGCCTCCCATTTCAGTTCTTTTTTATTACACATATATATTTTTGCTAAATCACCATCATAATGCACATTCATATTCTATTATAATGCTTCTTTTCATTTAATATATTATATTCTTTTCTCTCAATAGTGCTTCGTAATTTTTCTAATTACCATTTCTAACAGGCATATAGTTTTGCGTTAGGAAGATGTACCATAATTTACAATTTAATTAACCATTATTCTGCATGAACATTTCAATTCTTCCAATAGTATTACATTCTATGTAATGCTTATATGTCATTGTGCATAGAACTTTCACATATTTTTATTAGAATTCCAATGTAGTAATACCAGGTCAAAATATATGAACTCTCTGTGGGCACATGATATATGCTGATGCTGATTTTTTTTCCTGTAAAATTTGTATCATTTTTCACAGCTACTGATTTCCCCCCACAACTTTGTCAACAAGTGCAGGTTTGTTTTTTGTTTTTAAAGTTAATCATAGGAATGTGGAGGAGGACTCTCTGAAGAGAGGGCAGTAAATGGGGCAATAAATTGTTCAGAGCCAATGTTAAAAATCTAACAAAATGGAGGAAACTGGTGGTGGAGTTCATGGGGATACTAATAGTTTTAGCTCAAACATTTTTAAGCACTTTCTATGTTCCAGACATGTTATGCTCTAAATTCCAAATGCTTTATAATAATTATCCAATTTAACCAACAAAAACACAACCTTAGTGTTATAAATCCTATTTCAGTGGAGGCTTGGAGGCTTTGAAACACAGAGATGTTAACTAACTAGATAAGGTAAACAATTTGTTATTCTAACTAGATAAGGTAAAAAATTTGGGATGTAAAGAGTTATTAAATAAGGAACCAAGGGAAGAGCATAGCCATTTTTTTCTGACTTTAGTTCATTTTTCCCCCATTATACCATACTGTATTATTTTTCAGTCCTAGATAGAATGTCACTGCAATCTATATGGGAATGATCTTCGTATTAAAATGGAATTATAATCTCTTAGCATTTATTTAATTTTCCTCTAGTAAAATTATAATTTACTCCAAAAAGATAGCTCATTTTGATCTTCTAGACTCTCTGTTGCTATAAAACAATTATTATTGATCTGATTTTGGCCACCATTTGCATGTCCAAACTTGATTTTACTACTCTACACCTAAATCTTCAGAAAAATCGACCTCCACATATATTAGAAGCATATTGTACTAACTCTCTGGTTCCTTGAGTGTTTTAGTGAAACCTTTCAAAATACTTTTTTATTAATTTATTTATATTTTAAATTACTTCATCTTTTAACATAGAGCTTCAAGAATCTGTATTCTTCACATTCTTCCTTCCTACATCCATCCTCTGTCATTTTCCCTCTCTTAGAATTTTTCATTCTTGTATTCAACAGCATTCTTAATTAGGGACCTGTTGTATTGGTACTTCCTAGACTACGGAATGAAAAGCAATCATTGTCTGAGCTCCCCTCTCTTTTGTTTTACCTTACATTTTAACACATAATTATATAATGCTTATATTTGATAAAATGTTCAAACTTTAACAGTTTTTTTTTCTTTTTTTCTTTTCAAATAATTTGAAATTTCCAGGAGAATAATGCAGGTTTTATTTTTGTTATATATTGAAGTTCCTAGCAAAAAACATTGTAAAATATTAAAAAAAAAAACCAAGTTCTCATTAATTGGTTGCCTGCCTGGCCATATATTATACTTTAATTTTTTTTAATCTGTCATACTTAGCTTTTTTAAGTTAGTAAAGCTAATAAATAACCAAAAATAAATAAAAATATCATATTACTTTATGTTATTAAAAGGAAAAAGGAAGCTTTTGCTAAGGAGCTGAACTATTTTATACACATAAAATGTATTTATATATAATCTACATGTTATGGCATGTTATATATAATAGATGCTAATTAATAAATATGACTATATCTTATGTGTATATGTATGTTTGTGTGCATTTGAAATACCTGGAGAAGTTATCTTTGTTACATTCATTTGAAAAGAGAATCTAAATTTTTTAAAGGTTATGAAATCTCTGCCTAGCCTATATGTAATATCAATTTAAATTATATATATATATATATGTGTGTGTGTGTGTGTGTGTGTGTGTGTGTGTGTGTATGTATATTATATAAATGCAATATTATGTATATATATATATACATATATATGTATATATATATATACACACATAATATTGCATTTCCTCTACTATTGTGTTTATCCTTTCTTTTCTAATGCAACATCATTTTAATGGACAATATGCTTTGTGATCTTTAGAAGTTCCTTTAAAGAATGACAGCTCCAGTCTCATGACATAGCTACCCTAGAGAACAATTTTATAACAGTGTAATTCTTTTCTATACCCATCCCTTAAGGCATTGTCAATTTATGGCCACACAGGGGACACTTCCTCTTATTTCAGACTTCCGTCTTCCTAGAAGGTACTAAGAACTATTAGGCCCTTTCTTGAGTATAAATCTGTACAGGTTTTGAGTAAAATAGTATTATGTCATGCTTTCAATTTTTATTGAGGTCATTCAAATAATATCAATAATTGTTATGAAACAAACATGCTAGTTTTATGGAACGTTTGCTGCTTGTTGATGACTTAGTCTTAGTCTTTGAACTTTTGACGCTGGATTCACTATTTTTTTTTCTTTTCAAATTGATTACTCAGTTTGAATTGAGACACTTTTTCTATTTGTCTTAGAACTTTAGGTAATTATGGACAATATCATATGATCACATTTCTTTGGGTACAAAGTAACATAAAAATTACATGTCCTTTTCTATGTGCATGAAAGTCTTTGATTGACAGAAGTGCCTGTGGCTGTAAATAACTGGCTTTATTGAGTTCCAGAGAGCAGGTCACTTTCCTCAATTGATTTACATAATGGACATGTTTCTTATGGAAATGGCATATACAAATAATAAAAACTGGGAGTTCTCTCTGAATATACTACATACAGTAAGAAGAATAGATCATACAGCAATGTATACAGTGTTTTGTGGTGTAAAATAAATGCAGTGTGATGTTCATTTTATATGAACCATGTTTAGTGTTCATTAGTTTAAGGAAGTATGTTCCTTTGTCATCTCTATATATGTATACTTGTGTTGACATTTCTAATGGGGTAAAATAGTTTTCCCTCTGATTGCTTTCATTTCCCTGAAGATTAGATGCAAAATACTCCAAGATCAACCTTCTGTTCTAAACTTGAATTTGTACTTCTTAACTGCATTGTGTGTTCAACATGGTATGTGTAATTTAATTACATTAGCTACTTGCAAATCATGGTGCAGTTCAGTTATTGCATGATATGAAGGGATGAGTTGGTAATTATACAGCCAGAAAAGGAATGTTTTTCAATTTGATTTCACATTACCAAAATATATGTTTTACTATAAAAATATAATAGGTGTGTATGTGGGTATGGGTGGCTTTACGCACACCCACACACACACACACATGCTCACACACACAAATTCATGTACCACATGTCTTATTACATATGTACTTGCATGCATAGATGTATATGTGTCTATGTTTATAACTAACACATATTATATATTCACAAACTCATGCATTATATTGCTGTTTGATTTTATTTGTATGCATAAATGGTACAGCACTATTTCTGAAGAACTTTTAAGGGGAAAATGTTACTAGGATAAAAAAATAAATATTTCAAACATATGTATCTAATTCTCAATAGAAGTATGTGTTCCCAGGAGAAATGCACAAAATTCTAATTAACCTGTGAGGAAGCTGAATTCTAATAGTAATGTTATATCCAATACCCACTTTAGCATTAATCATTGATTTAAAGGAATACACTGACTTTTTTTTATTATTAGTTGCACAATTTTTTATTTATTATATTTATTTATTTATTTATTTTATTATCAGGTGCACAAGACAAGGTAATACTTACACGTTCATCATTTATATCCCTCACACTGTGAACCCCCCCTCCCCATACCCCTTTCCACTATCCCTCCGACATCGCACCAAGCCATCACATTATATATATGAATTATAGTTGGCATTCATTATTGTTAATACACTGACTTTTGATTAAATACCAGATTACCAGGAGCAGACCCTGGCAATTAGATTACAGCAAACAGAAAAGTTGACAATAAAGACTACAAAAGGCTGTAACAGGACTTGGGCAGGAACACTGATCTCAATGTAGGAATTTTAAATCTCTCTCTTTTTTTTTTTTTTTTTTTTCTTTTAAATATACTGATTCTCCTACCGAGTTTCTACTTGGAGGTAGGCAATTCATTTCCAACCCATTTCCACAGTAAATATATATAATGGGCATGTGACAGATCCCTGTATTTCTAACCTGTGTATTTCCTATATGTCTGCTTTATTCATGTGGGTCTCACCCTCTGTATTTCTTCTGGATTTAAGTTTAATCATGAAGAAATATTAACTCTGTGTCAAGAGCTCAGCTGAGCTGGAACAGAGAGAGCGAGTGAGCTAAACTACTAGGTATCTGAGCAGCCTATTAAAGAAAAAGCCCAAAATGAGAGAGTTAAGCCTTTAATCATTTACTGTGATGGCATAAGCACAAGGCTAAAACCAGAGCTCCCCTTGTTTCTTATTTTTCCCAATGGAATGCCCCCCAGTGGAGGATCTGGTGGCTTGGCACTGACCCAGAGGCTACCTCACTGTGGAGAAGACCTGAGCAAAAGGCTCCAGTAGTTCTATGGATCCTTGGGTGGGAAGCAGTGTGAGGGCTGAGGGTTCAGAGTGGGATAGCACTAGGTACTTGGTCAGAGTGGGAAAAGGGGTCTTCAAAGTTTTCCCCTCCTCCTGTCACAGGGAGGCTTCTCCAGAGCCACCTAGGCCTGTGGCCTCAGATAAAGGCCAGATAGCTAGGAATGCAGGCACTGGAGCTAAGAGCTCTTAATGCAGATAAGTAAGGCAGCATGGTGTGTGTGGAGGGGGGAGGAGCTGGGGGGGGCGTTGACTCATTGACTGAAGTTCCTCTTAGAGACTGTAATACACAGGGCACTCGTTGTGTGCCAAGTCTGGTGTGAGGAGGGCAGCTTTTCCTCATGAGGTCTGCCAGATAAAACCTTTATAATTGCCTATGGCCTGACCTCAAAAGTCACACATCGACTTTGAACCAGAAGCAGGACTCCGCATTATGCTAATAGATGCATTCATTAACCATTTTAATATTCACAATAACCCAATGTGATAAACTATGCTTCATTGATCAAGAAACTGGGAGTTATACTTTGTTAAATAATTTATCTAAGTTCACAAAAATATTAAATATAAGAGCCAGAGATAACCTGACTCTAAAACTCATATTCATACCCTTATATTTCTAGGGAGGCATAATTTACCCTGTACCCTGTTAAGGTTTTCAGCTAGGCCTGAAAATTAAATTTACATGAAACAAATCAACAGGAGAAAAGCATAGAAATTTATTTAATATATACTTTATGTGGCCCAGGAGACTTCATAAGGATATGAAGACCCAAAGAAGTGGCAAAACCTAAATCCTTTACACAAGATGAACAAAGAGAAGAAATTGTGAAAAAGTATCTAAACTATGTGGGAAGGCTGAAGAAAAGCAAGGATTATTTTAACAAGGTCTTTACATAATTTTCTTAGTCTCAACTTCCTATCCCTAATGGTAAGAAAAAAAACTCATAGACAGAGACAACAGTTTCATAGTTTCCAGAGGGTAAGGGGGTAGGGGAAATGGTAGAATAGGGTAAAGGGGGTCAAATATATGCTGATGGAAAGAGAACTGATTCTGGGTGGTGAACAAACATTGCAATATATCAATGATGTATTATAGAATTGTACATTTGAAACTTATATACTTTTACTAACAAATGTCACCCCAATGATTTTAATTTAAAAATGCAATACATATAGGTATATGTACACACAAAGTAGAATATTATTCAACCACTTAAAAAAAAAAGCAAGTCCTGTCATTTGCAACAACATGGATGAATCATGAGGACATTATGCTAAGTGAAATAAGTCAGAGAGACAAAGACAAATACTGTATGATCTCACTTATATGTGAAATCTAAAAAAGCTGAACTCATAGAAACAAGAGAGAGATAGGTGGTTGCCAGGAGCTGGTGGGTGTGGGAAATAGAGAGATGTGGGTCAGAGCATATAAACCAAGTTATAAAAAGTTCTGGGGAATCTAGTGTATAGCATGATCACTATAGCTCACAATACTATATTATATACTTGGAAGTTGCTAAGAGAGTAAATCTTAAATTTTTTCATCATAAAAGAAATGTTAATTATGTGCGGTGATGGAGGTGTTAAATAACCTTATAGTGGTAACCATTTGACAATATATATGTATCAAATCATCACATTGTACAACTTAAATTTACACAATGTTAAATATCAATTATATGTCAATAAAGCTGTGAGAGAAAAAAAGTGTCTGTACCTTCTTTCTGATATAGGAGGGTCATCTTTCACACGAGAATTTCACCTGCTTTGAAGAAGAAGGAAAAAAAAAAAAGATCAGTGTTTTTCTTGCATCTGCTGTTTTCCAAGTGACATTAACTCAACATAGTCAATATGCCATAGTGTCACATTTGGGGTGGCCATATTATACTGTTTTCTAATTAAATTTCAAGTAACACTGATATCACAAAAGGAGGTCATTTTCTTTGACACTCTTCCCCATAGCTTTCTTTTCTTTGGCTGAGTCTTCTCAACCTCATTCTGTCAATTTGCCTAATTTTGCAAACCTTACTTCTTAATCTCCTATCCTATCTTTCCTTTTTCTTTTTCTTTCTTTCTTTTTTTTTTAACCATTTGAGATAGGTGGAATTCTTGTTTTTATAGCCTCTATTTTATATCTGCTCTCTTGGTTCAGTACTTCAATTTGAGTACTTCAGTGGAAATCCTTTCTCCCAGTTCTTGGAAGTTCAGTTTTCTCCAACCCTTATGTAAATCCCTTCCATTTTCACATATTGGACAAGTAAGGTATTATTGTATATTTGCTTCCTATAATCCCAATGAAAGATATACCTTCCTAGTATGCACTTTTCCAGTTCCTATTTGTTCTGATACATTATACTTAACTGTTTACATATCCTTGAGTGTGTGTGTGTGTGTGTGTGTATGTGTGTAATCACAGGGGTGAACTGAGTGCAAT
Source organism: Rhinolophus hipposideros (assembly GCF_964194185.1). Lineage (NCBI taxonomy): Eukaryota > Metazoa > Chordata > Mammalia > Chiroptera > Rhinolophidae > Rhinolophus > Rhinolophus hipposideros. Next base: position 95,539,347 of record NC_138050.1, read on the forward strand.
GGTGGAGGTGTTGTCTATGCTACTTTCATGTGTGTGTAACTGTTTCATTTCACACATTAGATTTTGGGGAAATACAGTCCTTTACTGTGGGAAACAAAAAAGAAACAAAGAAACAAAGAAACAAAATAAAGGCAAAATATTTCCAAATTAAACAATATAATTTTCCATAAGCATGACTTATACTGAGTAAAGGTGCAGCAACAAATGTGGGAGAATGCGGAAAATACCAAAAACCATGTCAATTTTGTCGTGTGACATCATAGTATATTAACATGCAGGAAGTGAGAGAATTAAGGTTTGTCTATAAATCTTCTTGTTACTTCAAGTACTTAAGAAAACATGATAGTTCCATGAGACATGCTTTATCTGACGATTTTAATGTGTTTTTTTTCCACTTTCCCTCACCAGTTCAGAAATACACAACAAATATGTAAGGTGACAAACAATTTTAAGGAAACTTCTGAGCCTATGTCCTCTCTCCTCCTAAATTATTCCTCTTTACTCTAAGACAAATGACTTTTTTTTAAATTAAAGTTTATTGGGGTGACAATTATTAGAAAAGTTACATAGCTTTCAGGTTTCAGGTGGCGTTTTTGCATATCTACTTCACGTACTATTTCCTCCTTTGTGAAGCCTCTGTTAGCCCCATTTCTAAACTTGGGGCACACCAAATGAATCTTCCTTCTTGGGACCACCTTATACAATCTTTTGCAAAGTTTTTTTCAGGTCCCTTATAAATATAAAATTATCTCTCTCTTCTGGTATCAATTAGGGGCTTTTTGAGGACAAAGATGCTAAATAAGTATTTGTTGATATAATGAAGCTCTGAAACAAATCTTTCCCTAAACATATTGTCGTGCAGGGCGGCCTGCGGGGTCTCAGCTCCCACTCCCCACATAAGAACGCAGAACATGGTGAGGCCAAAAAGGAACACCCACGGAGCTATAGATAGAAGCGTCAAACCAATATATTCTCGCTGGTGGCTGGGCTGGAGACACAGGAAGTAGGATCTACATAATCTGCAACCTGCCGTCCTAACAGCAGTCTGCGCTTGCCAGCCACCATCTTCTTGCTAGCCCCCATTCTTTCTGCTAGCGTAGCCACAGCAGTTATGTTAGTGGCCAATGGCTACAGGTTACAGATGATGGCCTTCTGATCACAGTTGATGGCCATTTACTACCCGAGCCAGCACCTTTCCTGGTGAGGCCGAGAGCCTGGAAACTGCTTTTTGGGGCTTTGTCCCCACATATATACACATAAGAGACCAGAGAAACTGACTTAGAAAATGGGAGATGCCCTAACACATTCAATGCTTCTGCCGGTCATTCAGAAAGTTTCAAGAAAGCCTCTCATTTCTATATTTACAGAAATATGTTAATTAGTTTCCTAGTTTATAAGTTTTATTTCAGCAATTTTGTATATTGAGTTGCAGTATGACAATAAATCATTATTCAGATTATGGTACTGATGTCAGAGAGCAAGATACATTTAAACAAGAACCTATAATAAAATGGAAAATGTTGACCTGGATAAAAGTCCATAAAGCGTCAATCATGATGAAATTGGTATGCTGGTGAAACCAGGTAGACCAGTTAAGAAAATGATGGTGGAAAATGCTTGGCTACTTTTATATATTTTGCATAACAGTTTCAAAAATGCTACAGCATATCTCTATATAAATATATAGATATAAATATATAGATATAGATTATATCTTGTACCATGAGCATAAGTAATCTTTCACCTTGGAAATTTTTGTAAGAAGCTTATAATACTGGAACACCATGATTTCAACTTTGCTAAGAGAAAATACAGTTATAATGTGGTCAACCACAGCAAGCTGTCACCTTTAGTGGTCCTAGTTCCATAACTTTTGATTGTCAAAACCTAGCATAAAAATAGTAGGCTACAGCAGGGAAGCTAGCAAAGTTATGTATCTACTATTGACTCTTTCACAGTTTAACTACTTTAATTTGAATCTATTTTCAATGTCTTCCCTCTAGATACAGGTAGCTTAAGGAAAATCTGAGTGAAAATGGTGATCCTTTACTAATCCAAAAGCTGGAAATTCTTAAGAAATATATCTGAATGAATCCATTCATTCCATTTATTGGGCATCCATAATATGAGAAGCATTCTGGGACATGCACTATTTAAGGAAACAGAACATATACACAATACGTTTTACATGTGGAATAAGTTAATACAAAGTTAAATAAGACACAGGAGAGGAAAATTCAACTTGTACATGGGATCATGATGGAAAGTTTCCTGAAGGAAAGTGACTCGTGAGCTAATGCTTAAACATACATAGCAATGAGGAGCTTTGTTCTAAGACTTAAGAAAATACAAATAAACAAACAAATAAACAAACAAAAAACACTCTAAAAGAGTAGGAGGGATTATTTAAAAAAAAACGCAACTTTTAAAAGGAGTCGGTGATGGCAGTTTGGAGAATAAAGGAGAGCCTTTATTTTGAGACTACATTTGTATTGTATATGAGAGTCAATTGGGTATTAGGGAACAATTATTAAACCATGAACAGATAAGAGCCAAACTATGTGTCATGGTTTTCAGAAAATAATCTGACAACTACAGGTAGAAGTGAGCACAGAGGAACAGTACTGAAGACACTGAAAATCTACCTGCATTCGAAAGGGAATAATAACCTAAGTTCATTATATAGAGTGGGAATAAAAGGAAGCGATTAAGAAAACCAAGAGGAGGAATGACAACTGATGTGGTTCATGAGTGTGAAAGAAAATACAGATAAATCTTTGGTGTCAAATGTGGGTAAATAATGGTAAGTGAATATGTGTCTCATTGATAGGAAATAGGAAAATTAAGAAAAAGTATATTCTGTATTTAAATAAAAATCAGAGATTCCAAGAGTGAAATTCTTTATATATGTTGTCTTTTAATCTTCTCAATAAAATACATAATATTAAATGCTTGATTTTTGTTTTAACAATAAAGAAACTGAGGCAAAATTGGCTTAAATAATTTGCCCATTATCACAAAGCTACTGCCAGAAATAGATATTAATCCAGACTGCTAGGCAAGATCCTGAATTCTAATCATAATACTGTTTTGCCATTTTGCCTGAAATACTTTAGTATTTATTCTGTAGAAGTGCTATTTTAAGTACATTACACATATAAGTTATTTAGTCTTCAAATGATCTTATAAACAGAATATACTCATTATCCTGATTTTAGTAAATGGCAGTATAAGAACTGAAAAATAGCTTCCAGTCTCCAGAGCCTTCACATTTAATTGTGTGCATGAAAATGTTTTAACTTAGAGAGGTGATACGTAAAACCATAGGGACAGGTAAGCTAACAGAATAGACAAACAGAAGAGAAAATACTTCATATACAATTAACATTAGTTGTTACCCAGAGTTAAAAGAAGGAATAATCTTCCTCTGTATATTAAGGAGAATTAGAGCAAGTTTGTCTAGTTAAAGATTACTGGTATGTACATAAACACACACAAAAATTTAATTTAGTAGACAGTTACAACAATCACTAAACTATATGCTAAATAGAATAAACAAAAGTCCACAAATGTAAAAACAAATTACAGCTTTCCCTAATATTTTTATTAAATCTGTTTTATAATAGTCATTTAAGAGGCAAAATGACTATCAAATTTTATTGAGCATGCCATTTTACATTTCTTGTGCTTGACCGTTTTTAGGATCTGGAAAAAGATGTTTGTTTTCACAACTCCTGCAATCCTAAATTATAATTTAGGGAACATTCAGTAATGCCTCTAAAGTTATTAAAACACTAGCCAATAATATATTTGAGGATGCAGCAATATTAATCTTAGAAACAATGCTTTACATTTATTTTCAACTCAGTTCTTTTCCTAATTTCAAAATACTTAACCAGATATTTAACATTTCTGACTGCTTAAACATGACAGAAAGCACAATTTTTGTCAAATAAGAGATGTGTGTCAGATACAGTCATCTTACAAACAGCAATAGTGCGTAACAGGGTGTAGTTTCAGTTTTCCCAAGTTTCCCATTAAATAAGAATTAAAATGTTAGTTAGCTGTGGTCACTTAATTTACTATGGTGAACAGAGGTACCTTTTATTAATTGGAATAAATTGTTGCATTAGAACTTGTTTTCTTACCTCATTTACTACTTCTACTATTTTTAATAATTATAATTTTACTTTTCTTTATAGACACAATGTCTATAAAATTATTCTTCACATAGATAGATACTATGTTAATAAAAATAAGTATAAAATCTCTGAAAACAAGAACTAAACCTTCCTGTAATTCACTACTGAATATCTCCTGTAATTTGCTAGCCTAGGATTTAAGACTGCCAATTAATTATTTCTAATAGGTGGCGGGAGCTGTCAATAACATAGATGGCATTATTGGAAAAGAAAAGGAAAAAGACCAGTCCCAAATAATTGTCCCATCAACTTCTCTCAAAACCTACAGATTCGCCATTAGAGAGGCTTCTCTTTGAGTTTTAAAAGTATTTAACTTTAAAATTAGTATTTCAAAACACAACCTGTTTTCTTCACCACTATTTACAACAAAATGTGTCTGGCGCATTGTCAGTGCTTAGAAATGTTGCTAACAAAACAGAAAAACATTATCGGCTTATGGTTTTTAAGAGAACACTACTCTGGTAATGGAATCCAAAAGTGAAAATAGCAAGAATTGAATGAAAGCACAATGAACCTACATTGCAAAGTTACCTGGGGTCTTCAAAAAAAAAAAAAAAAAAAAAAAAAAAAAGATCAGCTAATTCAGACAAAACTGTTCATTAGATTAATTAAAGTGATGTGATTTTTTTTTAAATGATCACTATAACTAGCCTTTCTTTCCTTCTTTCTCTATTCTGTAGAAGTGTCATTCTAGTCATTAAGTCTTCAAATAATTTTATGAAGAGAATATGCTTATTATCCTGATTTTAGTAAATGGCAATATATTTCCTTCTTTCCTTCTTTCCTTCCTTCTTTTTTTATTTCCTTCCTTCCTTCCTTCCTTCCTTCCTTCCTTCCTTCCTTCCTTCCTTCCTTCCTTCCTTCCTTCCGTCTTTCTGTCTTCCTTTCCTAACACAAGTGAAGGAATTGTAATTTACATATATTTGAATCCCTATTTCTGCTTATTAAACTAAACATTAAAAAAGTTATCGCAACATGATATTATGGTTTTATTATTAAATCCTCTCAAGTCGTTGACTCTGAATCTTAAAAATATCTTTCAGTATTAAACACATTATCTTTCTATGTAAGGATAAGGTGAGAAATATGGCCTATATCTAAGAATAGTACATATAATTAAGGAAAAAAAATCCCTTAATAAATGTATTTACCACTTCCCATGAAAATTATTTTGAACAAACAAATATAATTGACAATAGGATTGGAGTAGAGCAAAGCTAGGAATCAAAACATTTAGGAACACCACAAATAACTGTTATTATGACTTTCGTTATTCTTACTACATATACCAGCCAAAATGAAATAGACTTAGTCTGACAATGTTAAAAGAGCTCCATTATTTTTTCTTTTTTCTTTTTTGTCTTCCATTTTTTTTGCATATGCTTGTTTCTCTGTATTTTATAGTCCTTTCCCCAAATATGTTTCTCCATTAATTGTTCTGGATTATTTTAAAATTTACAGTACTGCTGGCATAAAAGCCTCTCCATCAAAGGGTGGAAAACACTTCTCCAGTTTTATTAAAGGGTTCTAATCTCTTACCCATGTTCCTTTATGAACATGGTCCTTTAGCAAGTTTTTACAAGTAATTATTTTGACCCATTTTTTTTTCTCTTTTTGCTCCCCCCTTGTTTTATTTAGGTTTATAACATTGTGTAAGTTTGAGGTGTACAATTTGTTGATTTGTATATTTTCAATACGATTACCATCACAGCATTACCTAACACATCTATCATGCTCTATAATTATCATTTCTTTTTTGAGGTGAGAACATTTAAGATTTACTCTCTTAACAAGTTTCAAGGATGTAATGCAGAATTGCTAACTAAAATCACAATGCTGTACGTTAGATCCCCAGAACTGAAACATCTTCTAACTAGAAGTGGTTCCCTTAGACAAGCATCTCCCCATTTGCTCCACCCCCAGCCCCTGGGAACCACCATTCTACCCTCTGTTTTATGAGTTTAGCTTCTTTTGATTCCACATGTAAGTCATATGCAGTATTTGTCTTTCTCTGTCTGACTCATTTCACTATTAAGCATCATGCCTTGAAGGTCCACTCATGTTGTTGGAAATGTCAGGATTTCCTTCTTCCTATGACTGAGCAGTAACCTGTTGTGTACATATACTCTATCTTCTTTATCCATTCTTCTCTTGATGGTCACTTAGGTTACTTCCTTATCTGCACTCTTGTGAATGATGCTGTAAGGAACATGGGAGTGAAGATATTGTTTCAAGATCCTATTTTCAGTTCTTTTGGACATATAGCAAGAATTTGGATTGCTGAATCATATGGTTGTTCTATTTTTAATTCTTTTGAGTAACCTCCATACTATTTTCCATAGTGGTTGTACCAATTTACATTCCCACCAGCAGCGCACAAGTGCTACCTTTTCTCCACATTCTTGCCAACACTATCATCTCTTGTCTTTTTGTTGATAGCCAGGATGAGGTAATATCTCAGTGTGTTTTTTATTTGCATTTTTCTGATGATTAGTGACATTGAACATCTTTTCATATAACTGTTGGCCATTTGTATATCCAGTCAGTTCTTCTGTCCATTTTTAATCAGATTATTTTTTATTTCGTTATTAAGTTATATGAGTCCTTTATATACAGAGGGTACCAAAAATGCATACACATATTAAGAAAGGAAAACTATTAAATGTGTAATACTCAATATATACTGCTAACAAAAGATGAATACAAGTCATATTTGATTTCTGCAGTTACAAAACGTGCTCAGAGTGGTGACCATCAGTGTCCAGACACTTCTGATTATGGAAAACTACTGCTAGAGTAACACTGACCAAAGTATCCACTTGTATACATTTTTTTGGCATGCTGGTATGTTGTATATTAACCCTTATCAGATATGTGGTTTGGAAATATTTTCTCCTATTCTGTAGGTTGCCTTTTCACTTACTGTATTTTATTTTTCTGTGCAGAATCATTTTTTTGTATTTCCAACAGAATATCAATTGTTTAAAGGCAATGACCATTTTTTTTTATTCAACTTAGCATCCAAATTCACAACATAGTGAGGATTCACACAATAAATATGTGTCCAATCAATTAAGGAATGATGCATGAATACAAGAGGCTATGATAAGCTCTTTGTTGGGGGTATAACCACAGTATTTGAGAGTGCAGAGAGAGAGAAAAAGATAAACCAAGGAAATGTGATTTCTATTCAATGCAGCAAACATTTATGGAATGTTTACTGTATGTCAGGCACTGTAGATAAATCATCTAGAGGTGGTCTTCAAATATTATTCACCTTGCAGTTTTAGCAGTAGCGTATAATTAGATAAATAAATAATATGTTTAAATGATGATGACAGATACCAGAAACATAAGTATTATTTTTTGAAATTGTTTATTTCTATGCTACCCTCAAAGATAGAAATCATTAAGGGATATATGGAAACAAGTAGAAATATAACTTACAATGCTTTCTTATCAAAACTCAATAATTTGCCCTTTTTATGCCAAAGGTTTTGATGCTAAATATATATTCTCAATTGTGATGATTTGAAAATGAAGAGCACTTTTTTTTTTAATTTCAAATAGTTAAACTAATTATTGGACAGAGAAATAGAAAGACTAGGCCCACGACATATATAACAAAAGGAAGAGAAAGCATTACATAGACCCCTAAAATGACAAATTTCCCTATTTAGACATGCAATCCCAGTTTGTCTTCAAATGTTTTTTTTAGAGGGTTGAGAGCTGCTGTCAGTTAAGTCTACACTACAATACATGTGCTGTGTTTAAACAAACCCCATTCTTCAATGGTCATAAACACTTTGACACTTAATTATTAAAAACAAACTAAAAGCAACAATAAAATAAACCACAGGGAAATTAAAAAAAAACAATTATAAAACTTTTAATATTTATTTTCTGTTAAAATTCAGTCAATGAGTAAGATCTCTCTATGGCTATCACACAGATGACACACAAAGAAGACAACCCAAAGAAATACAACAAATGCAAAAGATAGTTTTCAAAATATGTAGTAGTAGTAGAATTTCCCTGTGATTCAACATTGCCTGAATTCCTGTGCCTGAATTCATTGCCTGAATTCCTGTTATAGATACATAGTTGAAAAAAGTTATCCATAAAATATGAATGTAAAACAATTCAGGGAGTAAAAGAAAGAAACTAATATCCGCTGATCATCCATCATGTAACAAGGATATAATTTAAACTTCACTGGCAACCTGTAATTTAGAACTCTTAACATCATATAATTGATGAAAAAAAAGTAATTCATCATCTGACAAACATTTAATGAGTGCCTACTATGTGTCAAATGCTATTTTAGGTCTTGAGGGTGTAACAACTAAAGTCACTTCACTATTAGAGCTTACATTTTTGTGGTGATTCACATACAAGTGCGTATAAACAAATATTAGTATTATATGTCACTTGATGATAAGTGTTATGGTAAAGAACTAAGACTAGTAAAGGGAGATAGAAAGTATCAGAGATTGGAGGGGGGATGCTATTTTATATAAAGTGGTCAGAGAGTCCAGAAAGAGTGCAGGTGAGAATTTGAGAAGCTAACCAAATATATATATATAAATTGTACCCTTGATAGAAGAAATAATAAAAGCAAAGCATGATCAAAGAATTCTAAGAGAGAATACCTTGAGGATAGTAAGCAAAATGGTCAGACAAAGATGAGATCCATGGGGGGAACCCATATTAAAATTTTCTTTTATTTTGAGAGTCATGGGAAAATCATTGACCTTTGATTAAAAAGTTACATAACTTAGATGAATAGATCTGGCTCTTTCGTGAGGAACAGACTCTGAGAAGAAGCAGAGTAGAGTTAGAGGGCCAGTGAGAATGCTGTTGAAATTATCTGGGAGAAATTATTCAGGAATTAGTAGATGAGGTAGAGATAAGTAGTACATTTTGAAGGTGGTACCAAAAATAGTTTGCAAGTGGACTGGATTCAGAATGTGAGGAGGAAAAAAAAGATGATTTAAGAAATATCCCAAGATTATGGATTGAGAAATTTTAAGGGCAGGGAATGGAAAATTTCAGGAGAAAAATGGGGAAGGAGAATAACTAGAAATTCATTAATTTACATGTTATATTTGAGAAGTTTATAAATTACCAGTGTGGAAATGCCAAGAAGGTGTGTGTGTGTGTGTGTGTGTGTGTGTGTGTGTGTGTGTGTGTGTATGATATTTATGAAAGAGATCTAAGCTGAAGATGAGAAGTAGCAAAAGAATGGCATTTAAAGCCATAAAATTGATGAGGTCATCTAGGAACAGAGAAAATAAAACAGAGAGGAGAGAAAACACATGAGGAGGGGACTGGAGGGAACAGAAATGTCTGAATATTCTCTCTGGAGCAGTTGTAGTGTTCGAAACCTGAAGAAATAGAGAAATGGAGAATTTGAAGATGTCAAATAGTTGATCTCTGATGCAATTATTATAGGTCACAAAAAATAGATTCATTCTGATGTCTTCCTGTATCTAAAGACTTCTTTCCTGCAAGTTCTTGAATCGGCTACACATACAGCCATATGCAGCACTATTTACAATATGGTCATGCGCAGCATAATGACATTGTGTAACCACAGAACCATCTCAAAATGCTCCTTTTCTGTTTAATGAGATATTGAGTTGCTTTTCAGAGACAACACACTGAAACCACAAGTCGTGCAGTATTAATACATATGCAGCAATTATTCTTCCTTGTGGTTATACCGACAAACTTATGTCAAGCTGCAGAGACTAAATCTGTTAAATCATAACACGAATATGTCAATAAATACGAAAAACAAAACAATGGCCTACAGATTGGAAATGTTCAATATACCTTCCAATCTTTAAAAATGAAAATTCCAAGAAGTGCAGTAAGTATAGGACCGCTGCTCTAATTTCCCATGAATGTAAAGTGATGTTCGAGGTGATGTAATGCAGGATTGTACCTTATATGGAGCAAGAAACGGTGGAGGTTCAAGTTGGAGTCAAACAAGGAAGAGGCACTAGTTGCCTCAAGATCTATTTGCGAGCATGTATTGGATACAGAAGTGCTCTAAGGAATTTTATTAGGTTGATGCAAAAGTAATTGTGTTTTTTGCAACTGTTAACTTTGCAAACTGCAATTACTTTTACACCAACCTAATAGAACATCGTTGGTCTTTATTTTATAGTTATAAGATTTTTGTCTGTGTCAGTCATGAACAGCTATGGGTTACAGGGTAAAAAATGGGCGTGCCTTAGCACTTGATTTTCTTGATGAATAACCTGTATTGTGGACAGGAAGCCAGAATATGGAGGCACAGAATGGTTTCCTATAGGCAAAGGTACCAGACAGGTGTACATTTTACCTCCCTATTCATTTAATCTATACATAGAATATATCAGAAAAAAATGGCCTGGAACCAGAGGAAAGAAGAGTGAAAATTGCTGGAAAAAATATCAATAACTTAAGAAATATAGATGATAGCATCTCACTGGCACAAAGGAGCGATGATTTGATTTGACTTCTGACAAAAGTGAAAGAAGAAAATACCAAAACAGGGCTGCATTTGAACATGATGGAGACAAAATCATGACTGCAGAAGAAATGCACAACTTGAATATAGACAATTAAGACTACTGAAATTTTGAAAGATTTTGCTTACCTTGATTTGGTCATCAATTCAAGTAGAGATTGGGGCCCAGAAATCAAGAGAAGAATGAAACTGGGAAGGGCAGCAATGGTGGAAGTAGGGAAGAACACGAAAAACAGAGATGTCTCATTGGAGACAAAGGCTAAGAGAATCCACACCTTTGTAGTCCCAACGACGATGTATGAAGACAAAAGAGAGGAAAGTTGAAAGAAAAAAAAATTGTGTCATTTTTTTTTTAAATTTATTTATTGGGGTGACAATTGTTACTGAAATTACATAATTTCAGGTGTACAATTCCGTATTACATCATCAATAAATCCCATTGTGTGTTCACCACCCAGAGTCAGTTCTCCTTCCATCACCATATATTTGATCAAAAATTGAGTCATTTAAAATATGGTGTTGGAAGAGAGCTCTGTGGATATTCTGGACCACCAGAAAGATGGTCAAGTGGGTCCACAGCCAGTTAAGCCTAAAATATTGCTGGAGGCAAAAAGGACAAAACTGAAGTCCTACTTTGCTTACATATGAAAAGGTAGGATTCTTTGGAAAAGACAATAACGCTAGGAAAAACAGAAGGCAGCAGGAAAAGATGAAGGCCGAACGTGAGATAGATTGACTTTGTAAAAGAAGCCATAGTCATGAGTCTACAGGGGCAGAGCAGGGCTGTTGAGGACAGGACGTTGTGGACATCACTCATGGTCAGTAGTCAGAGGAACAGAATGGTCAGTAGCCAGAAAAACTCAATGGCACATAACACACACATGGCTACATATTCTGGGTAACCTCTAACGCAGATGTTTTTGTTTATATATAAATAATGACAACACTAAATGCTGGTAAGAATACAGAGAAATTGGATCTCTCATACACTGTTGGTCAAAATGTATGTATTGGTATGGCACTCTGGCAAATAGTTTGGCAGTCTAAAAAACACACTTTCATACAATTCAGCAATCACACTCCTAGGCATTTATCCCAGAGAAATGAAACATATCCATACAAAATCCTGTACACTAATTTTTACAGTGGTCTTTTTCATATTCAATAGCTAAACACAGGAGAAAACTGAAATATCCTTCAAGAAGTGGTTATTCAATCTGTTGTATATCCATTCATGAGGTAGTCAGCAAAACACAGGAGTGAACTATTATTACATGGAAAACTTGTGTGGGTCTCAAAGGCATTATCTTCACTACAGAAAGCCAATCTAAAAGGTCACATACTGTAGGATTCCTTTTAAATAATAATCTCAAAATAACAAAATATAGAGGTGGAGAATAAATTAGTGGTTGACAGGGTTAGGAATGGTAGAGGAGAAGAATATAAAGTGGTAGCAAGATAGAGATCTTTGTGGTGATGGAATATTTAAGTATCTTGCTCGTAGTAGTGCTTACATTAATCTATGCAGGGGCAAACTGCATAGAACTATATGCACACAGATTTACTAATGTAAATATCCTGGTTTTAATACTAGATTCTAGTTACATTAAGATATATCCATTGGGGAAGTAGGGTGAAGGATACATGGTACCCCTCCACACTATATCTGCAATTTCCAGTGAATCTAAATTTTTGCAAATAGAGAAAAGAAGAGAAAGAGAGAAAGAGGGAGGGAGGGAGGGAGAGGGAGAGGGAGAGGGGGAGAGAGAGAGAGAGAGAGAGAGAGAGAGAGAGAGAGAGAGAGAGAGAGAGAGAGAGAGAGAAAGGAGTGGAGGAAAGAAGGAAGGGAGGGAGGAAAGATAAACATGTCAATTGAGGATGAATGCCTGAATATGGTCATCACAGAAGAGAGTTCTGCATGTACTAGTGACTAAACCCCAGATACTTGGCTTTAGGTGTTGGCTTGGTCTATGATTTATTTTTCTGTAAGTAAATAACTTAATATAGATAAGAACAATCAACAAGCAAAGGACAATGGAATCTCCTAAAGTTCAACTTTTACCATCCCTGGTCTGTCAGTGGGTTTGATACTCTGTAGCAATTCAAAATAACTAGTTAGAGTGAGAGAGACCAAACGTTTTTCATTCTTTTAAAACATGTTTAAAACATGTTTTATGTAGAGTTAAATAGTGCAGAATACTTTAAAATAAAAGAGTATGCTGTGTTTTTTTTGTTTTCTTTTTAACATTAATTTACTTTTAACTGGAATGAAATTAATTCAAATTGATAGAGAAAATAAAGATGGTGAACTTCATTGCCCAGATGGAAATTGAGCAAACACAAGAAATCCATCAGAGCTGTCTTAAAACAAAAGTATTCATCAAGCAACATAAATGTGTTGCTTATTCCTTTTATAAGAAAACACATACAACCACTAAAATACTATGGCTTCAATACAAATGTGCTAATTGTATATGTCATATAATCATATGTCCTGATTATTAAATACTGTGTGGATAAAGGGAAAACCATCAATTTTAGCCTTACTTTTTGTAACAAGTTTTGAAAACATAAGTTAGGTTGAAAACATGAAATAGACATCAGGAAAATTTAAGTCTAATGGATTTTTTTCTTTAGTAGATATATGTTTTTTGTACTACTATTTCCATGTTTTAATCATTTTCAGCGTTATGTTAAGAGAAGTACCTTCACATATCACATTATAATTTAAACAGATTACTTAGGACTGGCTGAAAAGGTAGAACAACTTTTATTTTCAACTCACAATGATACTTGTAAAATCATGTTTTCTTTTGTGAGTATAATTACAAATTTCAATATCTAGCACTGTGTCATTCTAATTTCTAGATCCATTCTGTCCAGTGCAGTTGCTTAAAAGGGTTGTTTTGTCTTCATATTAAAATGTAACTCTATTCTCTGTAAATCCATTGCCGAGATATCCTGTTGCTCTTTGTAATGGTGACTAAATTCTAAGTTATTTCCTTCCAATACCTGTAACTATACCTGGAACCATCAAGTAAGATTTCGGTTTTATCTCCTTTTGGGGGCTTGAAAATGCGCTTAAACAATCAAACAAGAGAAATGGCAAGATTAGCTCCCTTTTATCCATACAGGGGCCTTCTAATCACATTTTGGGAAAAGAATGTGATAGCTGGATCCCTAATACACTAGCTGGAAAATGACTGCCCTCGTTAGGTTCAGCAAAAATGGTGCTCTTCAAAAAGACTGAAAATTGCCATAAATTGAAGAAAAACAAACAAACAAACAAAAAAAACAAGCACTGTTTTTGTAGTCCTACTTCTTTTACTTCTTTCCTTATATATTTTTAATAACTGATCATCAGAAGTGTTACCAATATGTCAGCTCTATTGTCCTGTGAATCCTGGGTTTCCTAAGCACCCGTCTCTGGGAGGTCCATTGGTTACTGTTACTATTAATTTAAGAATGAGAGTGGTAGTTGGCAATCATATACTTTCTTCTTTGGGTGGCTGTTGAAAGTATAATTTCAGTCCATTATACTACTGAATGGCAAAGGCAGACACTGTCTTCTGGCTTCTTACTGAGCATATAATTCCTTTTTCATTTTTTCCTATCAGATAAGGTACACTTGTGGTTTTTAAATAATAATCCTTCTGAATTTGAAGTGTGCTGCATTCCATACTTATCACTTGTTCTGAGAGAGTACATATGGACATTGTCTATTTAAGCTTTACATCATATCTTTATGAAAAGTACAAATCTGAAAACGTAGTCACATATATAAAATAAAATTAAATGTTGATATCCTTACACAACTACATAAAATATCCATATGTGTGTGTATATATATATATATATATATATATATATATATATATATGTATATATATATTATATATACACACTAATAAACTTAGATCATAATTATGCTTGCAAAAATACTAAAGCTTAAGAATGATTACTAATCTTTTATTCAGCACTGTTCAAATTTTCAACTAAGATGATTATAACTTGGGCCATCAAAATATTTGACTAGAATAGAAGAATAATCAGGCAATAGTGTCTACATATCCAATTAACAATCTTTTCAGGTTGATTTAAGAAAAACAAAAACATCTGCATCCTTCTTTTCTCTTGAAACTATGAATCTGATCAAGAGGACAAATTTTCCTTATAGAGAACTGGAATTTTACTTAGACTGTATGATTGAATATACTTTTCTGTAAAAGTCTCTACGCAAATATATAAAGTGGTTCTGACACCTCAGCTCTCCTTAGGGAGCAGCCAAAGGGACTGGGGCATGCCATCAGCAAATGGGAAAGACTCAATGAAAATATGTCGGTCACTAAACAATGGTAGCATCACAGAAAGATCTGCAATTAACTTTTTAAAATAACCACTCAACTGATTTGTATGTTTCATTTCACCCTGGGAGACAATTTTCCTGCAGACTTGAAAGTAAATCGGGTTACTTGTAATTGAGTGTGAATAAATGAAAAACATCACTAGATCGTGCTATTTGGGAGAAGCAAAATTAATATCATTTTCAGATTAAACATTTGTGAGAAACTTACTAATAGTAATGATTCTTAAATAATAGTTGAGTTTGTTGAATGTTCAAACAAGATACATTCTCTAGATCTTGGGAAAGAGGGAAATGGTAACAAAGCCATTAATTCCCTCTAGATGTGCATTTTCTGACTTTTGACATAGTGTTTTAAAAGCCATGTATTTAGTCATTTTAATGCTGTGCTACAATATAAGCTGTACTATACTGACTGTCCTCCACCTATTCCTTATCATATATTTTCATTAATTGTGTATATACTAGAGGGGTTTTAATTTGCTTTTATGCTGCCTTAGAGGGATAGTTTTCAAGGTGTGTTTTGTAAAACCATGAAGCGTTCCACAGAGTGATTTGGGGGAAGCTGCCGAAATTTGGGAAGATGATACTCTGCTTTTATCTGCATTTTAAAATAGGCTTTCTTTTTTAAAACTAAAAGTTGACTCAAAGAACAGTTTTAATTTCTAATGTAACACTTGATAACCCTTCTCTGTAGAGAGGACATAAATTTTCTTTTCCCCACCTTGGAAAATCTTACTTGAATACCAGCACAGTGAGATATAATTATTTCTTCTAAGGAAGTCAGATGTTATAAATGGCATACTTTTTTTTCTTATTTTTTGATTTTCAGACAAAGAAAATTGTTTTTATGATATCTATAATTATGTGATATTTTTATAATGAAATATGATGCATTTTTAAAGTATTTCAGATTCATGGAATTTTGTTAGAAACTAGGATATATATATATATTTGTCAAAAAATTATTAAATTTATTGTGGTGTCTTTGGCTAGTAAAACTACATAGGTTTTAAGTATACAGTTGTTTAATACATCATCTATATGAGGTCTGAACAATTAAATTCAAGAACTCATAATAGAAAAAGTACTACATATCTCATTGTTAAATATCACCACAGTCACCTTTGAAGTACTCCCCTTGGGAAGCTATGCACTGGCGCCAGTGCCTAGTCCACCCTTCAAAGCAATTTTGGAACTCCTTATCTGGAATGGCCATCAGAGCTGTCATTGTATTATCCTTGATGTCCTGAATGTCAACAAAATGTCTTTCTTTCAATATGTCCTTTATTTTCAGGTAAAGAAAGAAGTCACTGTGGGCCAGATCAGGTGAGTAGGGAGGGTGTTCTAATACAGTTATTTGTTTATTGGCTAAGAACTCCGTCACAGTCTGCATGAGCTGATGTGTTGTCAGAGTTGTCTAACTTTTTTCACGCAGCCTTTTCAGTACTTCGAAATAGTAAACTTGGTTAACTGTCCAGCTGGTACAAATTCGTAATGAATAATCCCTCTGATATCAAAAAAAGTTAGTAACATTGTTGTGAGAAGTTCATGAACTTAATTGTCAGAATTTGTACATTGAGTATTACAATTTTAATACAGTCTTTTTACTTTTTAAAAAGGTATATGCATTCTTTTTTGGTACTCTCTGTATTTGACTCCCTTTTTCTTCTTCTACCACCCTGCTACCCTCTTACTCTCTGTAAACCACTAAAGAGCTATCTGTGTCTATGAGATTTTGTTTGTTTCTTTGTTTGTCTTGTGAATGTGTTGCTTTCAGTGTTATATTCTACAATGAGTGAAGTCATATAGTTCTTGACTTTTCTTGGCTTATTTTACTTAGAATGATAATTTCAAGATCCGTCTATGTTTTCGCAAATGGCATTATTTCATTATTTCTTCTGGCCGAGTAATTTTCCATTGTATACATGTACCACATCTTCTTTATCCAATCATTTATCAAAGGACACTTTAATTGTTTCAATGTCTTGGCTACCATGAATAATGCTGCCATGAACATAAGGGTACATATATCTTTATGGATGTTTTCAGATTTTTTGGATAGATACCCAGAAGAGGGACTTATGGGCAGATTATTTTTGACAAAGGAGTCAAAAACATATAATAGAGAAAAGAAAGTCTCTTCAATAAATGTTGCTGGGAAAATTGAAAAGCCATATGCAATAAAATTAATCTAGACTGCTATTTGTCAGCATCTACCAACATTAACTCAAAATCTATCAAAAACCTAAACATAAGAAACAATAAGTTGCGTAGAAGAAAACATAGGTACTAAACTTATTGATTTTCAGTTCAAAGAGGATTTTATGAATTTGACCTCAAAGAAAATGGAAGAAAAGCAAAAAATAAATGAATGGGACTATATCAAACTAATAAGCTCCTGCACAACAAAAGAAACCATTAACAAAACAAAGAAACAACCAAACAAACGGGAAAAGGTATTCACAAACAACACCTGTGATAAGGGGCTAATATCCAAAATGTAAAGGACTCATACAATTCAACAGCAAAAACAAATAAACAACAACAACAGCAAAAACAAAAACCACAATTTAACAATGGGCAGAGGACCTTCCTCTCTCAAGAAGGCATACAAGTGGCCAACACATATAAGGAAAGCTCAACTTCACTAGTTATTATGGAAATGCAAATCAAAACCACAATGAGACACCACTTCACACCTGTTAGAGTGGCCATTATTAACAAGTAATAACAAGTGTATTCCCTCATACACTTCTGGTGGGAATGTAAATTGGCATAGCCACTATGGAAAACATCATGGATGTTCCTCAAAAAAATTAATAGTAGTAGTACCATATGACCTAGCTAGCATATTTCTTAAATCCCCATTAATTCCCTCATGTCCCCCTTATGAGACTTTATATTTCAAGACAATCATGAAATGAAGCACCACAAGTAAGTCTAGGGAGGTAATATTATGAAACTATAAAATGCAATTTACAAACATTCTATACTGCTAGATGACACAACTTTAGTGTATTTAAAGGTGTTATTGTGTTTAAGAATGGTATTTTTAGTTTAAAATGCAGACCACCAAACACAATGCCCAGAGATAACAGTATAGTAGGTGCTTATCAGAATTGTCATAGACTACTTGGGGAAAGAGACTAACATTATCATCACTTCTTCACTGCCATACTTTCAGTCAACTCTTTTATTCCAATTCACACGTTCACTTTATTTTATAAACTGTGAGTGAGATCAAACATGGAAAGTACTTAGTTTACTGCCTAACCTGTAACTGCATTACAAGTGTCTGTGCCTTTAATCTCTCCCCATAGGTTAACGTTTCACGGAAATATACAAATGGTGCTAATGTTCCAGCTTGAGTAACTACAATTCTTGATTTCTGTTACCATAATGTGTAATCACATTTAAAAACAAAAAGGAAATAGATCTAAAGAAAAATATTAGATACAAATAATGGTTTGGAGATATTCCATAGATTATTAGAGAAATGAAATATGATACGTAATTTTCACTGGAACAATATATTTAGAAGATCCTGAAATGTAAAAAGGGACACAGCTCATTACCCTTTTAAAAATTATTTTTAGAATGATGTTATTTGAGTTTCTGTGCAACTTTATAATGCTTTGTAAAATACCATGAAATATGCTTTACAAGTAATTTCACCCATTACTTTTTTTTTTTTCCATAAAGGGCACATGCACATTTCTGATTTTCGCCTAAGTCATACCTACTATTGCAACCTAATACAACACATTACACCAATTAGTACTATGTTTACATGCACAGACAAATGACTTAGGGATATACCATGATAACATTACTTAGGTCATTGAATACACTTGTCTCTGAGGTACTGTGGGTAGAAATGCTATTCTGATTTTCTCAAATATGAGCTTATTTATGAGCTACTAATCTTCGAAAGTCTGTACTACAAATAAGTTTATGCTTTGCTTCAAGTGTACTTAACCTTCATCAAATAAGTAATAACTATTCTGCAACAATCACATGAATAATTTAAAGTTGTTATTGTGCTATATAAATCACAAATGAGAATATAATACATTAAATAAGACATAAATTCTTGAAAACTTGTTCCAGACATATATAATTATTTTATAAATACATTGTGTTTGTCCTATTGAATTGTGCTGAGGGTTTTTGGAGAAGAAATACTAAGCTAAAGTGATCCAGGTAGTAATTTATAAAGAGAGAGAGAGAGAGAGAGAGAGAGAGAGAGAGAGAGAGAGAGAGAACTCTACTATAAAGAAGAGTCCTGCTGTGCTATTCATAAATTATCATTAAATTGGTGTTGCATTATTTTTTTTTTTAGGTCACAGGGCTGAAATGAGCCTAGGAAGAGTGGTTTAAAACATGCCTGTTTAGGAAAAATGCAATTTTATTTATTTTGTAAAGACTATTTTATCTAACTTTCGAACTATTTATTCTAATTTTTTATTACTGAAAATGTTTTACATGTTCTGTGTTTTGAGGAAAACACAAAGAGAAGAAAATAAAACAAGTTTACACAAACAAACCAAAAATATAAATTCATTATGTATTTTGGGGTTTATGCACTTTAAAACTACTGTTTTTGTGTTCATATATAAAAATATGAGTGTACATAAATAATCAGTATTTGGTTGTTTTTCCAAAAAGTGAATCGTGAGGCCAGTTATCACTTCATTTCAGATTTTGTATTTATTTTATTTTAAAATATAATGCTAAAATAGCTATTTTTGGTATTTTAACAGATATAGGAAACATTTAAAGCATTGATTTGGAAAATTTTAATAAAGTAATAAGCAAATGAATATCTCTTCTATTATACTGTTTTCTTTCTCAGTGATAGATCATTATGATATATCTGCATTCCTTTTATTTATAGCTTAAATACATTGAGCTCATATTACTTAACCCCATTAAAACAACGAAAAGCAAAAATATAAACACACAAGGTTGATGATAGATTTTAGTCTGTCTGTCCAGTTTGTATTTATTTGTATATTGAGTGAGGCATTTACTTTACTCTGACATATAGTAAGGCAGTTAAATAGTAAAGACACTTTTTGGATGATTGTACCATAGAAACATTACAAGTAGATGTGTTCAAGGAAAACTAATGCACAAAGCTGGAAAGCCAAAAACGTTAGGGTTATTGTAACCTTTTTCTTTCTATGACGAGTGATAGCAAATCATTTTTGCCACACTTTCCAAACATATGTAAAATTGTTCCACTTCCCAGCACTTTCACTGCTGTCACTCTGATCCAAGCTATCTTCATTTCTCATCTAGACTATTCCCATAGCCAACTAACAGGCCTCCTTGTTACTATGTCTGATTCTCCATGGACTTTTCTTTACCCAGTATCCACACAGATGTTTCTAAATGGACACCATGGTAAACTTCTGAATAAGATACTCCAAATGGCTATAATCTTACTCTTAATCAAATTAAAAACATAATTAATTCCCAGCCTCTACATGACTTTCCCCTTCCTCTTTGACCCCATTTACTACCATTTTACTTTAGAACATGCAAGATATACTCCTTTTTAAACGTCTGTATGAGTAACCTACGGCATTATAACAATATCATCATAAATATAGCATTTTAAACAACATTCACTGAATAGCTTAGTCTCTGTGGGTCAAGAGTCAGGTATGACCAAACTGTGTCATCTTTTTCAAGGCTCCACACAGCTGCAATCAGCATGTCTGCTGTGGTGGGACTCTCATTTGAAGCTTGACTTGGAAAGATCTAATTTGAAAACTCAGATGCTGTTGGCAGAAGTTAGTTCCTTGCATCCTACTGGCCTGAGGGCCTCATTTTCTTGCCTCCTGTCAACCAAAGGCTTCCCTTATTTCTTTGTTGGTTATTGGCTGGAAGCAATGCTCAGATTCTTACCACATGAACCTGTTTAAATGGCTGCTTGTTTCATCAAAGCCAGCCACAGAGATAATCTTCTAGCAAGATAGATATTACAATGGTTTGCAACGTAATTAGAGACGAGACACCCAGTCACTTTTACATTATTCTATTGGTTAAAAACAAATCAACCTTTCTGCCCACACTCGAAATTACGTGAGGATATACATATCAAGAATTGGGGGTCATGTGATCTTCCTTAGAGGGTGTGGGCCACAGGGTTTCTGTACCTGTCACTATTTTATCTGTTCTGAGAGATTTTTTCTTCAAATATCAATCTGGCTTCCACTTTTCATTTTTCTGAAGTCTGTACTCAAACGACAATATATCATAAAAGCCTCATTTGTCCACATACCGTGTTTCCCCAAAAATGAGACCTAGCTGGATGGAGCAAAAATTAATATAAAACCCGGTCTTATTTTGACATAGACCGAGTCTTATATAAGACTGAGTATATTATAATGTAATGTAATGCAATGTAATATAATATAATACAAGGTATAATATAACATAATATAATACAATGTAATGTAATGTAATATAGTATAATATAATATAATATAATATAATATAATATAATATAATATAATATAATATAATATACCAGGTCTTATATTAATTTTTGCTCCAAAAGATGCATTAGAGCTGGTGGTCTGGCTAGGTCTTATTTTCTGTTTATATAATGAGGAAACATGGCACATAAAGAGTATTCTGCAGACAGTTTTATTATTGTACTCTGCTCCAAAAGATGCATTAGAGCTGGTGGTCTGGCTAGGTCTTATTTTCTGTTTATATAATGAGGAAACATGGCACATAAAGAGTATTCTGCAGACAGTTTTATTATTGTACTCTGTTTTAGCCTTTTGGATCATAGCAGTGATCGTCATCAGACATGGTACACATTTATTTTCTGTTTCACTCTTCTAGACATAAACTTTCTTATTCTTTATGTTTTATTCTCCCTTATATTGCCACCTTTTGAAAAAGTGCAAAGTCCATAAAACGATGTTCAAAAGTCGAGTCTTCTTTTAAAAAATAAATGTATAATGCATACTTATTTCACGACATATAATAACATTTAAATTATTTTATATATCTGCACTGTCCAATATGATACTACTAGACATATGTGGCTATTTATTTTTAATTAGTTAAAATTAAATACATTTTATGTGTCATTTCAAATGGCTAATAGCTACACATTCCTAGTGATTACTATAATCCAGAGCACAGATATGAAAAATTCTATCATTGCAGAAAGTTCTATTGATCAGACCTACTTTATTTGTATACCAGATTTTTTCTTCTCTATGCCAGATTTTGACACAGAGAAAAGACTGTGTCTAAATCATCTTTATATTTTTCATGTTTACTCCAATATGAATAGCCTAGTCAATTTTACAGAAAAGTTGGTTGAATCAATAGATTTTTGAATGGCTGAATAAAAACATACTTCCAGATCAATAAAGAATTTATACTAAAAAATACAGCAAATTATTTAATCTATAGATATGACTCATGTTCTGTTTTCTATGTTACTTCCTTAGTTATCAAAAGTGGGTTACAGTACTTAAAAAAATTGCAAATCATCATGGATTTTGTATCAGGAACAAGAAAGTCACTCATGAAAAACATAATTGTGAGTGTAAGTAGAGGGAAATGCATAGAATTAATTATCTAAACACTATATAATATTGCTCTCTTTTAAGAGACCACAGTGATAAACCAAATCATGCCTGCAGCCTGGCAGATCTCAGTAGCACTTGGCTTGTTTCATCTTGCTCTGTGCCCCTGGAACCTCATCATAAAATCAGTAGGATTTCTCTGTTCAAAGATAGATCAAGACAGAAAACATTCCCTTCATTTTTGTGAAGAATAAATTCTTTCTGGTAAAAACAACATGTCAATCTTTAAAAATATAAATTACTATTTTTGGGAAAGTATATTGAACATGGAAAGAAAAAGATGTGATAGGTCAGATGAAAAATACTGCAAGAATGTTCAATAACTAATACATCTCCATCATACATATATATAACTATAGCATTAGATGTATATATATGTGTGTGTGTGTGTGTGTGTACGTGTGTGTGTGTATGTATATATATAAAATGTGTGTATGTTCATACCATTACAGTTATCTGTCAACTAAATTTTATTTGTATCATTAATAATGGCAAAATATGTAATGGTTCCAGTTTTTTTTTTTTTTTAATTCCTAGAAATTATTTTATTCCTGTGATCAGTAAAAGTTTTCTGATGACATGTTTCTGATACGCTGGGTCCCAAACAATGACAATCCTTATAGCAGTAAATTCTCTCAAGGTCCATTTATAAACAAAATAAGACAATGAACAAATGGAAACATAAATGCTGTTGAAAACTAGGAGACTCTACGGGAACAAATATATCATGATAATTAAGGTGAGGAGAAGATGAAGCACCTGGTTTGGCATCTTTTGAAACTTGCCATTTAAGGCTTCTACTCTAAGATATTGAAACATGATATTTATTTATGTAAGCCTATATACCTTTAAACCTTATTTTATATATATATATCTTTTTTTTTTTTGAGGATAGGCTCTGCCATGATATGAAGAACACCTAAGGATGGAGACTAAAATTTAACATTTTATTTTAAATGAAAAACAAATGTGGAGATTGTTATAGTCTTTGAGGATTAAATTGCATTTTCATACAACGTTTAGAAATGCGGTTTATAAAATTTCTTCATTGTCAGATATTTATCATTGTCAGTATATTTAAGCGAAAACACACACACACAGACACACACACAAAGAATTTCCAAACTATATCTAACTAGTCACATGGATTTTTTTTTTGCACTGCACAATAATATAAAATGTCCCAAATTATATCACTTCGTCTTGTAAATCAATGATTTCTTTTCGTAGCAGATGAAATTCTTTTATTTTTTTTCAAAATATGTGATGCTGAGTTCTTCTATTTTTCATTTAGTAACACTTTATTAGAAGAAAAACAAGTTATTTAATTATTTATAAGATAATTCATCAGAGGGCATATTTGCAAAAATATCTTCAAGTTCAACAGAGCCATAGAGAAAATTCTGCATTTTCTTTTTTTTTTTTTACCTGAGACAATTTTATGTTCATCTATGTTAGAAAAAACTGAATCAAGCATATTGGATGTCAAGTATCTCAGACTCAGTTTCTCATTTTGTGCTGCATCTCTGCAGAGCTGATCTGAGCATAGTTATCCTTTGTAATCAATGGAAGGTTGCCAGTTGGATTAGCTCAGTGACATCATTGAGAGTAAAAAAGATCAGCCCTTTGTGTCATTTTCAATATGCTTCCTCCGCTTCAGAGCTAATAAAGACAGGAGGCAGCAGTTGCACTTAATCTTTAAGTCTTTTCATTTGAAATCATGTACAAATTTCATGCTATCAGTAACTTCTTTGATTATCTGATTTTAATATCTGCCCTACACAAAACAATAGTATACTATGTTTTTCTTTGTAACATTTAGCACTGCTTGATTTTCTATTATCGTATATTTATTTATGTTGATTTTCTTTTTTTTGTTTATGTTTATACTTATGTTTATAATCCCAGTACTTAGAATGTTTATATCATAGAGTAAATGCTCATTGTATATGACAGAAGTCTCTAATTGATATAAATGTAACTAATTGCTACAAGCAGCAGATACTTTGAAAAAAATTGCTCAATACTCAATTTGATGTATTTACTGAAGATGAGATAAACTGGAGATGTTTTCATTCTGAAAAGTCTCATCAGCAACAAGATATTAAAAAAAAAACACACAACTTTTTAGACAACACTTGTCAGTGATATAGGAATTAATGATCTTGATCTTGACATCCCATTCCAACTTCTCATACTCCCCAGAAAATACATATGACTTCCAAAGAAAGAACTGTTCATATTTTAAGTTATTTTTTTTGTCTTGAATGCCTAATGAATGCAGACCACACTCTTACTTACATATAGGTAGTGAAATTTATTTTTTGTTTATTTCTACAAGCAGATGGGGACAGGGGGGATGTGAAATGAAGAAGTAAAGTGTCTGACTAGCTCTTTGTTTAGTTTATGACACCAAAGGAAAGAAAAAAGTCGTTTTCTTCATGGGCACCTCCAGGCACTGAAATGTCCCTACTTCGTATTTGATGCAGAAGAGGCACCCTAATGGAAAGATAGTGACTATAAGAGTGAATACTGTGAAGATAAGTTTTAGAAAACAATGACAATCACTATCATACAGATAGAAAAATAAATCATGTTAAAATATTTTGCTTTACTCATAAAAGAATCAGACAGATTTTAGAACAAATTCAAACATTAATCAAAAGAATGGACACATTTACAGATCAGGAATATTGAAATAAACAGGTAAATGGAGGCAAAGCTAATTTTTTTCACGTGTAGAAGACAAAGAACATCTACTAAACAGAACAGAGTAGAATGTGCACATCTGCAACTACACCCAACTTGCATTTTGGAATATAAACCATGGTTATAGACTCTACTTCTCAATGACTACACATGTAGATAAATCTGTAATCTCTTCTTCACTTCATAATATCCCATACATTCTCCAGTTCCTGAGACTGACAGCTGCAGTCTCTCTATATATATATCTTCTCCACCGATCATTCATGGAATTTACTCACATAATAAACATCTCTGACAAGTGTTTATTCTGTTTTTATTGACTTCTTGGAGTAATCACTGAATCATATTTGTGACACTTATTAAAATTTATTAGTTTAACTTTTTTGTTTTGAGTTATTCAAAATATTCTTAAAGATCTATAATACAGAATTCATATTTTCAGGTTAAAATGAGATAACTACCAAGTGAAGGATATTATCATTTGGTTCACTTTGTTTTCAATTAATAGAATACTAATTTAATACTGCTAACTAATCACATGGAGGAGATATTATGAAACTTTTCAAGATTTCAGGAATGAGGAAATTTTCTTTTAGGAGTGAAAACCAAGGTGTTGAATATTATGGATTTCAGGAAGAATTCCTTTAGAATTTCAAATTTCTAAGATTCTCTATAACCAGTTTTAGATGGAGAAAACAATCATATCCAAATATTTTAGGCATCTATTTAAATCATGCATTATGTCTTCATTCTTCACTATAGAAAAAGAGAATTGACTAAAGGGCCAAACAACAACCATAAAATGATGGTCAAAACAAAACAAAACAAAACAAAAAAACAAAACAAAACAACAAAAACAGACTCCTTAGTGAGTATAATATAGCTTTAGAAAACCAAATTAATTGACAGTATTAATCATCTTTCAACTGGATAACCCATCTTCACTCAAGTGTTCCATTTATAATTAGATATTATGCTGTAATTGACTGCTCTTTACTTTTGCTCTACCAGTCCAGTTTGGTACGACAAGGTATGTTTCGGTGGTACCATTTTAGGTTTAAAGAAACAAAAACTCTGTAGAAGAATATACAGGATTAATGGTCTTCGTATGCCATTTATTCCATTATGATTCTATTCTATAAGACATGTGAGTGTCAACTCAAGATTATCTCTTTAAGAAACAGAATATACCTCATTGATTTCTGCCAGCAGATGGGGAGGAGAAGTGTGAAAAGATGAAGCAAAGTTTTCTGACTAGCTCTTTGTTTAGTTTATGACACCCAAGGAAAGAAAGAAGCACCTTTCATCATGGGCACCGCAAGGCTTTGTGACGTCTCTTCCTATTTTATGCAGAAAAGGCATCCTAGTGGAAGGATACTGACTGTAAGAAAGCTTCGGTTTTTACTGAATAGGAAACAGGTTTGCAAACTAAATTCTGACTTTGATATCTCCTAATTTCTAATCCTGTCTGTACGAAATGTAGCTTATCTTTAGGCAGGTGTTGAAAGTATAGTCTACCTTTTATTTTAGAACATATTTATTAGTAGTTATGAGAAAAAAGAAATCCAGTGAGTACCTGTGATCACAATTAACAAATGCCATTTTTTTATTGTATTTTGTTCAAGACCAGCACTGTCAAATAGAACTATTAATAATGGAAGGTTCATAGTTTATATTATCCAATGTAGTCACTACTAGTCACATATGACTATAGAGGAGATGATGTGTAGTTTACAAATTGAATTTTTCATTTTATTTCATTTTGTTTAATATTAATTGCCACATGTGGCTGGTGGTGAAATATTAGACAGTGAAGTTCTAGATCTTGAGCGGGATTTTAAAAGTATTTCCTGCACAAGCAAGAGTTTCTTGGTCAGTTTCAGGTCTGGTTCTCTCAGCAAAATTCCTGAGATGAGAATAAATGAGGAAGAATCCATAAATCAGTGAGAACACTGGGACTTTAAGTACTCTGTTTTAGGAAAGGTTCTGAATGAAGCTATTTCTGATGCTTTTTCATATACTTTAATTGATTTGTGTGATTTCCTCCTTTATCCAGGAATTGAGCCAATCTTTTCAGAGAAAAAGCTTCTCTTTGTAATAAAGGGCTAGAGATTACATTGATCTATGTAAGTCTATTATTTCTACTAGAAAAACAATAAGTTCATATCCTAGCTAGGAGAAATGTCAACAACATATATGAAAGACATTTAACTTCTTTCCCACTAAAGTTCAGGAAATTAACACACAGATAGTTTTAAATTATTTAAGATTATATATGTACATTGTTTATATTGTGTAATTGGTGACACTGATGGCATTTTGATTTTATTAGTCAGTGAAAACAAAATATATATTAAAATTAAAAGGAATAAGACAGATAAATATAATGAGATAAGTGAAAAAGATGTGGGAAGAGATATTATATACATATTACTTCTAATTCTATAAAATTAAGTGGTTATATTAAATTAATGCAATGGCTAAACCTTTTAAGATAGTTTTATGACTATCTTTCTCATGTCAAAAGGAAATATCAAAATAAATTTGGTACAGGAAAAACTGGATGACAAGATTAATAATTTGCATGCCTGGGATTAAGCAAAGTACATCAGCTCTAATCTCTCAATGTGATTTCTAATGTCCTCAAGTTTTTCTCATATGCAATCGGATGGTTTTCTAGGGAAATAGGAAAAAAAGTAAAATTGGGTTGCTCTACATAATTTTGTTTATCCAAGGAAAAGGCTGTTCCCTTTAAGTCCTCTTTGTCATGACATTGGTCTGAATACTTCATGAACTTTAAAGTATGAAGAACACAAGAAGCCATGCCATGTAAAGCAGCAATCACCAATCACAGTTGCATGGATTCCCCTGTGAAAAATAGTGCTACCAAAGAGGAAGTACCACTTACAACAGGCATGATTATGTTAGAAATTTGAAAGGAGAGGGAAGAACATAGATAAACTGAAAAATCTTGTACGGCATACAGATACATTTCTAATTTTTCATCTGGCTTCTCTGGTTTTCATAATCAAGCCTTGTGCTGTTTATCTGATGCCTAATGAGCCCCATGCATGCCTCTCCATACAAAATGTTGTGGTGTTGGAGCTGAAAATCTGGAAACCATGTTTCTCAGACTCCATTGTGTGATGGATTCATATTAGATTCTGCTGATGTGAGAACGTGTTGGGAGATTAAACATCAGGAGGAAAGGGACGTGTCTTAATTCCAACTCCAGTAGCAGAAGTGGTGCCAGGAAGTTGATGGGGATGCCAGGAATTGTAACAGGAGCAGCAACACTTCTTCATTGGTTCAAACCCTGAAAAGGCCAGTGCCCTGTTTAAGTATAATAGTAAGTGTGGGCTGGTGAGCTCCAGCTGAAAAGTACAAGCGACCTTCATCAGATGCTATTACTCCTCTTTTGTCTACTCCTTCAGTATCCACCCTAACATCTTTGCTCTTTTAATCCTTCAAAAGCTTTCTAACCCATTCCTTTTTTTAAACGCATGCCTGAAATACCTTTTCTGTTTCTTTACTTTATCCAGCCTGACACAAATACCTACATACTTTGTCAATTTATTTCTCAACAAAATATTCTCTCCCAAACTGCACATGATCCTGGAAATATGTTAGACGTCTTCTCTCATCCTTGATCTTTTTTCTCCCATTTTCCCCTGTAAGACATAATGTGTGTGTTTGCACATTGGGTCCATGATACTTAAAACTTGTATAAGATGAGGCTGTTTGGATACTGACAGAAATGAGTAAGAGAACAGAGACCTTGAGAAGGTCGAAGAAGTTGTTTTCAGATGTGAAGAAAGAAAACCATGAAAAGATAAGAAATTAGATTAAATGTTTGGCTAATAGATCTTAGTATTTTCAAAGTGGTTTAGCTGTTTGTCTGGAAAAGGCATAG
The DNA here is from genome assembly GCF_964194185.1 of Rhinolophus hipposideros. NCBI lineage: Eukaryota > Metazoa > Chordata > Mammalia > Chiroptera > Rhinolophidae > Rhinolophus > Rhinolophus hipposideros. The sequence goes on from NC_138050.1 coordinate 95,568,679, forward strand.
GGTCTGATCAGTGCTATAGAGTATAACTGAAAACAGCTACATTTAATGAAGCTCAGGAACTTCTCCCTTTGTGTTTTAATTAGTATTCTAGATGGATTTTAAAATGGTCCAGGGTAATCACATACTTACTAGTAGGGGATAAAACTGAAATCCTTTTTACCTGTCTTCTCAATGAATGTAGAGAATTGACCTTGGAAGTTAAAAGATGTCAAGAACAGCACATGATGAAAGTGATGGAATGAGATTGAATAAAATCCCAAGGGACCAGAGTTTATTGAATGTGAATTGAGAAGTAGTGTTCTGCAAATAATAGTAAGCTAATTCCACTTCTTGGCTTTTTATTAAGTAGAATACGGGAGAAAGTACACTTTCTCATTGACAAGTCTGCAGAAATACATCAATGGGAGTGAGCCAAGTTTTAATTAAGGAAGGAAGGACAGGGACTTTTCTATGAAGAGAATGAGAATGAAATTGTTGTTTATAATGGAATGAAAGTTCTAGATGACGCCGAGGGAAAGTGGATGTAAGTGAAAAGACAGACCCTAATCTGGAAGGACATGACCAAGGAGATGAGTGAAAATCCTGAAGCAGAGTAAAAAGAGGTCTCAGAGGCCTGTATTTCTTTCAAAGCCTGAGTACCACCACACCCATAACAATGCCATTTTAGTCCAAGGACAGAGTTAGGCTTTGGATCGCAGTTTATTTACACATCATGGAGGTAGAGATACCCAAACACCACTGACAATTCAGTGAACACTTTCGAGGACAGTTAGATTGACAAAAAAAAAAAAAAAAAAAAAAAAAAAAAAGAAATGAATCATAAAGTAGATTTGAGGATACTGATGTCTAGTTAAGATTCAAATGGAATTCTTCCCCTTGGCGTCCAGGCAGTGATATCAGGAACCCAAATGACCCCCAGTGTTTTGTCTCTAATAGATGATGAATTCTTCATGTCATTGGAGCTCAAGAAACATTTTACACTAATGGTTCTCGCCTTATATAACTCATAGACTTGACTGTATGTGATTGTATGAAACTGAGCAGGGAGATAATATTGAGGACGCATGTTTCTATAAATCACTCAGTGAAGACATATTAATAGTGTTTCACATGTCAAAAGCATTAATGTAATATTTAATGAGCAACAACAGGAGAAATTATTATGGTGATGCTTGAAATGGAAAGTAATTGTCAGCAGATCTGGCATCCTATCACCAGATAATGGGCTCTGATTGCACGAAAATACTCAGTCACAACCAAAGCATAGTTTCAAAGATATTGATCTAGTGAGAACATTCTTTTGAAATGACTTTATTTCAGTTCAAACAAATGACTCAAGCAGATTTAAAAATGAGATCGAAGACCCATAAAGGAATTTACTTTGTTGTTATGAATGTGCTTATTTTGACGGGCTGAGAGAAGTAGTTTAGTATCTAACTTCCCTAATAGGAATATGTTACAAAAACTCTAAATGATGGAATGCAGTAAATGCCTTATGAACTAAATAGTTTATTACTGGCAATCAAGTTTCTAAACTATTTTCTTCTGATAATGCCTGGTTGAAATTTCATTTTAAAACAATTTATTAACTTTTCTTAAAGCTACAATGAGTTTTTATGATGGATACTGCCGATGGTAGATTTTATGAGTATACAATCCATAATTTACAAGAAATTGTCTATAAAGATTGTAGTCTTTTGTATAGACTTACATATGCATAAGACTTCATTCTTTTTCTGGAAGGATAATCTAATTTAGAAATAATCTTAATGTGTGATATTTGAGTACAAAATAATATGACTGCTTTATAAAAAAAAGTTCCATTTTTAGTATTCAGTCCTACTGAAGTGAGCCTCTTCAAAGTAGAAAGCACATGTCATAATGCATGTGAAAAAAATTGTCTATAAGAAGGAAGCAAAGAAATATGGTGATGATAAAGGTAGTTATCAAATAACTATCTGAATTGTTTGCAATATAGTGGTGTTGCCATCTTCTTCATTCCCCTCACTTCTGCTTGAGATAGATATTGGTTATAAAATAGCTCAAAATAGTTGCATTTGATTTTAACAGAATTTTCATCCAGATGATAAAATAACACTTACTGCATCGTACGATGTATGCGGATGAGTGATAGGAATAGACAAGGCAGTGCTTCATAACGTTGTCTGTAAATCTAAAATAAAATAATGTGAACAAGGAGGTTCCGGATAACACAGAGGATATGCATACATGAAGCCTATATGCAGCATTGTATGTCGGGGATGTGCTTCAGAGAGCCACCGAGTTCTCTTAACTGTGCGAAGAAGTGCTATGTACACTGTTGGCAAAACACTCACTAATTAGAAATCTAACAGTAGATAGGAAATTTATCAAGTGCAAGTGGAAGCTTAAAGAAGAAATATAGAAAATTGGAATTGATGCACAACCTCCTCAACACAGAATAAACATTGAATTAACCTTAATGTTATGAGCATCTGGTAATTTTCCAGAAACAAATCTAATCATTGTAAACATAGCAAATTATCATTTGAAGTGGCGCTAAAGGCAACATGATTTCTGAATATATTTTTTTCTACATTTCTTACATGACTAAAATCCTTTTGTTTAAATCTGATATCCGGTCTTCTATTAGAATATTATTATACCCTGCACCTTAGATTCTCACCATTTACAAAACTAAGTAAATCTGAAGTACTGACTCAATTTTAATTTTCCCTATGGGTATTTCTAAGTAGTCACTTAAAGCTTTTTTATTATTATTATTTATTTAATCAGAGAATGACATTCTGAAGTAAAACAAATAGAAAAATAAATAAATATTTCTCTTCCACCTGATATTAGCAACCAAATTTTGTTAACAAACTATTATTCATCCTCTATTCATCCATCCAGGTATCCATCTATCTACTCAAAAACAAAGATATTGAACATCAGCTATGTGATAAGTACACAGAATAGAGATCAATATGACAAAGTTTTGTTTGGATGAAATTAAGAGTCTAGATGTGAAAATAGATATAAAATATTGCAATAATTACACTACCATCTAGAGTACATTTATACTTTACAAAGTATTTCATATATGCTTTCTTATTTACCTTTTACATATGTTTATTCTATGCAATGAGGATCCTTATTTCATTGTATAGGAGAGAAAACTAATGTTTAGAGACAGTAAGTAACCTGCCTGAAGTTGCAAATATTGTTTGTGTGTTGGAATTTTATATCTAACATATTTCAAAGTATCTGTTCTTAAATGCCTTAATCTCATGGTTGACATAAGAGAGTGTGAACATTGTTTCTGAGTAAGTGATAAAATGACACCCAATGATACTAGTTTCCTAAAATGACACCAACAAATTTCCACACATGGTAACGTAAACAACAGAGACTACTCTCACAGTTCTAGACACTAAAAGACCAAAATCAAATTCACTGGGCTAAAATCAAAGTGTCAGCAGGGCTATGGTTTCCTTAGAGACTGTAGGGGAGAATCGTTCTTTGCCTTTTCTAGATTCTAGAAGTTGATGGCATTTCTTGGTTTGAGAACACATTGCTGCTATCTTTGTATCTATGATTGCATTGCCTTCTCTTCTTAATGCCAAATCTCCCTCTGCCTCCCTCTTAGAAGGATGTATGTATTGCATTGAGGTCACTCACAGATAATCCAGTATAATCTCCCTACCTCAAGATCCTTCACAATTGCAATTTTTTTAAAAACTTTTTGAGTCATCTAAGGTAACATTTATGAGGTCCAAGGATTAGGAAGAGGGTATGTGTTTAGGTGGCCATTACTAAATTTACCACACTACCTTAGACTTTAATAACCTTTACCTTGAATTGCAGCAGTGGGTGTCTCTAATTTCCTCTTTTCCAAACCACTTTGTTTACCAGCAGATCACCTTTCTTCAATCACTTTTTACATCTTAAAAATGTTTTTATGGAGCTAATATTCAAACACGAAAATTCTTTTTTAAGACTTTTCTTTCAAATCTTATCCTCCGCTTCCAACTAATTTCTTTCTCAATCAATGCACATTCTTTACTCTACTGAGACCAATGTCATCACTATCCAATTAGAACATAATGCCCATTCCTTACACTGTTCCTTTGCTTATGTACATTATTCTCACTTGAAAACTTTTTCCCCCCTGATTTGGCTATCTAAATTACCTATTCTCAGAAAAATTAATGGAAATACCAACATCTCCAAAATAAAAAGAACACAATAGGCAAAAAATATTAAAAGAAAAATCATAAATGGTTAATCAGCATATAACACTGCTCCACGTCACCCATAAGCAAAATGAAAATTTAAAAATAATATAAAACCTATTTCTATAATAATTTTAATGTAGCTAAGTATTCATATGTGGAGTGAAACAGTCATTCTCATATATCGGCACTCACATTCTTCATTTTTAAAAAACAATGTTTATTTTTAGTAACTACATACCCATCATATTTCCTTATGTGTTGAATATTGTAATCATTGAGTTTAATTAACATCTCATTCTTAATTTCTTTGGACTTTTCCATGATTTAAATTTCCTAAATCTGTTGTGATATAATAAATCAATACAATTCTAAAAATTCCTCCAGTTGTTAAGAAAATGTCATCTCTATGATCTTAGAACAGGAAAACTGACTATAAGAGAGTAAAATTTTCATTTAGGTTTGAAGGCCATTAGATGCCCAACAAACTATGAAACTATTTCAGTACAGAAACTAAACTATATACTGCTTCTTTATTCTGCACAGTATTTAAATAATTTTGGGAGCATATTCGATGTTACATAATACTTATAAACTAAACTAAAGGTGTAACTTCTTCCCTTCCACTGCAAAGTAGAATTAAAATGGCAGATTATTTACCACAAATGTAAACAGACACATGTTCCCATAAGATAGTCACATATTTTATACTGGCAGCAGAGGTACAGTTATATCCAATATATTTGCCCCTAATCCCTACCGATACTAACAAGACAATGAAGACCAATGTGTGGAGGAAAACTAGGCAATTTGGAAGAGAAATATATTTCAGTATTTAGCAGTGAGGGCTCTAGGTAGGATTAAAAGGGCTAAGGAGAAATCTTTGATTAGTGCCCTTCCTGGTGGCAAAGAAGCACACAGACTCCAAGTCCTTTATTGGTGCCACTCCTTTTCTAAATCAGAGGAAATTACTTTATGGTGAGTTCTGATGTTCACATTGCTTGACTGTTCACTATAAACAGAGGTGCTAACGATTTAAAAATAGTTTTGTCTTCTGGTAGTTTATACAGAAGTTTTTATTTGTTGTTGTTGTATTTTTTCCTGTTACTCTCTTAAAACAATCAAATTTATTCTTATTAAATATAGTACAGAAAGACACATTTAAATGTTTCTTAATGTGTTTGTTATACTGAAATATTTTTGGATTTCCGAGAGACCTACTTTCACCAATTCTACTAAATGAAACATTATTATTCAAAGCTATGCCTTTTATAACCTAAAATGGATACCTGAAATATTTCTCGCTTATATTCTTCAATTGTAGTTATCTGCTCTTTAAAAGTTAATTCGACATTAAAAAGAAAACATTCATTTTTATATACAACCTAAATGTTCAATGAAGCAGTTTATGATTTCCTCCCACTTATTTCTGAGTATATCATTAACTGGCATTGTTCTTTTAGGGCAGGCATATTTTAGGATTTAATAATGTCAGTAAGAGTAGCTATATATCATAAATTATGCATTTCAATGCTATACAAACGATTGTAGGATTTTTGAAAAAATTTCCCCTAAGCGACAGTGGTTACCTCCTCACATGAAATCACATCATCATGTATAGAGACTTCAAGACATGAGCATAACACTTTTTAAATTACACTTTTAAGAAAAAGGTTTCTTAAAAGAGTCATTTCTCTCACTTAACACAGAATTCTCTTTCGGTCTCTGATGGACTCTTTTCATCTTTGGTTTTTGTGTTACCACTTTGTCTTCAACTGTCTCATATGTGACTATTTGTGCTTTTTTAGTCCCCTCTCAGATTTCTCTTCCTCTGTGAGATGGTCTGAGTGTCTGTAACGTCCCAAATTCCTATGCTGAAATTCCCAAAGTGATGACATTTGGGGGTGGGGCCTGTGGGAGGTGGTTATTTCATGAGGTGGAGCCCTCAGGAATAGGATTAGCGCTCATAAAACAGGCCCCAGACAACTCCCTTGACCTTTCATCATGTAAGGATATAGGAGAAATCAGCAGTCAGCAACCTGAACAGACCATATGGATCTGGGACTTCCAGCCTCCAGCAATAGGAGCACTACATTTCTGGTGTTGACAAGCCACCCAGTTTATGGTATTCTAGTACAGTAGCCTGAAAGGACTAAAGCTTGGTTCACCTTTCAGTGCTATTCTCCTCAGAGTTCTGCCTTGTGCTTTATTCACTGGTCACCGCATGGCAAGTTACCCACATGCCGAAGAACTGTGCTGTGACTCTAGCTCCGTGGTTCCCAACCAGCAAAGATTTTCCCCCTTCCCACAGAGGACATTTTGCAATGTCTGGGGGCATATGGCAATACTTACAGACATTTTTTGGTTGCCATCACTAGAAAGGGGAGCTACTGACATCTAGTGTGCCAGGAATGCTGCTAAACATTCTATACTACAAAGAACAGCCCCTCTGAACAAAGCAGTATCTGGCTACAAATGTCAATGTCACAAAATTGTTACAGTGTGAGCTGTTACAAATTCCTAATCAAATGTTATGAGCATGAGATGAATACTGTACACTCCACACACACACCGGAGGCCCTAGAGATTTCTAAATGTCCATGTGCCCAACATTGAACTCATGCATAGAGACCACATGGTTTTGTAAAATTTTAGCATCAAATTCATAAACATTATGCACACTATACCCTGTGCCATATACACAAACAGGTGATAAGCCCTCCCAGTAATAACATTCTAATTGTTTCTAATGTTCCATCCTCTGCTCTATCTAATTTTCTTTCTTATTTAAAGGAATATTATGTCTTCCTAGAATATTTCAAAAGCCTAATTTCTAGTGTCTCAGACTGTGGCTTCACCATTTACAACCCAAGGCTGCTAGATGCTATTTTGTGCATGCTGAATTTGAGGCAAATGTTATGATTTTTGTGTTTACTATACAGGTCCACTTATAATGTCATAGCTGCTTACCTATCTGGCTTCAATTCCTATCACTTCTTTGAACACATTTCTTGCTCCAGCAATACTAAACCACTGTATTTTCTGGAAAATAAGACTTAACTGGAAAATAAGCCCTAGCATGATTTTTCAGGATGGCATCCGGTGAACATAAGTTCTAAAGCGTCTTTTGGAGCAAAAATTGATATAAGACCTGGCCTTATTTTCAGGAAAACATGATACTTGTAAATGTACAGTATTATATTAAACTTTCCTATATTGGCAAGTAGTTTTATCTCTGCCTCTTCTTTTCCCCTCAGCAAAAGCATATGCATTCTTTAAGATTTGGCGAAAATACTGCCTCCTCAATAACTTCCCACTGAAAAAAGTCTGGATGGATTTTTCTACTTTTCCCCTGCTCTCAAAACATATCTTTATTTTGGTTATCATATTATTTGCACACTTCTGAACTAATCCCTGCTCTCATTTATTTTATCTTTGACTGTGACTACATGTCAGAAAAATAATTTTCAACCACTTCCAAGTTATATACCTCATAAAGACGCTGAAAAAGATACTATAGAAACTATACTCCAATAAGTAAACAAATTAATGTCCCGACTCTATCATGAAGTACTTATCCCTGGACCAATTGACTGAAATCACAGGAAGGATTTTATATATGAAGCCATTAGCTCCTTGGAAAATATATTGACAGAATGGAACTGAAGTGAAAAAAAAAGAGTGTTCTTGGAAGAAAAATTGCTAAATATCTACTTTAATGGTTTCTTCAGGCAGAAGACATTTTATGTTTTAAAATTGAAATTCTCTAAATCTTCCTATTTACAGTAGTGATCTATTAATTAAAAAGAAAATGGAGAACAACCAAAAAAATATTTGTTCTGTCTTTATTTCTTTTACTAAATTATTATACTCTCAAAACCACCCATGATATCAATAAAGTCTAATGAATTATAGAAATATTTAGGTTTGCACTGACATCATATCTCTTTGATCCCGTAGTATGTCTGTTAGTGCTTCTCTTTAGGGGGTTTGGAGTGTAACGGAAAGGATGAGTGGGGAAACTTCAATTTAGTGTATATGATACTGAGAACTTTCCTGTTGTAATTCTGATCGCCAAATAATTGATCTGCCATAGGCTGATCTAACACATTGGTTAGCAGAACCCATCTTCTTAATAACATTAACCAGTGCTCAGCTCTCCAGTCTCAAATAGCCATACTATTGACTTACTCAGTATGTAAATTTAGGACTGCTCGTCCAGTATTATTTTCCCCCAGCATTCAAATAGAATATTGTCTTGAAATACCCTAGTTTAGAAAATTATAGTATTCACCTATTTATTGTAGTCTGGTCTATGTCTCATCCATTACTCTTCTCCCTGAGGAAAAAAAAAAAGGATCATTCAACGATACCTGTTCCTACTCCAAATACTTTTGGTATTAGTTCACTCATATTAATTAAAAACAGTTAGTTAAATAGTTGATAAAGAAACCTTTAAAATTACCATCATCAACAATACAAGGTCTCAAAGAATAATACCCCCTTGAATTTTTTTTCTGAAATGTATATAGGTATATAAGTTATGAAAGCAATATATCTAAGTATAACTTCATAAAAATAAGAGTATGGTATGAGTGTATGTCTTTCAGTATGTCTTTTGACAGTTTAAAATAATTTAACAGTTTATTTTAGCTTAATTTGTTCATTAAAATTATAATTATTACATTTTTATAGGTTTATAAAAATATCAATTCTACAACCTATATATCAATAGCCTAATTGAGGGGAGGGATCTTAAAAAGCCACGTTACATATATTTTGAAAATTAAAAGAAAAACAACCCTTGTGATTAAAGAAAAGTAATCCTGTTATCTTGTGCAACATTTATGTTTTTATGTGTTTTTTTTTTGCATTGCCCAAGAGATATGTTTGGCGTATCTTGAAGAATCAGAAACATCACTGTGGACATCCATCACGTAAAGTGATTTTTTTTTATCCTATTAGGAGGTGTATGAAAGACATGAAAAGACAGGAAAAATAATTTTAGGTTGAAGAGAAAATGTACATGGTGTTACCATCTGTTTTGAAAGGAAGCCACACAGATAAGAGTGAAAATACATTTGATGGTGATACTCTGTAAGAAACTGAATAATAAAATTTTATTTCTTAAAGACAAAATTCAGAGATGCTTTCGAAAATTGGAAAATGCCAAGCAGATTGGCAGCAAACAAGACAGACATATTGTCTATGTTAAAAACAGAATCTCACAGTGATAGACAGAGCTTTTCAAATAACTTTGCTTAAAATATGATGCATGGAAGCCATAAAATATCCTATATTACTCAATATAAAGAGTCTAGTTATGTATTTTGAGTCAATAACTATTTTAGATAATATTCTTTATAGTTAAATAAAAATGAGCTTTCCTTTTTGGTAAATGATACTTTATTGTAGATAGTTTATTTATATCACGTTGTAATATAGTCTGACTCCATTTGTGATGGTTGACTGCTGACAGACTTCGACTCTTCCTTTACGCTCTTCAATTTCTTTCCCACATCTAAGCAAGTTGATAAGAGAGCCCAGGTACTACTTCCTTTGGCACCAGTGGGAAATTACAACTATGCAAGCCCCTGCCCCCGTGGGAACTCGCAGGTCAACCAGCCCTCTAACTGCAGCAAAAGCCAAAGCCTGTTGCCTCTCCCTGCTCTGTCTCTCTTTCTCTTTTTAATTAAAATTCTCCTTCCATCATCATGTATTTGATCCTGTTTACCCTCATCTTAAATCATTTTCAGACCAGCTCCAGAGCCTGCCTTACTGTCCCAAGGAAACCTCATATGTGAGTATTAATTCTCTTCATATCTTCTTGGTGCATCTATGACATCGTAGTTCTGACATTTGAACCTAATTTTGTGTCGTGGTGCTTCATCCCACCTTTGTGGGGTGACTATAACACACTCTAAAGCATGAATATATGTGTAAGATAATTCACATAAAATACATATGGCAGAAGTAATAGATTACAGAAAACATCCTAAACTAGCTCATAAATCTTCACCTATTAAAACACTTTAGCTTAATCTTAATAAACAATTAAGTTAGTAACTCACTAGATTACATATTCAAGTCATATTTTCCCAGTACAGTTTTATTTTCGGTATTTATAGATATGAACTAAAACAGAAATGAAAATTTAATGTTTAAATGATATTGTTAGATAGGAAAGTATGTAATCACAATGATTTGTAGAAGATAAATTATGAATGCTAACTGAAGACACAAAATATGCATAATAGTAAGAACATTTAGGGAAAAAAATGTAATCATTAATTTTGTACCTTGATTATTCTATTCAATCTTAACCTTGGCAAATATTGCAGATATAAGGTTAATAAATTGAGACACAACAGAAAAAAATCATTATTGTTCATCACTGGGTTAATTCGTATGTTTCTATCAGTATACCTAGATATAGATTTGTAGCCGACTGGGTAGGAATTAATATATTAAATTCATATTTTATTCAGAACAAGACTTAATTTCAAGTTAATTCAATACCATGGGAGTTTCAATTATTTATGCATATATATATATATATATATATATACACACACACATATATACATACGTGTTTCAATTATTTATGTGTATATATACGCATGCATATATTTATGCATATATATATGCATAATATATATGACATTTATACATACTATATATATGTATAACCATTATTCACTGTTATTATATATATATGTATATATAATACAACATAGCACTATATATATTTATATAGTATATTAAATTTAAAATGGTCAGGGAAATATATATATATGTATATATATATGTATATATGTATATATACACACACACACACACACATATATATATACACATATATAAGGTGTATATATAATATATACATACACACACTTAATAATATGTACAATATAATGCATTGCTTAATCATTTTTACTTTCAACTAAAAAAATTTTAAAAACATATTCAAAAGGATCAATAATATTGTAAAATGCCTTTTGCAATAATCAAACTCTGAATATCTTTTATCCCTGTTAGTGAAAATCTAAATAAAGTTATGAAAACCAAGTCTTCATAGTGGCAGCAATGAATCAGACCTATTACTGAGACTTTGAGCCACTCCAGCTGCATGAGAAGGAGGTGTGAAAATATGAAAGTTCAATAATCTAAAAAAAAATGAGCCTTTCCGCACTTTGTGGGATGGTGGTGATTGTGGAGCACACAGAGTAGTATTCACTCAGTGGGTGATTTTTGCAATAGCAGTCTGATCTCAGTCTAAATTCTAATCCAAAATTAAAACTCAAGATGTGTTTCATTGAATGTGAGCCAACATTTTTTTCTGAAATGCATTTTCTAATTAAGCTCCCTTAAGTCTCTGATTGTCTTAAGATTTTACCTTATTTCAATATAGGTCTTAAGAACATCTCTTTTGCAAAAGAGGTGACATCTCAAAACACATCTGCTTGGATGATTGCTTCGTATTCTCATAACCTCATTTGAGAAATTGTAGGTATTCTTTTTTGTAAGGTGCAATCATAAAACAGAGTTGAAAAAGTCTCTAGAATTTTATGTTTCTTACTCTGATATCCTGGAAGACATTCAATTTACAGGACATAACTACACAAATCTTTAGTCTTTGAATTTGGAGTGCTAAAAATTGCTAATAAATTGTGGTAAAAATTAATTATTAAAGTAGCTGAACTTCCTTTTGTTGGGAATATAAATACTAATTAATTCTGTTTTTCACTTGGTTTATATGGTTCTGTCATTCAAACCAAATGATGAGATGATGATATGTATTGATACTTTGATGAACTCTTTGATGGTAAATCATAGTTTTTAATACACTAAAGAAGTTATTAGTAATTGCTAATCTACAAGTACATGGTGAAATTAAATAAGCAGTGTAGCAGAAACCTTTAAACTTAAAACACTATCTACCAAACCTTTGCTTCAAGCAGGCAACATCAGATATCCAGTATTATGAGGAACATTTTCCAAATGTGCACTTACTTAACAAAAGGATGGAATCATAAAGGAAGGAAAAATGCGTTGTATATATGTAAATGACAACTCAGATGATAGGAAGTGCTAAATAAAATTTCAAAAGTGTAAAACCAATATTTGTTATATACCAAATGTGTTTATTGCATCATTATTATCTGTAGCCAAGATATGAAAACAACCTAAATGTTCATCAACTGATGAATGGATAAAAATGATGATATATACAGATATTACATATCTATCTATATCTATATCTATATCATCTATATCTATATCTATATCTATATCTATATCTATATCTATATCTATATCTATATCTATATCTATATCATCTATATCATCTATATCATCCATATTTATATATCTATATCTATATATGTATGTATATGATATGTGCACACAGTGGATATTTCAGCTGGAAAGAGAAAAAGGAAATACTGCCATTTGCAACAACATGGATGGCCATTAAGGGCATTATAGTACTCAATGGGGAAAGAATATAAAATAGTCTTTTGAACAAATGTTACTCTGATAACTGACTGAAAAAAAATTAATTAAAAGAAAAAAGATAAAGCTGGACTCCATCTCACACCATATACAACAATCAATTAAGAAGGAATCAATGTTCTGAAGCGCTAAACTCATCAGCAGAACAAACATAAACGTAGTTCTTTATAAACTTAATTATTAAAAATTTTCTTATGCATGACACATAGAACACAACAATTGAAATTAAAATAAAGTGTATTTCATAAAAAAATCCTCAAAGAACATTATCAAGAGAATGAAAAGACATTTCACACGATGTATTCATATATTTGGAAATCATATATACGGTAAGGGTAAGCATCTAGTATCCTGAAACTTTTTTGTTTAATCTGAGAATTCAACAATAAAAGGACAAACAATTGGATTAAAAATGCACACAGAGTATTTGTGGACATAGAAGTTTTTCCAAATAAAATTTACAAATGGCTGATGAGCACTTGAAAAGGTAATCAGTATCATTAGTAATTGAGGAAACAGAATTTAAAACTACTATGCATCCACTTCACATCCACTAGACTGGTTAAATTAAAAAAAAATGTATAGATGATTAGTATTGGCAAGAATGTGGAAAACAATGAAACTTAAATACTGCTAATGGAAATATAAAATGGTACAAGTGCTTTGGAAAACTATTCCTCAAAATGTTAAACATAAAGTTTCCATATAACCGAGATATCCCATTCCTAGAGAATTCAAAACATGTATCCACACGCAGTACACCAGTGCATGCTGTATAGAAAAAAAGTTCACATGTTATTCAAAAAGCATAATGGATATTGGTCAAAGAATTGAAACAAACCAAGGGTTTATCAATAGTCTAATGGATAAAGAAAATGTGGTCTATCCATACAATGGAGTATTCATCCATAAAAAGTAATGAACAGATACTTCAGCATGCACAGATTGTTAAAACATGCTAAATGAAAGAAGCAAGTCACAAAATGACACATATTATATCATTTTACTAATACCTAATGTCCAGAATAAGCAGATAAATAGACAGAAAGCTAAATATTGATTCCTAGGGGCAGGAAGAGGAGGGAATGGTGAGTGACTGCTAATGGTATAGTAGTTTCTTTTGGAGTGATAAAATTCTCCAGGAATTCAATAGCAGTGATGGTTGAACAACCTGTGATTCTTACATGATAACTAAACAGTGTATTTTAAGTGGAGACATGCAATGATATGTAAATTACATACAATTTTTTAAAAAGTTATCCTCTCATTCTCTACTCTCCACTACAAGATATTCTGTTTCTAAAACAAAACTAAGAAGGAAAAGGCAAAGGAGGAGGAAGGAGAGGAGGAGGAGGATAAGGAAGAGAAGGAAGTATAAACAAGTACACTGGAAAGAGAAAAAAAGTAATAATTAGGACCAGACTCAGAGGTGACATTAATGATGGAACTAATAGGGAGTTAAAAATAACACTACATTTTAAAAGCTCTGCTAGAAAAGGTAGATAACATATAATCTGATGATACATGTTAACAAAGAGATGTAAATTTGAGAAAGAAAGAATTGAATAGTAATCTTGTAAATAACAACAACAACAAAAAATGTATCAGATGAAGAGTATCTTTATGGGGTCATCTTGACATGGTTGGAAAAAGAGACAACAGACTTTAAGACAAATCTATAAAAAAATATGCAGACTTAAATACAAATAGAATAAAGTATGAAAGAAGAAGGAGAAAGAGAAAAAGAGAGAATGAAAAGAAGACAGAAAGGGAGGGAGGAAAGGAAGGGCTAGGAAGAAGGAGAAGGAAATGTTCTAACATACACATTTTTGTAACTGCATAATACCTTGTCCAAAATCACATATCTAGCAAATGGAATAGCTGCATATCATCCAAGCTTTCACATGCCAAACTCAGGTTTTATACAAGATATCATATTGACTTTCAGGTGACTATACATATACATATACTGGAGCAGACTGCATAAAATAAAGCTACCTGCTGTAATAATCCCATCTTCGTGGCTTAATATGACTAAAATGTATACTTTCCCAAAATTCCAGTCCTTTGTAACTGAGATTGCACTACTGAGAGTTATCTTACAAATAGAAACCCAAAGTTCTGGGGCCCTTCCAATTTGTTATTCCTCCGTGGCAAGAAGAGAACTTGACATATCTCAAAAGTTATTTTATGGCCAGTACTGGATATTGCATATATGACTTCTGCTCATTTTCTACTGAACAGATCCCACCCACATGCCTCTTGCATAACTGCAAGGAACTAAGGAATGAAATGTCCTTGTTTGGCCAGGATGAAAAAATATGAATGGTGCATCTTTAGTCTTTCTCTGATAATATATACATATATATTTCTTGGTATATACACTTGTATTATAGGATTGCTGTAATCATGTATATAATATCTGACTAATACACCTATAAATCATCTTTCATATTAGTTTTCTATTGTTGCATAAGAGGTAACCCAAATTTAGCAGCTTGAAACAAAAAAGATAAAATTTTTTTATTTCAGTTTCTTTGGGTCAAGGGTTCAGATCCAAGATTAGTGAGTCCTCTGCTTAGTGTCTCACCAGTGTGTAATCAAGATTTTGGAAAGCGCTGGGATGTTATCTGAGGCTTGGTGTTCTCTTTCAAGCTCAAAACTGTTCTCTGGATTTAATTCTTTGTGGTTGTAGGACTGATGTCCTCAGATCCAAGACACCGCCTATAATTTCTTGCCATTATTGCCTGTAGCCCTCTCCCCTCATGATAGTTTGCTTCATAAAATCCAACAGAAAAGCATGTATATTGTTCCAAATCTCTGATTTCTCCCGTCTTGGACCTCTAGACACTCTATCATAAGCCACACATGACCATCATCTTCTATAGGCAATCAGTTACAGGGATCCAATGGTATTTTTTTCAGTAACTGCTTTATCATATCATACTATGGACTATCAATGTTCTCTTTACCACCGGAAACAGGACCTTTAGAAAACCAATTCCAGAAAATCCAGAAAGCTGAATATAATACATCCTTAAGATTCTGTTCTATGGTAATCATGTTGGTACCAAAATCTGTATCAGCCAGGGGTCAGTAACAGAATGAGTGGATGCTTGCTCCACAAATTTAAATGTAGATGCTACTCAGCAAGTCCAAGTTCAAGGTTGGAAAGGTCAATACCAGGCTAGAATCACAGGGACATGGGTCAAAGCTGCTACAACAGGTGGGAGTCTGTTTCTTCCTCTCTAAGCAGTGCCTAGCCTCACATTTAAGAATTTACAACTAAGTAAATCACATACACCAAGGATAATCACTTTAACTGAAAGTCAATTGATTAGGGACTTCAGTTTCTTTAAAAATATTCCTTCTTAAAAGTCACTCAAAAAGTCCCTTGACTGATGTTTGTTTGAATAACTGGTAGGTATATGTATGCTGCAAAATGGCTGTTGATTCCCTTTTGTTCTCCAGCTCTCCCAAGATGATATGTTTTGATCTATTCTACCTAGACATATTAGAAAGGAAAATCTGGGGAACACAGTTTAATCAAGCCAATGTGACATACTGTACACTCAACAGAGTCCATTTCTTGTCAATTTGTCACTCATACACATCTCTTTAGAGAGTACACAATCTCCAATATAGACAATAAAAAAAGTGATACGTCCACTTTTAAGATACAAATATCTGACATACAATCAAAAACATACTAACCCCTTCCCCCGAAAAGGATATAGAGTCTTCAAATAATATGTATTCCCTCTTTTCATTGATATCTGAATCACTGGCTATCCAGCCAAACCATTAGTCACAGTCCACAAATCACCATAAAATTGTATTTATGACTCTCTCTTTCCAGGCGACAGAGAGAGAGAGAGAGAGAGAGAGAGAGAGAGAGAGAGAGAGAGAGAGAGAGAGAGAAAGTCTTTATTAGGAATTTGCCCAGTACATTAATTAATTGAAATCTTCTCAATTAGAAATTTAGAATAACATTTAAAGCAGGGATGTCCAAACTTTTTTCAATGTTTTTCATCAAGGGCCAATATTCGGTAAAATACACAAACATCCAGGCCACTCACTCGAGGTGAAGTACGTATTGCTTCGCCTGGTTTATTTAAGTAAACTAAATATATTTTTGGAATTTGCTGCGTGCCAATAAAAAATGGACCGTGGGCCGCAGTTGGACCTCGGGCCGCAGTTTGGACATCCCTGATTTAAAGTATTCTCAGTCATATAGCAATAAACTTGCAGCAAGTTGTAAGGAGTATTCCAAGAGCTACAACTCATTCCCTCAGGAACTTCAATTCTAAGATGGCCCTACAGGATAGTGGTGAAGGGAAATCCTCCTGGTGACAGAAATTGAACTGTGCTCTTTAGGTTTGAGATTTGATTTTGCTCTATTTACAAGCTAAGTTAGCCTGTTACTATTATATGGATGCCAACAGAAGTCATGAGATTCTCAGGGGAGAAACAGTTGTCTTTATTACACATGGCACAGGAAGGAACATAAGTGTCAGTATATTTGCATTGGTTCTCCGAGGCCCCAAGTCTCACAGGGGCAACATGAGAAACCCAGATGGATGCTACACAAACAGCAGGTTTGCAGCACAGCTGAGAAGCACTGAGTTTGGGGAATGGCCACTTTTGTAGCAATCTGTTAGCAAGCCTGCTCTTTGTCCAAAGGAGGGTAGGAGAAATGACATCTCTCAACCTTAAGAAACCAACATGGTCAGGAGTGTGCAGTCACACCCGGCAAAATGTGTAAGACTGCAAGAAACCCAAAGAGGACTGTCTCTCCAAACATTACATTGTACAAATCATTTTCATTCATTTACTTATTCATTTTTTTCTGTTCTTTTTAACCTGCTTTATTTTTTTATGACACTTTTCATCAGCAGTTTGTTTTGTCTGTCTGTCTCACCAGAATAGAAGATCTAAGAAAGCAGATTTTATTTTATTCACTGTGATATCCCTAGAATTATGCCTTGTTATATTTGTTTTGTTTAATGTTTGTGGTTGAATTTAAATATTTATCAGTTTTCTAAAAGCAGGCTGCATTTTAGATACGAGAGATACAGTAGTTAACAAGATGGAGAAGGCCCCTAATCTAACCCTCAAAAATTTTAAGACTAAAAGGCAGACTGAAATAGTGTCTACTCCGTATGATTATTGAGAGGATTTAATAATTAATACAAATAAAATATTTAGTAAAATTCCTGTCACATACGTGCTCAATTATTTACTAAAATATGTTTCTATTATTGATAATCTTGCATTATACACACTGTTTATAGTTTTAAAGCTTTTACTAAAATATTATTTTTTTAATATAAAATGTTTCAACACAGATACTTGTATAGAAAATAATACAAGAAGATGTGGTATACGTACACAATGGAATATTACCCTGCCATAAGAAAAGATGAAATAGTGCCATTTGTGACAATATGGATGTATCTTGAGATTATTATGCTAATGAAATAAGTCAGACAGAAAAAGTTAAGAACCATATGATTTCACTGATATGTGGTATATAAAACTGAAAACGAACAAAAAGAAATTGAAAGGATAAAATTGAAAATAAAGGAAAAAATATTACTCATAGACACAGACAATAGTTTAGTGGTTACCAGAGGGTAAATGGGTAGGAGGTTGGTAGATGAGGGTAAAGGGGATCAAACATATGGTGATAGAAGGAGAACCGACTCTGGGTGGTGAACACACAATGGGATATAGAGATGATGTATTACAGAATTGTACACCTGAAATTTATGTAACTTGACTAACCATTGTCACCCTAATAAACTTTAATTAAAACAAGAAAATAATATAATGCAAGCTTAACTGACATAAATATTTTTCTTAGAATATTAGCAGATTTTAAAAAAAGTTTCAAACAAAACTAATGTACTGTATGTAATCCATTTCCCTTTTCTTCCTGTCTGGAGGTAGCTACATCATTTCCATTCCAGTTCTTGAATAATCTGGAGATTTTATTTATGTTTTATTTTTACATAATTGTCATGTTGGAAGCAGTGTTTTGCTGCTTTCAAAATCTTAAATCCACAAGTATTTCCTTTAAGACATCTACTTGATTTGTCACTTCCCAAATCATCCCCATGGCATGTCTGTGAGGAGTGAGAACATGTGAAATGTCACCTGAATTTGTTATAATAAAATTACTTCACATAAAAAAAAAATCTAGTTGGAAATCTATATCCTTTCTTTCTCTTAAAAACCTTTCTCTCCTTTTAAGTGATTCAAATTGTATTTTTCAAATATAAAATATACAGTTTTTAAGTATCTGGCAGATGATAACAATAAACAATGTTCAGGCTGAGTAGATCTCAACATTGGCAGACGCCAGTTTGAGTTAATGTTAGAGAAAAACCATTTTCAATGGGAGAAATAACTTCTTTCTTGGTTTCTACTAACGGGGAGTTATCTTTACTCACTATTATTATATTTTTATTATTTCAGCTAGTAAACAAGATTGTTGAGAAAACTGATTTAGTCTTCACAGAATAAAAGAGCAGTCTAAGAACAACTTTTCATGAATATGGCTTGATTTCTTGAAGAAAAAAATGCATAATCTCTGACCCTTCTAGTTTCGAAAGCTTGTTGTATTGCTTTAATGTGCAAAATATCACATTATAGCTAACACATTGAATTATTTATATTTAGCCTATAGAAAAAATGGGAGCATTATTGTGATTCAAATCAGACAATAATTGAAAAAAATATAACTTATTATACAAGTTCTGGACAAACTAGAGTAACTTTTATGGAAATAAAATTTGTGCTGTTTAGAAAATTTATTATATCTCATATTTTACTTATTCCTAATATCTTTGTCCTATCCCTGATATCTTTCCTTTATGTATGAATATAGTTGAGGCAATAATACATCTAATCCTTAACCAATGTGATACAAACATATTTTTTAGCAAGATCATGTCACCATACTTTGTTTTGTATCATATTCAGAATAGAGAAATTAAATATTAGAGAAATAAACTGGATGTTTGTGGCTCTAGGTATATATTTATTAGAATGTATTTTATTTAGCAGGCAGATACTTTTTTCTTAGAATCAGAAATACTACTTTTTTTTTTTTTAATGGTAACACAGCCTTAATAATAGATGTTATTAGCAGGATAAATTAGTGAAAATTTAATAAAAGAAATATAACAGAATGAAAAAAAAATATTCCCATACAGTATGATTGTTTTTCCCACTTTCATGTCCAGTAAAATAATAAATCTTAAACTATGGAGTTATTTTTATTGTCTAGCCCTCTGTCTATATTTAACATACATATCTCATTTTGATGTCAATGAGCCATTTCCATTAAAAAAATAGAGAGAAATGTAGGAAGTGGGTATCTAGATGATCATTTAATGAAATTTAAATATGTCAGCATCACTCTGCAATTTTAACAGAAAACAAACATACAAATATGTATATATTCTTTTATAAAATTAAATTTATTTGGGTAATATCGGTAAGTAAAATTATATAGGTTTCAAGTGTGCAATTCTATAATGCCTCACACACACACACACACACATATACACATCTGTATACATATATATACATATATACGTATATATATCACATTGTGTGTTCAGTACCCAGAGTCAGTTCTATTTCCATCACTATGTATTGGCACTCTTTACCGTTTTCTACCATCTCCCCACTCCTCCCTTATCCCCTGGTAACCACTAAAATGTTGTCTGCGTGTCTATGAGTTCTTGTTTGTTTGTCTTGTTCATTTGTTGATTTCAGTTTTATATCCCATATATGAATGAAGTCATATGTTTGTTGTTTTTTTTTGTCTGACTTAAGCTGCTTAGCATCTCAAGATACATCTATGTTGTTGCAAAAGGCTTTCTTAACACTATTATAGAATAACATTTTACATATAGAGTTGCAGATAGATACTGGAGCTTAAAAACAACACAATAAAATTAAAAAGTAGTACAAAAAACATTCTTTTTAGTATGAAGAACAATTTATTAATTCTTATTATAAAGCGTTGTTTTCAGTGGCTAATATGATATATCAACTCAAGTAACTATTCTCTATTAGGACTAAAATAATAGAATACCTAAATAAGATTTGAGAAACAGTTGAAATATCATAGAAGCATAGTTAAATATTTGCTTTTTCTGATTTTAATGACATATTTATTAATGGCCTATAATATGAGACATTTCTTTTGTGAAGTCAATGGATATATGAATTAAAAACATCAAATAAAAAGTAATGCACTTGTAAATATGAATGATCATAAATGTTACATATTTTACATTCTTATTTTACATTGCTTGATATTTTGTCTCATGTTTTTAAACTTTCTATTGACCAAAATTTCCAAAGATCATCCTTCTGCACCTTTCAAGAATTTATATTGCAGCTTATTTGCCCTTTGTTGTATGTGACCATCCAAAGTATCAATAGTTTTTAAAAACAATTAGGTGGGTGTTATCTGAGTTTGGTCTCATCTGACATTTCTTTTCACAAATTAAAAATAATGTCACACAATGTCAAGCTTTGGTGATGTGACAAATAAGTCTCATAGTTTTAAATTAGGAAGCTGTAATGTAATCTCCCATTTTGAGTTAAATTTATACATGAAATATATTCCTGTATTAAGTTACTAGTTACTTGACAAATAAAAGCATGTCTTCTCTCTCTCTCTCTCTCTCTCTCTCTCTCTCTCTCTCTCTCTCTCCCTCTCTCCCTCCCTTCCTTTCTTTCCTTCTTTTTCTTTTTCTTTTTTTATGAAATAGCTAACATTTGGCCTCTTTATTGATCATGGGTCATATATTTGGCTTAAAAAAGACACAAACCAAATAGTACCGATTAAGAGTCACTAACTAACTGAAGAAAAACTGAAATTTTCTTTCAGACTGCTAAGTGCTTATGGACAGCCAATTCCACGGCACACAGCCATCTTGAGAGTCATTCCCACAGACAATGTTCACATTGGCAACACAAGAAAGACAGTTTCTCATTATATAAACATCACCTGAAGTTATTTAATCAACACACTTATTTTAAAAAATCTCCTGTGACTGAAAGTGCTGTCATGTTTGTTTGCTGGGTGCCATTCTCATTCTAATCCTATCGAAAAAGTCTAGAAATGACTGAAAGTGGAAAGTGGCCCATGATGTAATGCCGCCGAGGGCTCTTGCTACAAAATAGTTGCCAGTCTGATTTGAAGATCTAGAAAAAAAGTGACAGGACGTAGAGAATTCTTCTTGATTTCAAGAGAACTTCTCAGAAAGAGGCAGAGGGCCAAGAAATCCACTGGCCTTCTTGGTGGCAACTCATGAAGGGGTAAGGCCAAGAATCTTCTGGTTGTTCTGTCACATGGACATGGCACAGAGAATATAGAGGAAGATGAAGGAACAGTCTGCGATGTTGTCACCCAGCAGATTTCCATGAGGCAGTCCTTGGATGTAGAAAGGGGGGGGGGTGTGAAAGGAAACTTTGTCACCATTCTACCATCAAATATGGATTTGAACATTCGCATTAGGGCAGTAAAACAAAAGCCAATTGCAAACACAGATTTCATTCAAACCACTGACAGGTCTCTGTTGTTATTCTTCAGTTTCTCTTCTTATCTCTCTATCTTCTTTTGTTGTCAGCCATCGGACTCGGTTGCTCTGTCCTTCTTCTTTTCCAATTTCCTACTCTGCTTTTGCACTTCTGCCTTGAGCCTCTTGCACTTGTCTGTCCTGTAAACCAGGACCCAGAAAAGCCCTGAACATGGTGCTCACCTCGCCCTTCATCTCTTTACTCCCTCTTGTCACGGGGGATATGCTTCAGAGCCAGGAAAAATGCAGCCAAAATGACTTCTCTAAATTTCAGGACCCTCTTTTGTTTTTTAATTCCTCTATTACTTCCATTTTGTCATGTAATTGGGCTTGGTTTCTTTAGCTTCCCTTTAAATAATTAATTATTATTATTATTTTTTACTTTATAATAAAATGTGTATAGTAAACATTCATGTTATATAACATTCAATTTAACGTACAATAATTACATTTTGTACCTGTGGAATTTTTAATTTTATAAAAGTATTAGCCTTTACAAAAGCAAATACAAAATCTGTTACATATTTTATCAATATTAATAACAATTTGGAGTATGATAATCAATATGGACTTAATGTATCCTAACTATTAAGAGTTTGTGCATACCTATCTATTCCTTTATTTTACATACATTGAGGATGTTATTTTCAAGTCAATCTACTTACAGTAGTAAATGTTTATCTTCTCAGAAAGAAATAATGGTTGCTATTAATAAAATATTACAGTAATAATTTCAAAATAAATTTTACAGTGTTTTTTTTTTATCTATGAAGTTACTGATTTCTGTTTAAGCTGATGTCACCTATGCTTTGGAATTTCTGATTTGTATAACTTTACTATAAAAAAAATATATAGGAGAAAATAATGTAATCTTCCAAAAATAATTTACTTTGATTCTGAAACATATTTGATTAACATAAAAGATGGAGCAGCACAGAGACTTATGGTTGTGTACTAAAAATATTAATATTTTATTTTATCATTAAAATAAAATGATAAAGTCACAAGATTACCCATCAAATGACCTATACCTTTTTCATAAAAACTTTAGTTTTATAAATACTGTACCTTTACTTTCCACAAGACGATGTTCAGAAAAAAATTACTAATTTCAATTTTTGTAACAGATTAACTTAATGTAAACTGTGTTACCCTATCCAATGAAATGATATCTTAAAAGGAAAAGCCTCAATTAAAGAAGCATTATGAAAACCCACTAGGTTCTGGCCTCAGGTAATGCCAAATTGAAACATAGTCTCTCTCTACAAGTTAGTTACAATATAATGAAGAGAAGAATATGTAAAAACAAGTGGTCATTGAAAGATGTCTTAAGTATTAAAACTAGATTATAATTGGCAATTTTTAGGGACATAATGAGTGATTTATTATATCAACATATAACAGTTTTCATAAAACAATTGACATTTGTTCTGAATGTTGAAAGAAACAAGTGATTTTTATAAGCTTTGCAAGTACATGACACTTAGGGAGAAAAGGTAAATTAAGGTGAATACAAACAAAATGCCTACATTAGGCCTCAGCCAAGAGAAAAATTGCCAAAGGAAGCATGGCATGGTTGGAATTTTAAAAGTAATGAGTGTGTTCAGGAATTCATTCTGGAAATCTTTTAAAGCTGATATCAGACATAACATAAACAAAAAACATGGTTTAAATTTTGGATGTACACCAGAACAAACTGTGTCTAAGTATATTGAGGAAAAACCCTAGCAGTTATTCTAAAAAATATGGAGAAAGAAGACTAAGCAGTAATAAAGTGTTCAAGGAAGGATGCCTAAATAGCTGAATCCAAGAGAGAAGAGCCTGTAAGTTGTTTCACTAAAGAATTCTTCCACAGTTTTCTCCAAAGGTCCTTAGAAATACTTGCTAAAGCTACATTATACATTCATGTTTTATTTATATTCAGAGACTAAGAAATAAAGATACCAATCTGCAGTTTATTAAAAAGAAAGCTAATTTAAATTTTTGATAGAGTATCTTGGAAAATTTTTAAATTTCAGAAAAACTAGAGGCTGCACTCTAAATGAGGAGAATACATTTGTAGTTTGAGTCCGTTCATCCCATGAAAATTTGGCCCCAAATAATGAATAGATTAGTAAAAACATTGAATATAAAGTAGCGGAGGCTTTTGTTGTCATCGAGATTCAAATAAGGATCCCAGTTCTATTATTTACTAGATGTGGTAAATTGAAAAATCATTACAACTCTTTAATCCTCAAGTGTTCTCCTCCTACTTATCTTTTTTCTAACAATTGTGATCATGTATAATTATAGCTATAACAAAGGATTAATAGAGAATTAAGGGATAATTTATTTTATATACGTAACAACATCTAAGTAGCACTGAATAAATTAGTAAATTATATATATATATATATATATATATATATATATATACACACTATAAATTATTATTAATGTTGTGATGGGTTCAGTTGAGTAGTATATGTATTTTTGGAACTAGTAGTGGTGTATTTGTTTACATTTTTTAGGGAGCTCATTGGGGACAGAAAAGATTGCCATACCTTGTCCAATTTACCTTTAAACAAATGAATGTGCAGAGCCAAAGATATTTTGCCTGAAACTAACGTTTCACTGGCAAAACATAGACTGTGAAATAAAAAAAAAAAAAAAATTAGACTTTATTAAGTGCTGGCTCCACAGTTCACATGTTTTAGAATGTTTGGCAATTTCCTTCGTGCCTCTCAGCCTTTGTTTCATCTCAGAACAAGAATGTAACAGGTGGAGGGAAGGGTATGGAATAACCAACACAGAATTTTACATTGAAGATTTTTTTCTAAAAGGTAATAGAGGTCAATATACTTTGTAACATGAAAACAAAGTCATGTATTTGTTGTCATTAGATATGAGGATCCTGTCAATCAGGTGTTCTGTGGCTGAGAGGCTGTTTGGGAAGCATAACGTTTGGTGATTAAGTACAAAGTTGTCAATCTTAAATTTCAGATATTTCTTATAAGAATTCATATTTCCAGCTTCTATTGAAAACTTGGGATATCTGTAAACTCTAGCCAACATTCTTCAAAGGTAACAATGGTAGGTGCTGAGTAACTTTTCCCTTAGTCAGGACATGGCTCCTCGTCCATCACGCTCCTTGTACCTCTTTGCAGTTTCTCTGACATGGTGATAAATTCAGCCACCATTTGTCATTGCACTTGATAAAGTTTAGAGAAAAGTGAAATATTTTCGTACCTAATCTCTGCCAAAATTTTGAATACAGCACTAATAAAGCTGTCATATTTTATAAAATGGAGTATAATATTTCCTTGGGAGGAGTAAAATACTCAGTCATGTTTAATTTGTGTAAAAAATATACATGTGTTAAAATAACAAAACTAGACTTAATGGTTAACCAATTTTCATACCTCCATTAAATACCTTACTTATCTCCCTTCTCTAGTCATTTGAGTTACAGATTCTGTTCTCAACAAACACAAATATTAGCTGAAATTTCACTGATTTATAGATGAAAGGATGGAACAATAAATTTGGTTAGTATACCAAGAGATGGTAGAGAAATAAATGTACTTTCAGTAATCGTGATTCAATTTTGAATGTCTGTCCCCCAGTACTTGATTACACTTTAGTTCCTCTAAATTATTAGATTTCCTTTAATTCACAACCACCTTTTTATATTAAATGGAAAAATATTTTCATATATAACATAAAACATTCTACATTAGTGTATGATTTTTGTTAATAGCCTTGACCACTTAGATATCGTTCACATATGTAAGATTTCACATATCCAGACTGTTTTTACATACTATCCTTTGAAAAATTTAAAAAGAACAATAAAAAACAAAAACGCACCTCTTCATGCATTTCTTATATTGTGATTCCTCTCTGGGTAGTTAGATAAAGACACATGTATTTTTATAAAAATTACATAGTTGGCTATTCTAACTATAAATTGCAATTCCTTTCCAATGTCTATTCTTCACATCCCCCTGTGGTTCATATAATTAAAAAATATATATTCCTAGATTTCTTTATATATTTTCAACTACTCCTTCAGCAACCAGGATACTTTAGATAATGATTTATTAAATAATCACATTGTAATAGTTAATATTCATACCTTCTCTCTATAAAATATTGTTCAATAGATAAGGAAACATTAAAGAACATAGTGCATTCATATGCAGAATGCAAGAATCATAACAAAAGTTAGTAAAACAATCAGCATTATTAAAATGACATAATATGATGTTTCATCATGATGTCAAGAAAATAGACATCATTAATTAAAACAAATAATGCATTCTTAAACACTATAAAAATAATTTGCTACACTGAGACTTAAAAGCTCTAATTCACAAAATCAAAGTATAATTACTGAATAAATTTATTTACTTCTCTATGCTTGTAATGATGCAGTCTAGACATAGCAACAATTTCCAATTCAAATGTTTTCACAATATAATTATGATAAACTAGTACTTACCATATAATAGTTTCTTTTTGAAACAATAGATTTTATCAGTCTTAGATTTGGGATAACTGCATACATATTTCCTAAAGGCATCTTTTCAGTATTATTTCTTTTAATATATCTGATACATGAAAAGATGGAAACTACACTATAACCACCAGAGAGCCAATTAATGAAAATGCTTGCATATTAACGTTATTGGTTTCCACTCATAAACTATATTTTTTAAATCTCATGTGAATTTGTGATCAAGAAAAGTTTTAACTTTTTAAGAAAAAGTGACTAGGCCTTACTCAATAAAGTATACTGATTTTATATTAGAGGAAATTTGTTAAACTTGTCTTAGACAGTTTTCTCATTTTATTTTATTTATATAAAAATTGATCTGTTTGGTTTTTCTTTCAACTGTCACTGACACACATTTTGGGCTCCATTCTCCACCCATTTACTAATGAAAAAGTTATATATTGAAGAGTTTGTTACTAATATATTCAGTTCTCATTTTAGATGTTTATGCTCTGACAATTTTTAATCTTCTTAATAACTTAAGGAACAGAAAATCAAGTAAACAGCAAAATGTAATTCAGTAACTATACGTGGTGTCTATACATTTACTGCATGTCATGTGTGAGAGAAAATGAGTGAGAGAAAGAGTGAAAAAAGAGAGGATTAGATTAACCTTTATACCCAAATTCCTAAAAATAGTTTTAAAAAAGTATTTAATTCTACAATTGAAAATGCCAATCTGTAGGCAGCATGCAATTTAGTAGTGATGGTATGGTAGTTTCACTAAGTATTAAGGAATCTAACTCCTTTTGTTGGTGCTTCTACCCTAGCATGTCACAATTGCACATATATTCCATTATGGTGATTCAAATTCAGCCAGCAGCCAGCAATCACACCGACATTCCTTTCAGTAAGAAAGGAGCAGAGTCAAAGAAAGGCCATGACTATGCGTTTTACTTTTTTAAGGACTTCTCTGAAATTAGTAAAACGAGAGAATGTAGAGGAATTAAATTTCTTCCACATGTACTTTTATTAATCTGTATGTTTATGAGCTATTTATTGAATATACACTTTTTAAACTTAAACACAATGTAGTGTATATATTTGATCATTTTCCAAAAGAAACTTTAATATAAAAATTAGTTAAACTTTTCATTCAAATATTATGTGGTTGACCAGGTATCATTTCTAATCTATAAATTCATCACCAAACTACTTTGTTAAGATAGATTCTAGACTCAGCAATACCTTTTTATAAGACGTTTTGAAGAAATAAGTTCTCAAAAGCTGAGTTAAATTAGAGAGAGCTCAACTCCCAGGTATTGAATAGCTGATTAAAATGACAAGCTAACATGAAAGTAACAGTCAACTTTTTAATCACTTGCTGCAATAGTATAAACAAGAAGGGATGACTTCCCCAATGTTCAAGAACAGTGCCAAGTCAAGGTCAGATTTATCATTGCAGACAGAGATAGTATGGGATAAGGAGGTAATCTCATTGCCAAAAAGCCCAGACAAGGTTTCTGCCATTTTCTGTACCTGTGTGGCCAGAGGGAGAGAAGAGAAAGGCTAGGAGTGAAATGTATTGAATACCGAGTCTTCAAAATTCTTCCTCTCCCTGATAAGGTGTTTGCAGAGGCATATGAGCGAGGCCTCCACCAAGGGCCCCAGATAAACAGGGTGATGGATAGAGGGATCTGAGCTCGGAAGGTAGATATTCATAGAATATGGCCATTCAGAGGGCGGAGTCCTTGACTGCAGTGCATTTACTGTGTACCAAGTCCAGTGTGGGAGGGTAGTTTTCCTAGTGCTCACATCTCCTTTTTGCCATGCGTATTAACTTCTCTGTTAGTCTACTCAGGCTGCCATAACAAAGTACTACAGAACGGGTAGCTGAGAAAGAAGAAATTTATTTCTCCCAGTTCTAGAGGCTGAGAAATCCAAGATCTAGGTACTATCAATGTAGGTTTCATTCTGTGGAGCAGTCTCTTGGTTTGTAGATGACCACCATCTGCGGTGTGCTCACAGGACCTCGTGATGTGCATTGAGAAAGTGAGAAGGTTCTCTGGTGTCTCTTCCATCTAACACTAATCCTATGAGATCAGGTACCCACTCAATGCTCTCTTTAATCCTCATTTTTTTCCGTTAAAGCCCTACATTGAGGATTAGGGTGTCAACATTTTAATTTGGGCAGGCATAAAAATTTCAGTCCAAAATGACTGCTTTTGAATTTATTAATTCTCTCCACAAAGACATTTGTGAGAAATAAGGAACATAATTTAAAATGACATCGGATTCATAATATAAACATTTTCAGGTTTTTAACAAAACAGTAAGGGATCCATTAGTTTTTACATATATAAAATGACTAACAGTAAGTATAATAATTAATAAACAAGTTGATTTATCCATAAATGCTACCTGAAAATAAAAATGATTTTATTGGAGTAGCTATTCAACTAAAGGTTAAGGAAAACTGAGAAAATGCTAATAAAAGTTTATAGAACTGGACGTACGGTGAACCAAACCTGTAAAATATACTTGTGAGTGTACATATATTTATGTATGCATGTGTATCTGTAACTAAATAGATGTAGATATAGATAAAAATAAAGCTGTAAGTGTATATGTAACTATATCAATATTAATATACCATATGGTAATTTCAATTTATAATTGTTATAGCATTTTCTTTCCCTTCCCCTATACATGCTTTTGCATTCATGTGCAAGCTTTTATATAATCAGGTACAATTTGGGGGCCATGTTAAGGGAAGATACATATCTTTATATAATTATTACTAATCAGGGTACTTACCTCCAATTTACACTACCTTTTAAAGTCATGAAATGGTATAACCCAAATAAGACTATCTACATTGATTTTATTAAAGTTATTTTTTATGGGTGTTCATATCCTTCTATAATTCATCGTAGTTCATTCTGATATATACTGCAGCTGGTGATACCTCAGTGTTTTTAGTTTTAAGGTAAAATCTGTATTACTAACATTTGTTTCTTAGCCCTTTCTAACAGAAAATTTAGACCAACCTTGTTCTTAAATGTTTAAGATCCGGAATGCACATATTTGTGTCACTCTGATTTTAATTCTGTATAAAGATATGGCTGAATTATAAATTCTTTGTAAACCTTCAATTCTCATCTGATTAAATGAGTAAAAAACTATGGTTTAAAGTAGAATCCTATCACAAGCAAAAAGCTTTCCTGAGAATTCCCTCCCCCCACAATCACTGATGAAATGGTGATTCTAGATCATTTGCACCACATGCCCTTTGAGCTAATTTTGTTTGCTTTGGGTTTGCTTTGAACTAAATAATTAATGATCTCATATATTCTTCAAAGGCACAATGAAAGACGCTTCACTAAAATGCAAGAAGAGAAAAAAATGCAAATGCAAGAAGAGAAAAAAATCGACCCTCTTCTCCCCGCCCCCCAAAAAAGAGAGAAAGAAACTTGGAAATGGTATTAACTAGTGTGAAAGAATAATTTTACATGATACCTAGGTATTTAATAGGTAGAAAAATAACTACACGTTAGTAAAATTTCTTTCCAAGGTTACTAATGATTCCATGAATGGAAGTTCTGAAGAGAAAACTCTATGGAATAAGTGAAGGTGTGTCACTGTCATAGTCAGAATTATTAAGTCTCACTGAGTCCATTGAAACAAATACAGGAAGCGAGGTCCTCAAACCACATTTTCTCTCACGTAATAGGCTCCAAACAAGCCATTTTAACCAAAACAAGTTTGACTCAAATTCATAGTAATGAGAAACATCATTTTTACACTTCTTGAATATCATTTGAAACTTTTGGCATACACTCATCATTTCAGGAATCCTTAAAGTAACTGAATATGAACAGCTGCTTCCCCATTCTATTCTTGGCCAGTGGATTCTCTTCAAAGCTTAATATTCTGACTCAGAAGCCATTTCCTCTTACAGAATGGGCAAATTACAGCCCCTCTGTTGTTATTCAAGGTCCTTTGTCCTTTATTCAAAATTGTAAAGCTTTTATCTTTTAGTGTTTTATTAAAATGTACACACAATTTACTCTTTATGGAGTATATAATGGTGAACACAATATAATCTAGTAGATGTGATCCATTGCTCTCAAACTAGACTCCATGTACCACTCAAGTTCTAGGTTTTGTGCCTGAGGGTGCATGAAGCCAAAAGAAATGTTGCTTATGTTCCTTAAATGTTAGTTTCATCAAGGTTAATAATGTCAACATTATATGTACATTAAAATGCAAGCACATTATTCACTAGAAACAATGAAATGAGAAAACTAATTAAGGTAAAAGGTGAAAATTTACAGACATACTGACTGCTCTGTGGAGTATGTAAGATTTTAACCCACGCCTTTAACATTCCACTAAGTCATTAACTAACACTGTATTCTGACACCTTTGGAGACATCACCCAGGAGAACCTAATGTAATACCATCAAGGATTGTCAGGACTTGATAAAACAGAAGCTGTTCTGAATGAAGCTTAGAAGAGAAAGAAAAAAACAGGAGCCTGCATATTTATCAGGCCTAGAGATTTTTTATTTTTTGTCAAGCCAAAACATTGTTTTAATTAAGAAAAAAAGAAATACATTTGTTACATCCAAAGTTTATTTTAAATCTAGAAAAAAAAAACACATTGCATTTATAGAACCTCTTGAAAACCTGCAAACTAGATTAGACAACTACCGCAGCATCTGTAGAGAACAATGAAGTGACCCATTGGTGAGACGTGGTTCCCTAGAGGCTCAAAACTTCACTACAGTCTACCTTCACTGGCTTCATGCATTTGGAGTGCAACCACGCTATTTTACATCCTTTGGCTTATAAAAAGCCTTGAGAAAGAGTCATTCTACAATCCTATACACAATTGACCACGTGCCATGCATACACCATACCACAACCATACACACACTATACAAATGCAAGCACAGCTACTGTTACAATATCAAAATTGCCTTTTGGTTATGGTCAATTAGTAAAATAATCAGGGGAATTTTCCCACAAACACTATGTCTAGAAGAGAAGCCGAACTTGTAACAAAATGCAAGCCATGTGCAAGCAGCTAATCCACGTATAAAAGACAGATCAAGAAGCGGGTGCAGATATTTCATTACTAGCCATGTATCAAACAAAATGAGTTAACAAAGATAATAGCTTTCTAAGATGATTAAAATTGAGGCGTGAGACAAATTTGAAATGTCTGTCAAAAAAAGTCTAGTTTAAAAAAATGCATGTGATGAAATATACATGTATGTATTCATACATATATGAATATATATTCATCTTTGTATTCATACATATATATGTGTGTATATACATATATACATATATATGACTATACATATGCACACACTCTGTTCTGACATAATAAAAATGTAAGGCAAATTTCAATAGGATAAAGTTTTTGTTTAGTCCTGAGAAGGTTTGATCAGTAAGGCTATAAGAGTGACATTTATTAGTAATAGGAAAACTACTTTCTTATGTTCCATAAATCAGTTTTAGTAAATTTCAAAACCTTGCTGTAGGCAAATGAAATTTGAAACAACCCTGTGCCAATATAACTTTTGCTTCTTTGGGTAAGTCACAGCAATTTCTTGACTTCATTAAAGAGAACAAGCGTTAGAGAGAAAAATCTCCCAAAGATTTAAAAAGCATTGTTTCAATATAGGCTGTCTTTCTTTTATCTTTTTCCTGCATACTTCTTTGTTTATTAGGTTTCTGCTGGCAGGAAGATATCAGTGAATGCTAATGTGTCAGTGTTTGCCTATTAATGTTACTGCCTTCATGTCCCAAGCAACCCACTAGTTAGTTCATTAATCAGTCTTCATGGAATTTATATTACAGAGTATTCCTGGAACTTATTTAAACATATAATTAATTTATATATTTACATAAGGGTTGGCACCCTTAGGTATAAGTGTAAAAGTGTGTATGAATAGAAAGATTGGGGCTATGATTCCTTATTTCTTTTTACTTTAAATATTGCATCTTCTGTTGGTTCCTTTTCATTGTAAAATTAACATGTTTCCCCCAAACAGAACATAACTTTAATAATACAGTTTTCTTGTTCAGTGAGATATTTCTAAAGTAAGATGTGAAAGTGTTCATGGTTGTCTCAGAAATAATGTGAATGAGAGGTGAGTGATCCTGGGGACCAAAAAGGTTTAAATTTAATCATTTATATATCCAATACCCAAACCCCTTTTACTGTCACTTCATTTGATCTGAAATTCTTAATATATAAAAATTGAAAAATCAAAAACAAAAAAAAAACAAGTGTGTGTTTTTTCAAGGAGAGGATCTGAACACAACTAGATAAGCCTTTTCAGGAGAAAATAGAATATATAATCCAAAACCAAATACAAAACATTCTCCAGTTTTTACTGTCAATCTGACTCTTGTTATCACACAACACAGGTTTAGATAACCAGATAACTCAACATATCTTCTTTCAGAAAAACTTGGATTCCAGTATTGGACCTACCTAAGAACTTTAAAATAAGAGTGCATTTCCCAAGCTCTGTTTTGTTACTATACAATGCTTTCCACGAAGGAAAAAAGAAAAAATAAATGAAACCTCTTGGATGAGGTTAGAGATTTCCTATATTGGCCTATATTGCTACATTTCCATTTAAAGCATTTGGCATATTTAAGAATGACAGGTAACAATTGAGACTATAGTAAATTTATATATTGTATATATGTTCAACAGCAAAACATTTGCTTAAGGGAAATTAATAAAATAAAATTATTCATAAATTTAAAAATACAAAAGCATGTATTGAAATTTCTCTGTGGTACCATTTTCATTACTATGTTAAAACATACACAGAGGGTGCCAATAACAAAGTATACACAATTTAAGGAAGGAAAAAAAAAACTACATTAAAATGACATTAATAGTATCCAATTTGAGCAACTCTTGTAATTGGAAAACATATGTACTAAACTGATGGGCCTTGGGTTCAAAGAGCATTTTATGAATTTGACTCCAAAGGCAATGGAAGTAAAAGCTAAAATAAACGAAGGGGATTATGTGAAACTGAAAAGCTTCTGCACAGCAAAAGAAACCATCGACAAAATAAAGAGGCAACCAACTGAATGGGAGAAGATTTTGCAAACAGTGCCTCCGATAAGGGGCTAATATCCAAAATATATAAGGAACTCATGAAACTCAACAACAAAAAAACAAACAACCCAATTGAAAAATGGACAGAGGACCTGAAGAGACATTTCTCCAAAGAGGACATACAAATGGCAAATAGACATATAAAAAAATGCTCAACATTGCTAATCATCAGAGAAATGCAAATAAAAACCACAATGAGATATGACCTCACCCCAGTCAGAATGGCTATCATCAACAAGACAAATAGTAACAAGTGTTGGAGAGGCTGTGGAGAAAAAGGAACTCTCATACACTGTTGGTGGGAATGCAGACTGGTGCAGCCACTATGGAAGGCAGTGTGGAGGTTCCTCAAAAAATTACAAATAGAATTACCATATGACCCAGTAATCCCTCTCCTGGGTATCTACCAAAGAATTTGAAAACATTTATACATAAAAACACGTCTGCTCCAATATTCATTGCAGCTTTCTTTACGGTGGCCAAGACATGGAAACAACCAAAATGTCCTTCGGTAGATGAATGGATAAAGAAATTGTGGTATATATACACAATGGAATACTATTCGGCGTTAAGGAAAGATGATATAGGAACATTTGTGACAATATGGATGGATCTTGAGAGTATAATGCTAAGTGAAATAAGTCAGACAGAAAAAGCAGAGAACCCTATGATTTCACTGATATGTGGTATATAAACAAAAAAAACAACAAAAGAACAAGACAAACAAATGAGAAACAAAAACTCACAGACACAGACAATAGTTTAGTGGTTACCAGAGGGTAAGGTGGGTGGGGTGTGGGTGATGAGGGTAAGGGGGATCAAATATATGGTGATGGAAGGAGAACTGACTCTGGGTGGTGAACACAAAATAGGATTTATAGATGATGTAATACAGAATTGTACACCTGAAATTATGTAATTTCATTAATGCTATTCACCCCAATATATTAATAAAAAAAATTGGAGAAGTCAAACATGACTTGTATTCATCTTTTGTTATGGGATATAGAGTATTATAATTTTAATACAGTTTTTTCCTTTCTTAATATGTGTATACATTTTTTGGCACCCTTTATATATCTACAAGAAAGATAATTTCATAATCTAGGGAATGTAAATTTACATATAAAAATAATTTACTATTGAATAATGTTTTCTTTTCACTTTTTTCTGAAAAATTTAGTCTGAGACTATGAAAAAGTTTCTCTTGAAGCCTCAAGGATTAAAAACGTCTATTCAAAATTGCTGTTTTTATTAAGTATTTCCTGAAATTCATTTACTATTTCAGGATATATACATACTATTCATATGTTATTTTTTTCACCCTTTTAAGACCATATGAATGTTTGAAGCTTTTCTCTATGGACTAGTTTAATTCCAATTATATTATATACTCTTTTTATCCATTAAATAAGACACTGGGACTACCCTTAAGAAACGCTTAAGGAGAGGAGGTCCAAGATGGCAGAAGATAAACATTGTGCCTGCTTTCTTCCATGAACACGTTAAAATTAACCAAATGATAGAACATTCAAACTGGAGAATCATCTGAAGTCTAGCTGATTATCTTCCTAATGCTATACTCCACCTCCCATGACTACATATTTGTGGGATCCTGTTTCTTGCAGTAAAAACTGGAAAAGGACCAAAGTATACACTGTAGTCTGTATTAACCCTATGGCCACAAAAAAGGACTAGGTGAAAATCACTCACGGAGTACTGAACCCAGGCATGAGAAAACAATATGTAGCCTTCCTCATTTCACAAAATACCTTCTTTGGAGGGTGATTTTTCTCTCAGTCTTACAAAGAGAAACAATATTAGGAAGAAGCATCTCTTATCAGTGTTACTCAAATTTCCAGTGAATATTGGAAATATATGGTGAGCCTAAAATAACACTAATGACTGTATGTCATTCAGATATTCTGACTTAATTGGTATGGTATGCAGCTTGTGCTTGAGATTAAAAAAAAAAAAAAAAGTGCTTGTGACTCCAGCATGCATCCAAATATAAGAACAGCTGTCTGTGATTCAATTTCTCAGCCTTGTGTGTAGAGAAGGTAAGACATAGAAAATGGGCTTTACAAAGCCAGTCAATGCACACATATTTTTTTCTTTAGCTTCTCACTTTCTGAATTGCCCTGATTTTAACCCTATGTCTCTTTAACCCTGTATTAAAAGCAGATGATTAAGATATCACTTGAAAGGACAGGTTCTGAATGTGCTAAAATAAGGTGAAAAGAAGCAAAAACAGAATAGAAGTTTTTTGTTTTTGTTTTTCCTGTATCATTCTCTCACAGATATATCTAGTTTCGAGAATCTATCTCCCAATCAAAACATTTCAAAGAAATCATCTGTCTCACACACTTTACCTCAGAGTTTATTCTTATTTCCATGATTTCTTTCTTTGGTTGGTTGAGATGACTCTGAAGCAACTAGTGAGCAGTTTATACTGATTGAGTACCTTGTTAAGAAAAACCGTACCCTATTACACATTTAAGAACTAAGGATAGAGTTTAAACATTTTCTATCCATCGTATTGTTATGGAGTTATTTGCTCATAGGTATCAGTAAATAAATAACAGTTTTATAAATAAATTTATTTTTTTCAACATGAAAGCTGGCATAATGGAATAAATTAAGAAATTCAGTGTCACCTCTATGTTATGTAATTTTAAATATACTAAGGAAGGATACCGTGTTAACCTTTTACCCTAATAATCACATTTTCCAAACTAGTGTAGTTAAAATAGCTACATTTAAGTATATTTTCAGATATATAAATACCTTTAGGATAGTCGCTCTCATTACCCACTACATTCAGAAAACACATCATAAACCAATAAACACTGCCTAAATTATTTCTAAAGAGATTAATTTATTTGGCATAAACATTGTTATGTTTTTCCACTCAATTCTACCTTACTGGAATCAATATTTATTTATGCCCATCATTTATTTTGTGGTCTTGGGTAAGTCATGTCATTATGACGGAACTCATTTTCCTCACTTAAAATTGAAAATTAGACATGATGATTTCTCTGTGACCTTTTCAGTTCAAAGTGCACCATTTCTTATGGGACTATATGAGATTGAAACATATTAAATTGCCAATATCCTCTTTCTTTTGATTTATTAAAATGTAAGTTTCAACTTAATATTTTTGGCATGCATTCTCATGCACCTGGTCTCAGCAAGGACATTATAAATATACTGAGTATTTGAAATTTTAGAAGTTTGTTTTTGGTTTGTGTTTTATTTGTTTGTTTTTCATTTTTTTTTTGTTTTGTTTGGTTATTACGATTCATTAAAACTTGTGGAATTAAATCGTTTTATTGTGTTATCCAGTTTATCTTCCTGGCTTTAAAGTGTCCCATATCCTTGACAAAATGGAACTGGATTGTTTTCATAGTTACTGAAATAGAATGTAACCAAGGCTACTCATTTTCATTGTTTTCAACCCTGTGAACTAAGGGTTTTTGCTGTTTGTTTTTTGCCAAAATAACCCCTTCATAATGTTATTCAAGTTACGTTCTACACTCCACTGCCAATGTGAAAAATAGTTTACTAAAATTCTTCATGTGTCTCCTAGAAAAAATTCTATGTCATTTGACTAGTTTGACTATTTGATTTATAGAAAATTTCAGATACTCACAGACATGATTCAAAAAATTTTAACTGTAAGTTTATACACAGAATTTTAATAGACTTCCCAATGGAAGTGAGCATACTCATTATTTACTACTAAGTGTGTATATGTTGTATTATAATGTCTGGGAGGATTGGAGGAATTTAATTCACCTAAATATGGCATACTTGTCCTGGTCATGTAACAAATATGTATCTAGGAAATGTGTACTTTAAGGGTAATCTTCAACTTCAGCATTTAAAAAAATTATACATCTAATTTAGTGTATTTTAAATTAGTGCAATGAATTACATATTTGGATATGGCCACTTCCTTATTTCAATTGACACTACAGTATGAGTGATATTGCTATTATAATTGGTGATACAAATTTAGGGGAAGGTGATCTCTAACTCCAGAAGGTATTTCTCTCTGAAAAAGAGTCCTTGTATGAAGACTTGTAAAATGTTCCTTCAATCACCCATGATGACTAGCTGTGTACATTCTGTTTTATAGCTACTAGTTACAGAGACGGTCACCCCCAGGAAACCAGACATTTAGATTCACTTCTACTTTTACCCGTTACTGGATTTTTGCATAGTGTCCAGTGAGCAAGTCCTGTGATGCAATACGTTAGAGGAGAGATACATATTAGTAAATGAGTGCTTTACAAATGATGTAAATTTAAATGACCATCTATATATTTAGAGACCTTGTGTTGCAAAATTGATTTGAAAACTTCATAGGATTATAGGCATTTCTTTCTT
This sequence comes from Rhinolophus hipposideros, assembly GCF_964194185.1. Lineage (NCBI taxonomy): Eukaryota > Metazoa > Chordata > Mammalia > Chiroptera > Rhinolophidae > Rhinolophus > Rhinolophus hipposideros. The sequence goes on from NC_138050.1 coordinate 95,607,043, forward strand.
TTTGGTTGGGTCAATGTGGTAAAATTTATAATTTTGAAAATGTATGTAGTATTCATTATATAAGGATTACTCTACCTATATGCAAATATGTGAGAGGACACAGGCTGTATATTAAATATGAACACAGATATATATCGTTAACTTTGTTCATATTATAGATTTCCCCTGCTTTCTGAAGGTAGAATGTTCCTATGAAAAACTTTATAAGCAGGAATGCTTAAAGGGAAGAACATCTGCTGCTTTCTGAAAGTTTGTGTTACATCACTTTGCTTTTACAAAATATCTACATTAGTAAAGTAACATTTCTTTTCGTAAAAGCAAAAATCTTCTTTGGATTTCTTTTGGTTATCAAAAACAAGTACTAATATAGATCTTTCCTAAAAATGAAATGGTATAACATGAACTTTCAGAAAGCAGAGGTACCTGTGTATAGCATATATGATACACATATATAACATATGTTATATACATATATAATATATACGCATATAATATATATTATAATATGTATAATATATAATATACATATATAACATATACATATATACATATATGTATGCATTATATGTATACATACATCACATGCATACATGTATACATACGATATATAATATAATATAATATATATTATAATATATACATAATATATAATATGTATATATATATTATTTTATATATTATCATACATTCTATAAATTATGATATATATTACTATAAGTTCATATCAATTTTTTTCATTTCTTATTACAGGTTGGTAAATGACTGACTACCTGTAGAGCTTTCTATAGATGTATACTACATAAATAGCTACATTTTCTTCGGACATACCCATTAAAAACTGGGTCCACAGCACTGAAGCATGATCTATAAAAATTTCATGCTCCTGGGTAAATTCTGGTATTAGATTCAAATAATCACTAAAGAGCCATGTTACTGCAGATACAGTTTTAAACAAAGCAGTATCCCTTATGTCTAATGAATTTCTTTTTCTTACCTAGGTACTTTCATAAATCTGCCTCTGATACACATAAGAGGAATCCCTCTTTTATCCTAACATTAAGCGTGTGTATGAGTGAGATTCAGTAGTCTCTGAAAATATGAAGTTTCAAACATCTATTTTTTACCAGATAGATTTCTCTCTTTAATTTACCTGCATCTATTCCTTTGGATCTTACATCTAATTAACAGCAACTTTTGGCTACACAAATGCTTTATTAGGACAATTTTGATGTCATAATTGCAGAATGAGGAATACAATTTATTAAGTGACTTTGATTATCTTTCCATGAAGAAAACAAACAAACAAAACACACACACGCACATTAATGAAGTTCATCTAACACACTTTAATAAAAAAACAAACAAACAAACAAAAAACTAATAATAGGTCTTTCCTGAAAACCTATATTAGATTATAAGATTTTTTTTTCTTGCTACCAAATTAATGTACCTCTCTGTCCAAATTATTTTTTTGTTAATGGAAGAGAAACTTTGAGGATTAAGGAATGAAAGAACATATAACACTAACATGTTTGGTCAGTATTTTCTGACTTGAAAATTTTTCAGAGAATTTCTAGGTGCATGAAACTTACTTACAAATATGGCTTATAAAAAGGTTTTTTTGAAGTACACTTATTTAGAAAATAATCTGCATTCTATGTCATTGAGGTGTAAAATTGTATCTCCCCAAATTAAATTAGGCTTGAGTTAGGCTAGGGCAGAGTAGGAGAAATTCTCCGACTTACCCTCTTCTCTTGGTTTAGAGTGAATAATTTAGACTAAGTCATAACATCTTTTTTCTTCTCTGGGCTCCTCTAAACAGGTGATATGATCACATAGCTCAGGAACACCAGGACATTGTAAGTGTAACAAACGATATTACATTATGAGTGGCAATTAAACCGCTAAACTCTGAATTGGTTTTACCAAGCCATTGCTCATGTCTTTTTGTATATTGTTAACACACTCTGAAATTCAGAAGCAACTTTCGACACTACATTTATTTCAAAATAATCTTATAGAAACGGGGTACTATCTTGACATTAGAAAACAAAAAATCCTTCTAGGTTATTAGGTAATAAAATAATTAAATTTGTCTCCTAGGTGGAACTCCCATAGGAAGTACAAACTTTCTTGAAATTATGAGGATTTATAATCAAGACTCTCAGTGCACACGTTAAAAATCTATTATATTTTTTGGCCAGCTGCCTTTCTTATACCTGTAAATAATTGTTTTACCTTGAAATTCACCCTGTAAAATATACTTACCTCTTCATCTAGACCTTTCTTCCCAATTCATCCAGGTCTAACTGTTTCCTATCCGTCCCACACCCTCATTCTCACCCTCATTTAGATCTCTGCTCAACTTCAGTTCCTTCATCCAGTTTAATAGTCATCCTCCCTTTATTGAGACCTAACTTCTTTGCCTCTATATTGATACTCTCCTTGTTCATCTCCTCAGGATTATATGTTCTGGGTCTTATACAAAATTAATAGCTTTTTGGGTTCCTTGATAAATGACTTGGAGCAGTAAACCCAAAGGAGAACATGTAGCTTCCAAAAATCCAAAGAGGCTCATTAGGCATTGTTGCTCTTTTTTGCTTGTATTAGGACACAGACGTTACAACTTCACATTAGAAGGGGGATCGCCGGGTTTCTAGAAATTTCACTGAAGTTGAAGATCACTGAATTTTTGTCATATATGCTTTTCGTCCTCTGACCTATACATATTTTATAGAGTAGTGGCTAGTGTGTGTGTGTGTATGTGTGTGTGTGTGTGTGTGTGTGTATGTGTGTGTGTGTTGGAGGATACTTACTGATTTAGATTTTAGTAGCAGGAGTGGTTCTAAAGGAACTGAATCTTGACGGTGAGTTTTCTAAATTTTTTCTGAGTTTTCTAGAATTCTAATTTGATGCTCTAATCGGATTAGATTTAGAGACACTGATAGCACTATTTTCAGTGGTAAAGAGGTCACTGACAGTAATGTCATGACGTGGCAATAGAGACATGCAAATTGTCACTATTGGGTATTCCTAATCCAATACTCATAAAGGCAAAATTCTGGTTCACCACCTATTTGATCACTTAAATATGTTAGCTAAACTAAAGAGTATAAAGAAATTGGCTGATTACTGCTAATTCTTTGAACTTTCTCACTTGATTAGAGTCAGATCATTCATGATACAATCATTGGTTACCTTCATGAAAACTATAAATGTTGTCAAGGTTATACTCTGAAATTTAACTACTGTGTCTCCTACGTACTGTCTGGCACTTCTGTTTCTGTCACAATTGCTCCTTAACCCCTAAAAATGAAATTCTACTTGTTTTACCTGTGAAAACCTGTCATCTCTTAGGCAGAGAGTAGATGATAGAGAGATGACAAATAGATAGATAGACAGATAGATAGATAGATAGATAGATAGATAGATAGATAGATAGACAGATAGACAGACAGACAGACAGATAGATAGATAGATGATAGAGATATTCACATTCACATATGTATCTACATGTATATCTATCAATCATATATATCTAGATATGTTGTTTAGCAGTTTATAGTTATAGAAAAAGCACCTCTATTAATTGTTTTATCTTGTGTATCCTTTCTAAGAACACTAAATGTCCATTTACACGAACCCTCCTAAACTTTCACTTTTCTCATTTTAAGCATGTTCACAAATACATGTTTTATTGTGTTTTTTGCTTATTTTTGAAGATTTTCCTATTATTATTCTTATTTGTTAATGATGGATTTAGGGATACAACAAAATTGAGGAGTTAGAGATTTCCTCCATTTCCCTGCCCTCACCATGAATCACTTAGTGGACTATACATTCTCTTCTTCAGTTTTGTTAAGGTATGCTGAAATGTAAAATTGTAATATATTTAAAGTGTGAAACATAATTATATATATATATGTACATATATATGTGTGTATACATATATACATATACACACATACACGCACACACACACACACACACATATATATATATGAGTATGCATTGAGAAAGGAAAACCATTGAGTTACTAAACAGTTTCATGACCTCATATATTTACTCTTTTCTTTTTTTTTTTTAGGGTGAGAACTCTTAAGTTGTACTCTGTTAGCAAATTGCAATTATACAATACAGTATTACCAACTATAGTTCCTACGTCTTACATTAAATCCTCAGACCTTCATCTTATAACAACATTTGTAACCCTTCACCAGGCTCTCCCTATTTTCTCCATCTCCTAGACACTGGCAACCACCATTCTACTCTCTTTCTATGAATTCAGTATTTTTTCTTATTCTGCTTATTAGTGACACTGTGCAGTAATTGTCTTTCTCTATCTGCTTATGCTACTTAGTAAAATGCCCTCTGGTTTTGTCTATGTTGGTACCGTGTTTCCCTGAAAATAAGACCTAGCCGAACAGTCAGCTGTAATGCATCTTTTGGAGCAAAAATTAATTTAATACCCGGTATTACATCATAATATAATGTAATATAATATAATATAATATTACTCAGTCTATATTATAGTAAAATAAGACTGGGTCTTATTAAATTTTATTAGTTTCAGGTGCACAAAACAATGTAACAATTAGACATTTATCATTTATATTCTTCACACTGTTTCAACCCCCTCCCCCATCCACTACTCCTCTGACTTCTACATCCATCTATCTATCTATGTATCTATCTATCTATGTATCTATCTATCTATGTATCTATCTATCTATGTATCTATCTATCTATGTATCTATCTATCTATGTATCTATCTATCTATCTATCTATCTATCTATCTATCTATCTATCTATCTATATGTATATATAAACTTGTAGTTGACATTCATTATTGTTCAGCTTCAGCTTCAGGTGTACAGTGCAGTGATCAGGCATCTACATCATCCCTGAGGTGGTCTCCCAAATGGGACAAGTGTCCATCGAATACCCTACAAAATCTTTACAACATTATTGATCACATTCCCCAAATTAACTTCCGTAACCCCGTGGCAATCTTGGGGTTACCGACTGTGCTTTCTAATCCCCTCATCTTCCCCTTTATACTCACCCCCTCCCATCTCGCAACCTTCAGTTTTTGCTGTATGTCTCTGAAACTGTTTCTGATTAGTTCATTCATTTATTCTTTTCTTTAGATTCCACATATAAGTAAGATCATATGGTATTTGTTTTTCTCTGACTGACTTATTTCACTTAACATAATGTTTTCTAGGTCCATCCATGTTGTTGCAAATGGTAAGATGAGCTTTATTAATTTTTGATCCAAAAGATGCATTACAGCTGATTGTCCAGCTAGGTCTTATTTTCGGGGAAACATGGTATAAATACGTTTAATTTCTTTCTTTTTTAGAGCTGAATAATATTCCAATGTGTATGTATGTATATTCTTTATCCATTCATCTATCAATGGACACTTAGGTTTTTTCCACACCTTGGATATTATGAATAATGCTGCAATGAACAGGGGAGCACAGCTATTACAGTGAGATAGCCATTTTGTTTACTTTGAATACATACTCATAAGTGGGATTGCTGGATCACATGGCAATTCCATTTTTAATTTCTTGAGGAAGCTCCAAATAATTTTTTATAGTGATTTTACCACTTTGCATAACCACAAACAATGCATAAGGGTTCCCTTTTTTCCTATCCCCACCAGCATTTATCTCTTGTTTTTTTGATAACACACATCCTAACAGATGTGAAGTTACATCTCACTGTGGTTTTGATTTGCATATCCATTTGATTAATGACATTGGTCACCTTTTCATGTACCTGTTGACCATTTATTTATACGTCTTGTTTGGACAACTTCTATTCAAGTTTTCCACCCATTTTTAATTGTGTTATCCGAGTTATTTGGGTTATTTAATTGGGTTAACATAATTTTTAATTGGGTTATTTTTAGTGTTATGTAGTTTCACTGTTCATTTTTGCTTTTGTTACGTTTGCTTTTGGTTTTAAAACAAAAATAAATAGATAAATCAATCAATCAATCAATAAATAAATAAATAAATAAATTTCTAAGACTGATATCAAGGAGCTTAATGCCTATGTTTTCTTCTGAGAGTTTTATATCCAAGTTTTAAATCAATTTTGACTTGCTTTTTTGGTATGGTGTAAGACGGTGGTCCAGTTTCATTTTCCAATGTAGCTGGTATCTAGGCATTTGTTTGGTCTGGATTGTATTTGCACCCATCGTTCAGGATGCTTTTCTTGGGGGGTGGGAGTGTTGTGGTAAAGTAATCTAAAGTCTGAGCACTGAAATATTGCATAAATAACAGTTACTTTGAAGACAGTTTTTTTTTTTCTTCCTAAATTTAATATTAACAGGTTCAACATCTAAAATGGTAATAGATTCCTTGATATATCCCATTAATGTGGGGTCTTTTAGTTATGTGTGCTCATGTAACCCTATTTCAACGTGAGCACTCTTTGGAGAAAATTAGTACTTTAGCAAATGTTTCAATTTCTCTAACAGGGCCAAAACAATGTGAAGCCTTTAATAATTTTGATACGAACCCCTTGCTCTTGGTGTAAACCAAGATAATGGTCTTCTCAGTACTGCCTCAGGGATTGCCTTAGGAGCAATTTTGATTAGAGTTTTTCTAAGTAGGACAGGGATCTCTGTTACTGTTTCCCCCCCAAAAAAATTTGTGAAGACCTAGTAGGCACATTCCTTTGGGCTTTCTTAACTCAATTATGAAACTTATTTCCCATTTTTCTAATATTCTTAGAAATCTACACACACACACACACACAAAAAAAAAAAAAAAACTCTGTAATCATTTCAAAATTGTTCTGCTCATCATGATCCCATGAAAATACCAAATCACCATCTTTATTGAGCACAGGCATTTTGATCTGTTCCCTAAAATTGAAGACATCAGCTCCTTTTGAAGATTTTATAGGTGTTTGTGGCTTTGCTATGAAAACTGTCTCAAGTTAGAAGTTACTCAAACTGGAGTATTTTAGTGAAGGCTCAGGTGAACAGTCCAGACATACAGAAAATAGCACTTTTTTTTTTTTTTTTTGCTGATCTGTGGTTACCTCACCTCTCTTCAAATGAAGACACAGTCCCTTCTTGTCACAAGAAATAAATGTATAATCATTCTTCTATCTTCACACACTTTATTTAAGCCAATATCCTCTTTAGGATGGCCACAGAAGTCCCCAGAACTTATATCAGCTGTCTTGGTAAACATAGCTATCTCTGCACTGCCTCCGAACTTCCTTACCCACTTCTCTTCTGCTAGGAATACTTTCTCCACTTGAAAATATTCTCTTGGTATCTCATTCTGGCATGAAAGTACTCCAACTCATCTGTTCTAGTGCTTAATCTAGATCTTAAAAAAAATCAATATGTACTGAGTTGAATAGTCATAAACTTCTATAAACCCCATAACAAGTGACTAATTTTCTCTGAAACTAATAGATTGGTAAATCATTTAGGGTGGACAATTAGCCTTAAAATAGCTCTAAGATTTATTTTAGGTCTAGTGGACCTACAATAAGTTTCTGAATATTATCACTGCAAAATGTCAGCTGACACTCCATAAATTATATGGTTGGTTGATTGCCGTTGCTGATGCTGAAGACTCAGACTTTTGCAGATTTGTGATTTCTCCAGAATTCATAAGAGAATCAACTTTTACCATTTAGGGTCAATGTTCACACTCTAATACTCTCATAGAAGCCAAGTGGACTAGAGACAAAGAGAGGAATGCTTGGTAATACAGGTTTTTGGCTTCAGTTACTATCAGGCATAGATTTTCTGCTTGAGTTGTTATGTGGCTCTAAGTTGGGTATTTCCACAGCTGGAAATAGCACTAAGAGCTCTACTGAGTGAACCAAAGGATTGTAGTAATAATGAATAATCAACTCAATTTTTAAATATTTGATTCACATTTATATTTATACATTTTAAATGTATGTTTTGTATATAGTTTTCAATGTACATTTATGTGTGTATATGTATATTTGTGTGTCTTTGTGTGTGTGTGTATTTAGGGGTATGCACAAATTTTACTGGTAGGATTAAATAATGAAAATTGTAGAAGTTATTACTCTCACTGATTGTTTTAATTCTAAAATTCCAGAAACCTGGGAGCCTGTCCTGACATCCCAAATGGTTGACTTAAAATTGATTTGATGTTTTGATGGAGCTGCCAAACTGTTTTCCAAAGTTTTTGTATGAGTTTATCTTTTCATCAGCAATGTATGAGAGAATCAGTTCCTTCACATTCTCATCAGCATTTGGTGCTGTCACTATTTTTTTTTAAATATATCAGCCATTCTGATTGGTAAGTAGTGATATGTAAACATTCAACTATCATATAACCCAGCAATTGCTCTCCTGGGGATTTATTGCAGAAAAATAACTTGTGTTCACACAAAAACCTGTACATTAGTCCTTATAGCAACTTCATCCATAACAACCAAAGCCTGAAACAACCAAGATGTTCTTTCACATATGAATGGTCAAACAAACATATGATACATGCAAATCATGGAATACCATTCAGCAATAAATACAAAAAAAGAAAAAAAAAGAAAAACTATTTAAAACCTGTCTGACTCTCTGGAGATTCATACTGGGTGAAAAACAAATATCAAAAGTTCACATACAATATTACTCTATATAATATTTTTAAAATGACAAAATTATGGAAAAGGATAACAAATTAGTAGTTGCTAGAAGTTAAGGAGAAGGCAGGTAAGAAGGAAGAGGATGTGGCTATAAAAGAGCAACATGAGAAATTCAGGTAGTGATGAAAGTGTTCTGTACCTTGACTGTATTAATATCAATATCCTAGTTGTGATATTGTCCTATAGTTTTGCAAGATAAACCCCTACGAGAATTTAGGTAAAGGGTAACTGGGATTTCCCTAAATCATCTCTTACAACTACATGTGAATATACAGTTATCTCAAAAAGTTTGATTTAAAAAGGAATATGTGTGCCTTCATTTTTTTCAGGGGGTGAGGGGGGTCGTAATTCTCCAAAAACAGAATTTAGTATTTTTGTTCCCTCATATATCTTTCACTAGAGTAACGGCAAAATGAGAGAAAGAAAGGGGACATGTAGCCAACTGAAGATCTTTATAAATTCAAACTTCTGAAGGTATTTTTCCATTCCATATTATCTTTACAGTTCAATACACAAAACATTATTTTCATATTTTAACATATTTCAATTGTATTTTTCACATATTTGAACAAACTCAAGTGTCAATTGAATGTCTTCACAAAATTGAAAAATTTCAAAGAGACATTAAAAATAATTATAATAAACTCTTCAGTTTGACCTATGTTCTATGATGTTTTGCCTCCAATCATTAAAATTTTGAAATGCCTTACTAAGGCACTATTGTTAATAGTTTGTATAAATGAGTTCATTATTCAAATAGAACAGCCTAAGATATGGTCTAATTGTGAATTCTCTAGGTGTCTTAATCTCCACTCATATTTCAAAGCAAACACTTTAAAACAATGTATCTTAAATATATGACCACCACTTGCTCCAAAATGACAAATCAAGCATATGCTCTTCATTTTACTTATTCTCAGTCGAAGAAAAAAGAGTTTTAAAGATGTTTTATTGTATTTTAGTTGAAATTACTATAAATGTTTCTAAAAGGGTGGCATGAAAAATAAAAATGTGTTTTTTCAAAAAGTGTCTTAAAATATAAAACTTAATTTCCATTTCTGAAAGAATGAAGTAGATGTACTTTTGCCACTTACCTCCTGCTAGGGACAACGGAAAATGCTAGACATTATACATAAAACAGTTTAAGAAAACATACAGGGAGAGAAGACAGAGAAGCTAAGAAACTTGGGACCCAAGAAACAGCACACTGGCCAGTTCCTGGTTTGTTTGTTTGTTTGTTTTTTCCCTCATATATCAAAGACTTGGAGCTGAAGAAGCTGGAAATCCAAAATCACCAATAAACACCGTCAAAATGAGCCTGACTTATTAAGAAAGAAAACAGTTCTATTCAAGGCAAACACCTCAGAAAAAAGTACGACTCCAACTTTACCTACATCAACCTGGACTTCAAACTTGATAGGCTTGGAAGATGCACGGACTACTGCCAGAGTGGTGTCAGACAGGGCCAAGTAGGAAGCCGGGATGTTCATCACTTCCGGGTAGTAACAAGTTACCTAACTGCATATAGTATCTGTGAATACAACATGCAGAGCCTGAATTCCACGTGCACCCTGAAATAATAGAGTACCTTTCCATGTCCTGATAGATAGTTTCAGGAGATCTACCGAAGAGTCAGGACTTTCAATATTGCACAGCAGTAATATAGATAACTACACCACAGGTTATAGAGACAACATATGGATTCCGGAGACTCATTTATGCCCAGAAGTAATGAGGGACCTCCCCGATTTTGGGTGTCAGGGGCTGACTGAAAAACCTTGGCTGGTACTTCGACCTGGTATTACGGAGAGTGCCCAACCTTTCCCTAGCACAGGCAGTGTCAGAAAAAGCCAGTTAAAGAAGTTTTCCATTAGATCCAGAGACCCATAACATAATGTGAAACTCCCCAGGTTTCAATTGAAAAATACTTGTCATGCAAAAAATAAAGACAACAAAAACAGGAGGAGATCAAACTTTAAGTTAAAATGTTTGTTCCATGAAAAACACTGTAAAGAGAATTAAAATAAAAGATACTTTGCAGTGGAAAACATTCACAAACCATATAGATGACAAAGGACTAGTGTCTAGATATAAACTCTCAAAACTCAACAATAAAAAAATCTAATTAAAATGGCATGAATGTAAGGTATCCAAATTAGAGAGTAATAAGTAAAATTATTTCTGTTCCCAGATGACTCAACGCTGTATGTAAAAAATCCCAAAAACTTCACAAAAATTAACTATTAGAACTAATAAACTAATTCCGCAAAGTTGCAGGATACCAAATCAACATACAAACATGAGTTGCAATTCTATACACCAACAATTAATCTGAAAAGGAAATTAAGAAAATAATTCTATGTAAAATAACACCAAAAAAGTATAAGATACTAAGGAATACATTTAACTAAGGAGGTAAAAGATCTGTAGAATAAACTATAAGACACTTGCTAAATAAATTTTAAAAAACACAAATAAATAAAAAGGCACCCTGTGTTTATGGACTAGAAGAACAAATACTGCAAAAATGCATGTACTACCCAAAGTTATCTATATATCCAAAACAATCCCTGTCAAAAGCACAGTAATTTTATTTTTTTCTTACAAAAATAGAAAAAAAAATCTAAAATTCATATAGACTCACTAAAGACCCTAAATAGAACAGTCTTGGAAAAGAACAATGCTAGAAGTCTAACACTTCCTGATTATAAAACATATTGCAAAGCTATAATAATTAAAACAGTATGGTACTGGCATTAAGGCAGACATCTAGATCAATGGAACAGGGTAGAGAGTCCAGAAATAAGTAAAGTCAAACATAGTCAACTTATCTTCTACAAGAGTTCCAAGAATACACAATGGGGAAAGGACTATCTCTTCAATACATAGTGTTAGATAAACTGGACATACACGTGCAGAATAATGAAATTGGACCCTTATTTTACACTATACACACATAAAAACTCAAATAATTAGATATTTGAATGTAAAATTTGAAACTGTAAAACTCCTAGAAATAAACATAAGGGAAAATCTTCATGACATGTGTCTTGGAAATTTTTATTGGATATTACAAGTGGGACTACATAGACTGAAAAGCTATACATGGCAAACAAAACAATAAAAGTAAAAAGACAATCTATGGGAAGGGAAAAATATATTTACAAATTAAATATCAGAGAGGGGTTAATATCATATATATGAAACTCCTTAAACTTAGTAGCAAAACAAAACAAATATCCTCCTTGAAAAATGAGCAAAGGACTGAGACATTTCTCTGAAAATTAAATTTAAATGGACAACAGCTATATGAATTTATACTAACATCACTAATCATCAGAGAAATGCAAATCAAAACCACAATGAGTGATATCACCTCATACCTGTTAAGATGGTCATTGCTACGTGCTAAATATTTATGCTCCCCCCCACCAAACTACACATGGTAAAGTAATAATCCCCATCGTGATGGTATTTAGAGGTGAGGCCTTTGAGGTAATTTGGTATACATGGGGTCATGAGGGGGGAACCCCTGTGATGTGATTAGTGCCCCTATAAGAAGAGACAGAAAGCTGGCTCACTCTCTCTCTCTGTGTTCTCCACTGGAGGATACAGCAGGTATTCAAAGTCTCTCTGAATGCCTGGAAGAATGCCTGTACAGTAGTGTACAGTAACAATATTGTAATATGCATTTAAAAATTTGTTGAGTGTAGATCTCTATTTTTTTAACCACAATAAGAAACAATGACATAAAGAACCAGTTCTATATATATATATATATATATATATATATATATATATATATATATATATATATATATATAGAGAGAGAGAGAGAGAGAGAGAGAGAGAGAGAGAGAGAGAGAGAAAATGCAAATAGGCACAGGAAAAGGTTTTCAGCATAATTAGCCATTTGGAAAATGCAAATTAAAAGCCCATTAGATATTGTTATACACCTATAAGAATAGGTTAAAAAAAACAAAAACAAACAGTTATACTATATGCTAGCAATGCTCTGAAGAAACGGAATCCCTCATATATTGCTGATGGAAATGAGAAGGACTACAGCTACTCTGGAAAGGTTTGGCATGCAACTACCATGTGACCCAACAATTGCAGTCCAGTCCTGGAATTTTTTCCCAGAGAAATGAAGACTAAGATTCATCCAAAAACCTGTATACAAATGTTATAGCAACATAATTTTTAGTACCCAAAACACTGAAATAACCTATGTGTCCTTAAGTAGGCAAATGGCTAAACAAACTGTGGTACACACAGACGTTGGACTACTACTCTGCAATAAAAAAGGAACAAACTACTGAAACATGCAACGACTTGCCTGAATCTCCAAAGAATTGTACTGAGAAAACAACAACACCAAAACCAAAGGCTACATAGTGCATGATTCCATTTATATAAAGTTCTTGAAATAACAAAATTATAGAAAACAGTTTGTTTCATTAAGAGCTAAATCTGTTCTATAGAGAAGAGAGGAATGAGTCTGAGAGGTTAATGGAGGATGGGGGTGGGAGGTACAAGTGGGAGAGATGTGCCTATGTGATTATGAAAGAGCAACGTGAGAAATCCCTGTGGTGATGGAAATATGCTGCACCCTGATTGTATGTGTCAATCCCCTGACTGTGATATTGTACTATAGTTTCACAAGACTGAGCACTGTTGGGAACTGTAATTGGTATTTAGACCTTTATGCATTGTTGCTTAAAACCGCTTGTGAATCTACAGTTATCCCAAAGTAAGAAGTTAAAAAAAATAACTCTAGTTTAGTATATAAAATCATGTGTTAAAGATGAAGTTACGTAATTGCAAACATCTCTAAATTTTGTTCATACAAAGCACTGATATATTCACGTATTAGGTTGGTACAAAAGTAATTGTGGTTTACAAGATGGCCTCAGGGTTTTCTGAAAATTAATTTGGGGAACTTATTCAATAATGTCGTAAAGATTTTGTTGGGTATCCGATGGACATGCGTCCTATTTGGGAGACCACCTCAGAGATAATGTGGATGCCTGATCATGGCATTGCACACCAGAAGCTAAACATTAATGAATGCCAACTATAATTTTATATATATAATGTGATGGCTGGGTGTGAGGTCGAAGGGATAATGGATGGGGAGAGGGGGGTTTACAGTGTGAGGGATATAAATGATGAACGTCTAAGTATTACCTTGTCTTGTACACCTGAAACTAATAAAAAAAAAAAGTAATTGTGGTTTAAAAGGTTAAAAAAATTGCAAAATCTGCAATTATTTTTGCACCACCCTAATACATAGGCAATTTTCAAAAATTGCTAACAGATATACTAAACTAAAACAATAATGGAAAAAACTTGTCATTAAAATAACTGATATGTATTACTGTTAAAACGATTTAATGTGTTAAAAGAAATATTTGTCATAAAATATTTAGTCAATGTTATTTCAATATAATTGAAATATAACATTTACATCAACTATCCCCTTTGAAAAAATTACAACAATTTTTTTTGGAATTGAAATTATATTAGAACTCTGAGTAATTCTGAAAATAACATAAGTAAATATACAAACTGAGAAAAACAAATAAAGGCATATGGTGACAATTCTAAGCACATCACTGACTATTTCAGTGAAACTGAAAATTTAAAATATTGTTCAATTTAGTATCCACATTTTTAAATACATGCAATATCACCAGGACTTTCCTATTCTAATAGCAGATTACTGCAATGTGCTAGGCCACTGAGGAACACACTATTCTGAGTTCCAACCAGATTCATCTGAGTCATAAAAATATAATGATAATAATGTAATGGCAATGATGATAAAGTGACTTGTACTGGGTCACTATAGTGAGTCAGGAGTAAATGTAGTTAGAAAACTTAGGTGTTCAGCCTATCCACTAAATCATGCTGCCTTTCTAATTTTAAATGCTCAATAATAATGCATATTCATTAAACATGTAACAGCAACAATTAAAAAGCAATACATCCTGGCTACCTAAAGGGGAATAAATGATTTCTACTTCTGGTCATTTTCTGTCTTCACCTATGGTATTATCTACAATATTAATCTCTTTTATTATTTCTGGAAATTGTTGGCTTTAACTGACTGCCTATTGCCAGCGATATCTTGGGCTATGCTTAGAGAATTAGAGAAAATTCAATCCAATGGCGATACGAAATGAGAAGGCCATTGTAAGAGTTTGCTAGGGCTGCCAGTACAAAGCACCACTGACTGGTGGCTTAAGCAACTGACATTCATTATCTCACGTTCAAGATCAGTATGTCTGCTGGGTTGGTTCTTTTTGAGCATCATAAGGGAGGATCTGTTGGAGGCCTCTCTCCTTGCCTTCTGCAAGGCAACTTCCCCCTGTGTCTTCACATCATTTTCCCTTTATTCATGTCAGAGTCCAAAGTAACTCTTCTAACAACACCAGCCATATCGGATTAGTGACCATCCTAACGACCTCATTTTAACTGAATTGCTCCTATAAAGATCCCGTCTCCACACCGGGTCACATTTTGAGGTACAAGGGGTAAGGACTTCTCCATACAAATTTGGTCCTTAACAAACAGAGTGATTTAAATTTTGTTTCAGTGAAGGCGTGAGAGTGATAGCAAGAAACCAAAGGCAGGAATCTGCAACTTTCCTCTAAAAAACCTGTCAAATATTAAATTTAAATGGCCACCTTTGCAGAGGCAAGAAGCCAGGGATGAACTTAACTTTCCTAGTTGGTGACATATCCTGTAAAAAATCACCAAGATATTCGAAGGATTATTCTATGTATGACAGAAATCAATACTGGAAGTATACGAGTGACTAAGAATGGCGAGGTGAAAAGGAACAACGTTCTGAACAATGAATTCTTGCCTTTACAATAGAGTTAAAAGTTATAGTTGCCTCTATGCACAGAATTACAAAAGATATATCCCAGAATGTTTTCTGATATATCACAACTTGGGAGATGAGAGAGTCATAGAAGCAATTCACTCGTATTCCTATTCCTCCATTACCAAGGGTTATTTTTAGAACCATCAGCATCAGGAGGTTACTAATGATACCTATGCCAATGATTAATTGCCTCAAGTATCAAAATGTTTTGACATAACTTACCAGCTCTTTAACATCATTTGTTAGCATCTTATAGGAAGGGGATGGCACTTTCATAGGCAAAAGCATTCAATTTTCTTCTGAAAACTAATGGTACATAAATTGAAATAGTTAATGGGCACTGATTAATTTGAGGGAGTGCTCAAACTGAGGGAATTTCATTAAAATATCAGGTTGACTTGGCTGTTCTTGCCAGTAGAGAGAGGTACCCCTTTTGGCTTCACCAGAGGATCTCGTTTTGGAATCTAGTTGTTAGAAGAGTGCAAGAACTCAAAGGTTAAAAAAGAAGAAATGTGTTCCTCACTTAAGGTGCACAAATGCATGCATGCATGCATGCACATAGGAGGGAGAGGGAGAAAAATAATTTAATAAACTTATAAAGAGCAAAATGAGCAAGTCAGTGTTCATTATCATTAAACTTTGAAATTTAGTTTTAGTGTTGAGCACATGGTATTGCAGAATGTGTGTACTTTACATACAAAATACTTGAAAGGTCAGAAAATCAATCAACTGTATTTTACTTGGCATGCCTGCTGGGCTTAGCCAATATATTATAACGAATACTGTTCTATATTTTAGTTTTGTCCCAGCCTGATTGATTCTCTATAAACCCATTATAAAGGTCAATATATTATAGGTCACAGGCAGCGGTGGAATTAAAAAAAAAGGGGGGGGGTGAGAATAAGCACATACAACCTGTGGAGATACGGATTTAATCAACCCTATACTTAACAAAACATGGTAGCAGTACCTCCCAAGAGCCTTGTAAAATGTTTATGTGGCACAGAATTCTATAATATGGAGAAAACATTGCTCCATCGACATTATTTTGTAGCCTGAGGACTGAAACCATTATTTACAGGCTTCAGTATTTGGGACATAAAAATACAGTGAATTGAAAAATTGAAAAGATGAAGTTCTACATAATGTGCCAATTATGACCAGCTTCCAGTATCATAATGCTATATTAAGAAATCTGAAGCAGCAAAATAGTATTTGCCATATACTGTATAAAAGGACAAGAACTAGTCACGGCTTATTGTCATTATTTATAAAGATCTAAAATAGGGACTAAATACATCATATATTAAACTTTTTTTCTAGAATGTAAAAGAAATGTACAGATACAATGTGTATGGATTATTCTATAGGATCACACCTTAAATTGTACTGTGGTTTCTGGTCCTCTTTTTGTGGTGTATGTCCTAAAGGAAAAAATACTCCTTTGTTTAGCACAGCTTGCATTTATGAGTAGGGGCAATTGATTATGGGAAACTATTAAAATTGCTTTATAATGGTCTCAGAGTAACTTCTTGGAAATAGAGTTTTGAATGAAAGCCCATTTCATCTCATAATTAATTTGGATTTAATTGGCTCTTTAACTCTTTGTGCTTTTATATACATAATCTCAGTTGAAATCTGCTACTTAATCCAGAGAAAGTTTATAAGTCTTCATACAGATCCATAACTTTTTAAACGTATTAAGTACAAACATTTCTTGAAATTTAATTTTTTTTCCGCAACTTTCTAGGCAGCAACACTGACTGAACTGACACGAGAAAACTTAGAGTCTATTTGAAGATCCATCAGTTCACTCAAAAATTGAGATATGTTTGCTGCTGCAGACCATGGTGGGGCCATTTTATACATCTAACGGGGAAGAAAGCAAAATAAAATGGAATTCTGAAATACATGTAGTCCAAGGGTTTGGGATAAACTGTCAACTACTTGGTTTTCATAGAGGTATGATGACAGTAAATTTTGAGCTGCTCAAGATTATATAATTCACCTCAGCAATACCATTCTCACTGATCCACTGTGAGGAATTTCAGACCAAGAGTTTAGTTTGTCAAATATCCCACAACTAAAATTTATCTGTACTGACAACAGTACTCTGTTAACATCAACTCACACTCTTAATAGTATGCTATCTTGCCCTCCCGATGTGTTTGATTTTGTTTGTTTGTGTGTTTGCTTTTGGTTAGTTTTATAATTCATTAGATAACTGTTACACAAATCCCATCTCTGATGTGGTTAAACTGAATATTCACCATTTAGCTGATGCTAAAGTAAACCTGCTAATTACTTGACCACAGTAAGCTTTATAATTCAACACACACATCTTTTAAATTTTCTTCTACTTTTCTTACTATGGTCTATATCACACTTTTCAATTATGCTCATATAGATCTTCAGATTCTCCCCTTTAAAATATTTCAGCTTCTGTTCTCTCTAGAGCCTTTTCCCCTGACTGCTGCCTGGCATACTCTCAATTTATGTATCTTTGTGCTTAAATGCTATCTCATCAGAGAGAGATCCTTTGGTTTACCTAAAATAACCTCCTCCCCCCATCATCACTTTCTCTATTTATTCTTTTCTATAATAGTAATTTCCTAATTTTATTGTAATATTATTGATTGACTGATAATCAGTTTCCTCCCACTAGAATGAAAGTCCCATGAAGAATTTATTTTTATTTCCCTGATGGTGGGAAACATTTTGTGAATCTTTGGGATAGGTGGGGAGTTTTGCTACTAATGATGAGCATTTAAAGAAATACCTCCAAAATAAATCACAAACAAATACAGATAATATATACATAATCAGTACAAAATCTAGTTGATATTAGTGTCTTAGTGTATGTAATTATAGAACGAAATGTTCCAAGAAAATGGAAAAGGGAGAAACCTAATTAGCTTTTCTTTTCAATGGACAGAATAGAGAAATAACTTCCAAAACACAATAAAATAATAGGAGGGGAATCAATATAAGACTAATAGTATCTCAGAAGGTAGAATACATCTATTGTTCTCTTTCAAATATACAGGTGATACATACATATGTATAAACGTGTGCATAGAATAAAAATGTATCAGTAAATTTATTTATTGAAATGCTTAGTTGTGGCAATATTCACTCATATCTTGAATTTCATGGATTTAGACAAATTTATAAATACAGAATGTTCCATAAAAAGAGATCATCAAAATCACTTGTCAGTCACTCATAAATTTGATTTTTTTTTACTAATAGGATATTAAATGATTTAGTTCTCCTAGTCCAATAGTAATTAAATAATAATTATTTATAGGTTTGCATGCTTTTTAGCCAATGATTTTTGAGTCAGAAGAATGTAAAACATATTGCAAAATAAATCAAACAATACCTATGTACCCTCAATTAACTGATCTTTAATATGACCTGTAGCAAATGGGGAAAAATACAATAGAATCAACAAAATTATTTGATCAATGAATTATTTTAAACCACAAATGTGAGCTTCTTATTTTTCTCCATGTTTATAATGAATATGTAAGTCAATTAGTATAAATACTGAATTTAGCAATATACAGAATGAATTACAGATACAAATAAAACAACACGTATTTGTGGGCATCTAATAATTTGAATCACAAAATGACCACAGCCTTAATTTCTATAAATTGTGCTCTAAGGATAGAGAAACGAAACAATATTTGCTAAGAATAGTATTTAAGTATTTTATAAGAATAACTTACTTAAACTCCACCATGTCTGTTTAGGGAAGGCCAGACAGATCCAAAGTTTATGAATGAGACAAAAGAAATGCACAGATAATCTTTAACGTGCACAAACTCCCACCAATGCTAACCTAGAATCCAGATTTTCTAAATTCCTAGTTCGGTGTTTATTTTTTATGCTCTTGTTAGCATATTTATAAAAGAAGATACATATGAATTAAAAGGAACACAATGAAAAGGAGTAGAGGCACAAAGCATGAATGTTAGAGTGAAACATACCTGAATTACAATTCTGGCCTCTACCACTTACCACTGTCTTGTCTTAAGCACTTAATGATAAAATGGTGACAATAATAATAATAATACCGACTTTAGATGATTGCCAGCATTACATGACATATTCCATGTAAAACACAGGATGCAATAAAAAGGGAAAATACTGTTAGCTCGTACTGCGAAAATGTTTTAAATAAAATGTGTAATTAAATACTTGATTTTAGTTCTTTGCCTTATTAGGTATTATATTATTTTACACTAAATTGCTCAAATTGAATTTTTGTATTTTTTTCTTTGTTCCCACAGATACTGACTCCAACCTGCTGTAATCCTCTGTTGGACAAGTAGGAGGTCTCTGTTGTACAGTTTACTCAGTGTAGCTGAACATCACCGATTGAAGTGAGCTTTTGATAAATTGCTTGTAGAGCCGAAACTCTACAGCAGAAATTAGCAAACATACCTATGTACCTCACACCTTCCCAAATGTACGTTTGTGGTCAGGTTTCTACAGCTTGGGAAATAACTTGCAATGTCAAGCATGGTATAATAATGGGAGCAGACAATTAGGTGGACAAACAAAATATCTTTATGGAGTAATGTTGGAGAGTTTCAGGAGTTCCACTAGAGCACCTTATTTCCTATCTGCTACTGCCTGAAATTATTTTTAGCAGTAAGAATCCTATAACTAGACACAGTGCCATCATACTCCAGGTATATAATCCTAGTCTAAAACAATTTGGATTGTTGCATTTCTATCTGATGCCTGATTACACCAATGCCTCCCTCTCTTCTGAATCAACAGCATCAGTGTCCTGTGGGAGTTTGTAGGAAATGCAGAATTTCAGACTGTGCCTCCTACTCATTGATTTGGTATCTGCATTATAACAAGCTTCTGACTTTGCAGGTATAGATGTTAAAGTGTGCAAAGCAAGGCTCTTTAAGAATAGTGAAAAATAGCAAGACCTCTACATAAAGCCCATCTTTCAGAGAATGAGAAATAAGAGGTCAGACATACTTTGGAGTATAAAGAAGCAAAAGGAGGGGCACAAAAAGAAACTAAATAAAAGATAAGCCCAAGAGCATGCTTGATTAATATGATTTATGATATATTCATATCCCATTTTTCTCCCTCTCAGGAGAAGATTCTCCTGCGCAGATTATCAACTTCTCCTGAAAATAAGACAGGAAGGGATGTGTGGGGCAAAATCTAGTCAATGAAATTGCCCTGAAGATTATCTGATGAGAAAAAGATAAACTAAAATATGATTTATATTTTAACCCATTAGTGGGGGGTGGGCAGGAAGACAGACAATAATTCATTGAAGGCATTTATTTTAACATACTTAATAATTGATATGATAATTCAGCTGAGTTTTCAAAAATAAGCAAATTTTTAATAGATATTTACTAAATAACACAGTTGCTGGTGGGGGAGAGTTATACATCACAGGACATCTGAAGCTCAGAGAATTGCATTGCTGTTTTCTGAAAAAGTTCTGAATGACAAAGAGCTTTGGGCAATGGATATTAAACGTTTGGATTTTATCCGGGAGACAATTAAAAGTCATCACAAGTTTCCCTACCATAGAGGATTTGACCTCATATAATTACCTTTTTTTGCAAGCTAATTCTATTGTGGTAACTTTTTTGCAATATATATACTATGTGAATCAAGTCATCATAATATACACCTTAAACTTACATACAGTTATAGGTCAATTATATCTCAATAAAGCTGGGAGACCAAATTAAATTAATTAATTAATTAATTAACACTACAAACATATGCTTTCTTACAATGCAGAGGATAATTTCTTTAGTAATACTCGAGGGAATGAGAATAGTTAAAGCACTATTTCAGCAGTGTAGGTAAGACTTGATCAGGGCTTAAGCTAAATACTAGAAAATAGCGATGTGGAGAAGAGTAGTTGAAACAAAATTAGGTAATAAAATTGACAGTGTTTGTCATTCTGGATATGTCATTTGGAATAGTTCTTAAATATATGTCTTCTGAACTGGTGAATGACAACACACTTCACTGAGAAAAATAATTCAAGGTCAAAGTATGGTTGTAGCCATCCTTAAGTAGTGATTATGTAAGAAGAAACAGAAGCATCATTTACCAGCATCCCATGAACCCACCTTAAAAACTAAGATGAAAGTCCTTGTAAAGAGTAGTGTTGTGTTTATGCATATTCATTCTGAATTAGATTCTATAAAGAAAGTATGCTATATAAGAAAGACGATTCTTGAGACATACTACATGTCAGACACTACATTAAGCACTTTATATGTATTATCTCTTTTAAAACTTTAAACAATCCTGTAGGGTATGTTGCACCATAATTCCCCACTTATAGATAAAGACATAAAATTCAAAATGATTAAATACTTTCCTATGTAGCTGGTTATTGAATAAGCCGATTCTAAAATCAGAGCTACCTAAGGTCTGCATTTCATCTGCATCAATTAGAATTCCTTTTGAAAACAGATGATGCAATTAAAATGTGTTATTTGTAGAAGGTTATAGAAAGATTGATCAAAGTCATGTGAGAAAGACTGGGGAGAACATAGAAGGAATGATTATGAAACTTTCTACCCCCTAGTTCAGAAGGAGAAGGAGAGTGGTGACTGGAACCCAGAAGCAACTTGAACACTTGCTATAATGGTAAGACAGAGTTTCCTTGAAGGATCCGTGGGCCTCGCTAGAGGAATACAGAACTTACAGCCCATAATGAAACAGGGAAAGAGACAGTTAAGTATCATACATGTTTAGAAAATGGGAACTTCAAATACAAGTGATATAACACGGAACATTTGTGCATAAGAAGAATTTTGCATTCGCTTATGGAAGAATCTATTTGCAAAAAACACTAGATGAACAGAGAAAACTCTAGCTAAGCAGAACAGTGCAGGGTTACACAAACAAACATATACACACTCTTCAAGTATCTACCAGCTACTACATTTCCTCCTGTGTGATGTGAGCCATGCCAGCTACCTCTGGTGTTACAACTTTCTCTCGCATTTCTGAAAACTCTCTTTCTCCTACATCATAAAAACGCCCAAAATGCATCTCTTCCATAACCACTTCCATAAGCAAACTTTGTGTCTTCCAAGAGAAAGGGCTATATTTATTGTCCTGTTTATTTATAAATTTCTTAATCACTTGACGTGAGCAAAAAGTGCTATTTTTATTAGGCTTGCATCTCTCTAATCATTTTAATGTATCACTGGTACAGCTTTTGTGTGTTATACCCTAAAATCTATTTTCCCATTAGCTTTGTGGTTTTTAAATGTATAATTTTACATAGACTGGTAGAAATTAGGAAAGTATATCACATTTTAGCAGAACTGACTTTAAATCCCTTCTCCAAATCCATACCTATCTATAGTGGAGGAATTAGATTATCCCAGAAACAGCTAAGTATTTACAAATTGTAACAATGGATTATTCCAGGAGGAAAGCAAAACAACAACAACAACAAAAAAAAACGGCCACATAATACACCAGATGAGATAAACCCAAGATAAAATTTTGATGAAATATTCCACTAAAGTTATTCCAACATTAAAATGGAACACTTTTATATTGTTCTGGGTGAATCTGGGATCATAAAATGCTGGAAAACAAGCATTTGGAATTTTAAAATACTTTTCTGCTCATTTTGATAGCTGATCATATTAGGAAAAAGTAAATGTTAATATCTATTGGAAAGACCTTCCATGTGTGGTATTTTAGAGGCCTAATCACATGGTGTAATCATCTATAAATATTTCAATTATACATCTGATTATTATCTTGTGTCACATTGCATATAAACTAATATATTCACTGAGATTTCTGTTTCTTTTGAAGAAAACTACATAAATATAACCAACACTGTTTAACATAAATTTTGAAATTCTGGCCAGCACCATAAAAGAAAGAAAAGACATAGAAGCATAGTTACTAGAAGACAGGATTTCTAGATTCAAAATGCTTCCCTTAGAATGAGATGTATGGAAACACTGAGTTGCATTCCTGAAATATTACAATTTATTTGGGCATGTATGGTTATGCTTCAAAATTGAAGTAAATGGTGATGTTTTATCATAAAATCAAGGTTGATTTAAACCATATCTAAGTGGTGCCTCTGAACATAATAAGTTATAACCAATGATGCAAATTTATATATATTTCCACAGTATACAGGTGACATGAGGCTAGATAACTTAATCATTGGATGTAACTCCAAAATCCAGTGATCTAAAGCAACAAGGTTTATTTTTGGCTCATTCTATGTGTCTAATATGCTGTCCAGAGGGAACTTAGCCTCATATGTTCAGGGTCTCTGATATGGAAATTGGAAAGTTTTTGGATGACAAGAAGAAAGGAAGATGGAAAATCATGTTATCTCTTTATTGTTTCCAACTGGAAGCATTAGGAACTCCTATGTCATTGACTAGAACAAATTAAATGGTCACACCTTATTCTAAGGGGACAGTGAAGTGAGACTTCTCTTATTTTCAGATGAGACAGGAACTTTGTATTAGTGAAGCTGTAATATTGCCCCATATCAAACCAAATATGTACAGAGGGTGACAAAAATATATATAAACACATTTTAAGAAAATAAAACTATATTACAATTGTTAATACTCAATACATACCGACAACAAAAATGAATACAAGTCACGTTTGACTTCTGCAATTACAAGAGGTGCTCAAAGTACATCAGTGTCCAGACACTTTTGACTATGGCAAACTACTGTTTGAGCAACGTTGACCAAAGTGTCCCTTGTATAAATTTTTGGTACCCCTGGTGTGTGTGTGGGTGTGTGCATTTCTGTATATCTATATCTATATTTATATCTATATCTGTATCTGTATCTTTATCTATCTATCTATCTATCCATTTATATCTATTTATATTCTCCATGAGATAATTTAAGAAAATTTCCAAAATATATTTCCACATATTATCTCATCAATTACCAAATAACTGTGAAAATACATGATAGTCATTATCTTCACACATATGTAAATGGCAGAATTAACACCATAATTCATTTTCAGATGTTAAATTCTATAGTCTTTCTTTCATAGCAAGAGTTTAGAATGTAACTTTAGTAAAGTCATAAATGCTGCATCAGATTACTCATAACCCTGAACCAAATTATCAATGATTTCAAATGTATTCCAGAATAGAGAATACTAGCAATGACTTTTTACCTAGATTCTGCTCATATTATATCGTAAGACATAAATTATTTAAAAAGTAGCAAAGCATAGTCTCTCATATTGTTTTTTTAATGTCTGCATATGTATTATCTAAATATTGATAAACAGTTAACTACTTTGCAAGGTTATAGCTTAACAAATTATGATCTGCTTTTTTTGTTTGTTTGTTTTGTGCTTTTCCTCCTGATTCTATGGGTTGGCTAGATGATTCCTTTAATGTTTTGTCAGCTTTACTTCATGTGGATGCATTTATTGTGGTGATCAGCTCTCCAAGAAGCCTTTACTGGAGTCTGGTAGATAGTACTAGTTGTCACCTGGGTTCCCTCACTTCTCCTTGTTGCTTTCTTACTCTAGTTAGTAGATAGTATAAACCTCTTTATGTCGTAATATCAAAGCAGCCTTCTACCAAGTTAAAGATGAGAAATGCAAAACCTCTTGAGGCCATGCTCCGTAACTCACCCATTACTTCCACCAAATTCTTTTGGTCAAAGCACAGGACAGCCAAGATTCAAAGGATGGGAAGAGTTCCACTCTGGATGGGGGTAGTTGCAGGAAAAAATTTAAAAAAAGGCTGTGTTTAATCTGTGGGATTTTTTTACTCTGATTTTATAAATGTGGAACTGATAATTTATTGAGAACAACAGTTATAACAGAATATTTTTTTAAAACTATTGATAAGTAAAAACTTTTCGATAATAAGCCACGATAATTATAGGGCACGAGAGTGGAAAAAAATAATAGAATTTAATGACAAGGTGAGAGTGGTATGTGTGCACCTGTGTGTGCAGGTGACAGTGGGGGTGGTAGAGTGTTTTCTTGATATTTTCTTCCATCTCATTATTCCTCCTGTTTTTTTAATCTAATGAATATCAATACAATGTCTTTAGAAATTGAGACTCCATTCATGACTGTAGGGCTTTTAAGGGTTGCTTGTTTGCAATTAGATCATTTAACAAGCTACACAGCAGCTGTTAGAGAGTTCTTTTGTCTTCTGTGAAATATATCATATTAAGGCCAAATGAGGCATGTAGCTGTAAAAGTGGCTAGCATCAATAAATGATAGGAAGCATTTATGAAAGCTAGGTCATCTGAAATATATTTGAGATCTTTTACAAAATGTTCTACATTTAAACTCAGAACAATGGCCACAGGTGGAGGAATTTATAAAAAGGAAAAGATAAAAAGCTGATTGAAAATTAGTAGACAAGAAACACAAATTGCTTACATCTAAGTGTCCTAACAAATGATTTAGATTGACAGATATCTTGGAGAGTTGCTAAACTAGGACCATATGTCTGATGATTTCAGGGTGATGGCAGTTGAGAGAAGCGAACATAGCCTTGATTGGGTTATAGAACTTGTGAATATCAGAATCTCTGTTGAAGACATAAGAGGCACAGACACATACTCCTCCACACCAGCCAGAGGCAGAATACAGCTTTTAGTAAAGCAGCTCATGTGACAACTCCCTGACACCCTCAATCTTTTTCATGTCTTTTTGTTTTTGGACTAGACAGAATCACCCACTCTAAAATCTGATCATGAGAAATGAAACTTTATTATCACTTTGGAGTGATATGCCTAAAATCTGAATTCTAAAAGAGCAATTGGCAAAGGGAAATAATTATTTTCTGGTTTTTTTTTTTCAAAGCTTTAAGTGCTACTTATTGCCAAAAAGTTCTAACAGAAGAATGTTAATAAACAACAATTTTAAATCGATAATTTCAAAAGCTTATGAAATATTATAAATATAGGAAAACACAATAAAATATCAGATGCCGTGTGAGCTTACTATGCATTAATAAAAACAAACTTGAAAAGATAAAGATCAACCTATGTTGATCTCCAGGAAACATAAAGCTCAAATTACAGATAAGTCTTTAAATTCAAGATTCCTATGAAAAACATATTAGAAATATTTAAGGTGGAAGAATGTTAAGGCACAGTTCATCTTATCCTGTATGCTAACCCAGAAACTACTAAGGTATTGAAATTTGCAGCAAAAAGATTGGTAATAATGTTAATTCAAGAGACAACATAAGATGAAAATTGTATATGGAATTGGATGAGATTTTTTTTGTAGACCTATTAAGATATCTTTATGGCCTTTACATGGAAGTCAGTTGGAAATATGAGCTTAGAACTCAGGCTGAAATGCAAAATCAAAGACATTTTTTTTGAGGGGGAGGGCATTGAGAGAGAGAAGAGGAGAAAAAGAGGTGAGGAGACAGAGAGAGAAAGGGAGAGAGGGAGAAGGAGAGGGAGGGAGGGAGGAAGGAGAGGGAGGGAGGGAGGGAGGGAGAGAGAGAGAGAGAGAGAGAGAGAGAGAGAGAGAGAGAGAGAGAGAGAGAGAGAGAGAATGACTTAGAGGAGAGTCAATATTCCCACAGTCACCCATCAGTAGCCCTAGCCCCTGGCTGTTAACAGGCTAAGTGGGAAATATGGACATTTACCCCCATGTGGCCTTGACTAGGTGGCCCTGCACTCTTCTCTGCTGCTGTCCTCTTAATGGAAGCCAGAAGAACCATATTCAGAATCTCATAACACCTAAAAATGCAACTTCAAATGAAAAGCATTCCTTATACCAAGAACTAAAGAACACAACACAACAAAAGAAAATCAGTAGATGACAACATCAAGATGACCAATAGTCAAGAGTTTAAAGCAGTCATAAAAATACTTTTAATATGCAATCATAAAAACCCTTAAAATAAGTGAAAAAATAGGAAGTCTCAGAAAATAAAAAGAAAAAAGCATATAAACATTAGAAAAGAAAAATAAAATGAATGAAATACCAATAGATGAATTCAAGAACAGAAATGAAGGGAGAAAGGATAATAATCAGTGAGCTTAAAGGCAGCAGTAAAAATCACAAAATCTGAACAAAGTACAAAATATACTTTAAGTAAAAGAAACTGGTCATCAGCGACTTGTGGGGTTCCATTAAAGTATAATGTGAGTCCCAGTTGGAGGAGGTGATATGAGTGAAACTGAAAAATTAATAATCTAGATAAATAAACTAAAATATTCGGTAAAACTTCCCAAAGTGGACACATTATAAAATTTTACAGATCCAAGAAGCTAAGTGAACTCCAAGAAGAATAATCACATTATAATCAAACTTCTGAAAACTGAAGAGAAAGAAACTGTCTTGTAATCAACAAGAAAAAAATCCCACCTTATTTTAGAGGAAAAATAAAAAAAAAAAGTTTGAATAACGTGGATTTCCCATTAGAAATTATGGAGCCAAAAGAAGTGTCATAACATTTTTCAAGGGATGAAAGAAAAATAACTATAAAGTGGAATTTTACACCCAGCAAAAATTTTCAACAATGGGAGGGGAAATGAAGACATTCTTAAATATAGGGAAACTAAGAGAATTGGATACGAACAGGCCTACTCTAAACATGGCTAAAGGAATGTCTCTAAACAGAAAGTATGTGGTACACCAGGAAGAAAGAAAGAAAGAACAAGGAAAAAAGTAAAAATAATGGATAAACTAAATACATTTCCCTTATCGTCTTGATACCCAGAACATCTAAGATAAATTTCCTAACAACTAAGCTGTTTAAAACAGGCAATTCTGAAAGATAACATACTGTATGACTCCATTTATATAAAAATGGTAAAAGTATAGAAATGGAGAACAAATTCATTGCTTCCGGAAGTGAAGGAAGGGGTATGGGTGTGTCTGTAAAAGGGAGACATAAGGTATTCTTGTGATGATGGCTATGGTCTGTATCTTGATTTATTATTTTCAATGTCTTGATTTTGATATCGAACTATAACTTTGAAAGCATATATTTTACCCTTGGTGGAAAGTAGGTAAAGTGTACATGAGATCTCTGTATCTTACAACTGAATATAAATTTGCAATTGATCTCAAAATAGAAAGCTTAAAATATTGAATGGTAATAATGATAGTATTAGAGAGAAGAAAATCTTATCAATGAGCATTTTATAAAAAGGGTCTAGGCATTCCTATAAGAAATTGAGAAGGTATTTTCTGGATTGTTTCAAAAATGGCCTCTGGTGTAACCATGCGCCAGCCACATACGATGTATAGATGGAGAAGTTCATGACAGTAGTTGCTACATGGCAGTCTAGGGTCCAAGACTGCAGATTTGGAACCTTACGTGCAACATTGTTCAGGAAAGCAAAGAGGACATGGAAAGAAGCAGAGCAAAACTGGGACTCGTCAATGCTTTTATGACTAGACAATGTACTACAGTTAGCCTACATATTGTAGTATATGCATGATTAGTCTTCTTGTTTCATAATTCATACAGTGCTGCTTTTATTATTTTTATTGTTACTAATTATAGAAGTTATTATTGCAACAATGGGCTACGTAGGTGCGTCAAAGCACTTCATTCTTCTAAACTTCAGTTTTATCACCTGAACTACCGTGACCACATAAACTGAGTATTATTTGAAAATAGAAATACATAAATACATAAGTAATTATAACATTTATATATACGAAAAATTTTTGAAATATCAAATTCATAGAACTGGAGGACAGTTTAGAGGTTGCCAGTGGTTATCAAAGGGGAATGAGTGTGTGTATAAAAGGTTAATTTGAGACCATTTTATACATATATTCCTGCACTCATATAAATCAATTGCATGTGTGTATATACGCGCACGCGACAAAGTACTTAACCTAGATCTTGCTTTGTATTAAATGGTTAAAATACACTAGTTATTGTTTTCAAAAGCTGATATGATTCTCAATACAAATTTTGTTTGAAGTGAATAATGATAACATTAATAAAAGAATACTGGGGAAATAAAAAGTAGCGGTAACGCAGTCACGCCTTGAAGAATGAGCATCATTTTCAGAAGCAGAGAAAAAAGTGAAAAATAACTCCAACTAGATCAATTTGCTGTCATCCAGTGCAGTTCCATAAACATTAGCCACATCCAGGAAACAGAACAAAGGGATCTGTGATCACACAGAGCCGCGCGGGGTATTGCTACAGCGGAGTTCCAGCGTGACATTAACGCATAACTCTACATCACTAGTAATGAATTTGCTTCATATTGAAAAAATCACCCATGACATCCTCAAACACATTGATTCGGAACAGATAGTAAACAGGCTTTTAACTAAAATAACGTATTACCCTAAATGGTCAGCCTTGAAATCATTAAAAATAGAGAGAAACAGGAAGGAAATGAGATGTGTTAGAGATATGAGCAAATAATACAGTGTGATTCATTTTTAAAATAAAGAGGTTATTACCTAGCGACAGAGTACCTATGACAGATATGTTTAATTTAAGGGGGATCTTGAAAGCAACGCTGAAAAATACACTGAAATATCAAAGAGGTACAAATCAGATTTAAATTTATAGTTCAGTAATGAAAGGTTAAAAGGTCAGCACAATATCAGTGTAAAATGCAAGGTCGCATATTAAAGTTTTGTTTTTTGTTTTTCTTCCCTGACGTAATTGCACCTAACTAGGAAATCTTTATGCTCCTTCCAAATAAC
This sequence comes from Rhinolophus hipposideros, assembly GCF_964194185.1. Taxonomy (NCBI): domain Eukaryota; kingdom Metazoa; phylum Chordata; class Mammalia; order Chiroptera; family Rhinolophidae; genus Rhinolophus; species Rhinolophus hipposideros. Next base: position 95,637,319 of record NC_138050.1, read on the forward strand.
CATGTTATTGTGCTCCCAATCTTGAACTAATGGAAGAAAAAACATTTTGTTACAATTTATGTAGATCCTGTAATATCTATTCAATATTATATAATCTGTGTGTTCTGTATTTATATTATGTATATCTTCATAAGTGTATAATGTAATATTTGTTAAAATGCACTGTTCCTTCCAGTATCTTTGGCATTATTTGAGGCTTTTTATATTTATAAAATCTTCTCATCTCAACCCCTCAATTTCTGTATTCTCATCCCCATTTACAATCAAGGGGGATGTCTGTAAAAGGGGCTATTATCTTGTCCCAAGGTGAGGTAACTGTTTTTTTCCACTATAGGAGGAAATGGATTAATAAAGAAAAGGCATGTTATATACCATAAAAAGAGACAGCTGTGTATTTCTATACTGTACAGCAAAAGTTTACCCACAAATGTGGGTAAACCACAAATGTGGGTACCCACAAACTTCTTTACATGCATATACCATTTATCCATTCATTCATTCGTTTACAAAGCCATTTTTAAATAATTCCCAGATGCCAGGTATTTCACTAGATAGCATCATCTACTCTAATTCCAAAAGAGTTTTCTTAAATTATTAACCATGCTAGGACTCATTTACATATGAAATAGGAGTAGCACTATAAATTTTACATATTGCTGTGGTAATCAAAACATAATGTGAGAAAAGTACCTAGCATGGGAGATACTTAGCGAATACAGGTTTAATTTGTAAAATGCTATTATAATAGGAAATACATATAATAAGTTTATAGCTTGAAAAGTACTAAATGATAGGAAGGAAAAAAAAAGTCTCTTTCCCTTTCCTGTTTCAATTATTACATCAGTGTTTAGTTTTTAGTATATCCTAAAACTGCCCTGTCCACATAGCAGCAACTATACCTGTGACTACCTAAATTCACACACACACACACACACACACACACACACACACACACACTAAAATGTATTTCATTAAAATTCAGCCCCGCAGTCACAAGAGCCGTAGCTCAGGTGCTCACAAGCCACATGTGGCAAGTGGCTATCGAATTGGACAGCTAGAAATAAAACATTTTATCTCTGAAGAATGCATTAAACAATGCACTTAGACAGTGGGATTGTTAAAATCTTGAGGAAAGTGTTAAGTCATCTTAGATAAATGTTTCACACAGTCAAAATTATTAGTGCAATTTTTCTAGAGTAATTAACATCTAGGAGACCATAACTGAAAAATTTAGATACTTCACAATGGCTTTTTATCCCCATTTGCTTTGGAAAATTCTGGTTTCCATGCTTAAAAAACCATACAAAGTAAGTGGATTGTGTCTGGGTCCATTTATTTTAATTAAAAATACATCCTCTGTCAATGCTGAACTCAAAAAGTGTAGGGAAATGCTCCCCCTCAGAAAGTCACAAGGGAACTAACATTGAGAGAAAAGCAATTTTCTGTCTTTCTTCAAATTTTCACTTGGAGAAATTACTCTTTAGCACTATACACTATATATGGATTTGTAAATTCGTTCCCTTTCTCTCTCCCTTCCTCCCTTCCTTCCTCCTCTTCTTTTTTGTCCTCTCTTTTTGTCTTTCCCCTAATTACTTAGAAGTCAGTATCACTAAGTAAATGCATTGCTGAAGTAATTCTACCTCTAATTCTTGATTTAGCTACTTTTGACTATATATATATATATATATATATATATATATATATATATCTGTGTGTGTGTGTACATACATATATATGTATGTATATGTATGTGTATATATATGTGTGTGTATGTACACACATACATACATATATATATATGTGTGTGTATATATATATATATATATATATATATATATATATACGCTATGATTCTAGAAAAGAGAATTGGGAAATTTGGAATTTAACTAAATTATAGATGCCTATTTTTCTTATCCATTTCTATGTAAGCTTTAGACCTAGCTCTTCTAAGAAAAAATATGTAATCGGTTCAGAAAGTGCCTTTCTTTTTCTTCTGCTGCTTCTTCATTTTTTTGTTTGTTTTTGTATTTGTTTTTTGTTTGTTTTTTATTTGTTTTTTTCTTGTTGTTGTTGCTTTTCCTAAATGCAAATAGCCTTTTAAATGGCCTCTTCCTGTGGGTAGGGTAGCCAAGTGGGGTGGGGCTAACTGAATTGAGTTTACCATGAAATGTCATTGACTAATAATTCTCCCAAAACATGCCTGCAAATTCTAAGCCTAAAGAATTCCCACTCTTCCACCTGACAGGATAAATCCACATTTTTGGTTGTCTTCTCCACTACATACTTGGAGTTGAACTCAGGTATATATTTCATGACAAACATATCAGCTTGCTGTATTCCAGAAAATTATAAAAAAAAAATATATTCTTAACTGATAGGGCTTCCTCTTAACCTTTATGTCATTATAAATTTGTGTCACAAGTACTTTTTTACTGTCATACCAATAGAAATTCAAGAGGGAAAATATAAATATGTATCGAGTGTCTGCTGCCTGGCCCTAGAAGTGGAATAAAACATCAAAGTTTTTTTTTTTCCTTATATGGTAATAACACCTGGGTCAGCAACTTGTATCTAGTGCTAAATTTTAACCTGAGGGGCTGTCAGTTTCTTATAAGGAGAAATAAAAATGCTAGGGGTTTCATATGAACCCTCTTCTCTGGACAGAAAGGTACAAAGCTCAGCTTTTCCCCTTGATGCATGAGGTAAAATGGATGTTTCAGGGCTACCATCAAGATCAGGCTGAGGCCTGGACCTACCCTGAAATTATAGGCTTCCTCTCCTTCCCTATTCTGTTTCCCCAATCCCCAGCTGGTTTCTCCTGAGAATGAGTGTTTCCTTACTATATAACTTGAATCTGAACCTTGTCTTAGTGTCTGCTCTGTGAGATTTAGCCAAAGACAGGCACTTACATAAGGTACACACACACAAACACAGGAGGTCTAACAATTAAGTTTACAAACTCATCCTAGAAGAAGTGCTATATACGTCATGCTAGCTATCACTACAGTCACCTTTGAAGTACTTCCCTTGGAAAGCTATGCCCTGATGCCTGTGCCTAGTCCACCCTTCAAAGCAATTTTGGAATGGCCATCAGAGCTGTTGTTGTATTTCTGGATGTCCTGAATGTCATCAAAATGTCTTTTATTCAATATTTCCTTTATCTTCATGTAAAGAAAGAAGTCATCGGGGGCCAGATGAGGTGAGTAGGCAGGGTGTTCCAATACAGTTATTTGTTTACTGGCTAAACACTCCCTTACAGACAGTGCCCTGTGAGCTGGTATATTGTCGTGATGGAAGAGCCATGAGCTGTTGGCGAAAAGTTCTGATCATTTTCTTCTAACTTTTTCATGCAGCCTTTTCAGCATTTTCAAATAGTAAACTTGGTTAACTGTCCAGTTGGTACAAATTCATAATGAATAATCCCTCTGATAATCAAAAAAGCTTAGCAACATCGTTTTGACTCTTGATTTGAACTCACAGAACTTTTTTGATTGTGGACAATTGGCTGACTTCCACTGTGCACTTTGACACTTTGTTTCAGGGTCGTATTGGTACACCCACATTTCATCACCAGTTATCACATGGCCTAAAACATCGACTTACCTCTCCAAAAGGTCTTGGCAAACTTCAACTCTCCTTTGCTTTTGTTCATCGGTGAGCTCCTTCAGGACCATTTTTGCACCCACCTTTCTCATGCCAAAATTTTCAATTAAGATTTTCCTGTTTCACTATCTATATTTACTTGATCTCCTATGCTTCTCACAGTCCGCTGACAATTTTGACACTCAATTCAACAATTTTTTGCAATGTTTTAATCAGTTCTTCTCATTACTGGCTGCCCTGTCCTCTCTCTTTATCAGTGAGTGTTCTCTCCTCTCAGAAAAGCATTTAATCCATTTGTACACTGCCGTTTTCTTCATGGCATTATCCCCATAAAGTTAGACTAACATGTCCCTGATTTTACTTTCACTCGTGCCAAGTTTAACAAGATATTTAATGTTTATTTGTTGCTCTAATTCAGGCTCAGACATTGTCACCATGGCACACAAAAACATGCAACAATAATGAACGCCACTCAGCAAGACACCACCACACGTCAACTCAAACACAGCTGTGAGACACTGCTATACCAAGGTTATGAAACCTTACTAAGCTGTTTGTACAGTGCTGTCAATGTAAGCACATGTGGGCAAGTTCGTGAACTTAATGTTAGACCTCATATGTGTGAGGGCACAGCACAAGTTATAAAAGAAACTATAAATTAACCCTTATGGAAGTTAGGACTTGTGTGGTAAATTATGAGTAGTATGTTTATTTTTCTTATATTTTGTGGCCCAAGCTTAGTTGGGTGATTTCATTTTAAAGCCACCATTAATAATACAGCCACCATTAATAATGAAAGTAGCTAATATTTATTAAATACAAATTTTTGTTGGGACATTGTGCTAGCTTCATGTAGATTATCTCAATTATATCTGGAGCCTTAGTTGTAGAGTTATTTTTAGCAACATATTATACATAAATACACACGAGAAAAAAAAAAGATGCAGAACTTAAGTGATTGCCCAAAGTCACAGCTAGTAAATATCAGATAGGGTTTCAAATTCAGGAAGTGATCTATCCCATACTTTACATATACTCTTTTCAAAATCTGTAGCACCTCAATCTCTGTATTATTGGGCGGTGTCCTTGCCAGGTGAGGCAGATAGCATTTCTAGTTCCAGTGCATGAGTGAGAAATGGCTCCCTAGGTACAGTTTCCAAGCCAGCAGTACTGGCATCACCTGGGAATCTGTTAGTAATGCAAGTTCTCAGGTAACCATCACAGACAAACTCAGACAGAAGCTCAGGTTTCTGGTTGGTTCACTCTAGCATGATTCTGACACACACCACAATCTGAGAAGTACTGGTATAGAGTAGGGTCACAGTCCTGAAGGCATTTGATTTGCTCCCTTATTATCCACACCAGGGTTACTAAATGTTTAAGAAGCCTGGATTCTGTGTTCAGGCATTTTCACTTCCCAAGCAAGAACCTCCTATTCCTGTACTGTAACACATGACAATCAATACTTAACTTGATCTAATCCCACTTTTACCAAATCTTTTAGACACTCTAAAAAATTTCTAAACTATGGATTGTATCCTTTTCATTTACTCTGTGGTCCTGATGGTAAAACTTGCCATACTTTCAAAGGATGTCTTTTGTCATTTTGATGGAAGGAGATGTTAAGTGGTAATTGTAAATTCTCTAATAACTCAGACATTCTTTTTCTCTCCATTTTCTGTGACACCATAATCATTCTGCAACATTCCCTGGAGCTTATCTGACCTTACCTTCTAACAAGGATCTTGTACAGAATTTTGTATTCCATATTCTCTAAACAGAATTTATGTCAGACTATAATCTTTGTGAACAACTCAAGTCAATATCTAATACACGAGGATAACTCTTTTAAGAGAGTTATGAGAAAGTTTTCATTCTTCACTGTATAAATAAACATTTTCACTCTTTCACACACTCCTGTGGACTAGTTAAACTTCATACTTTCAAGATATAGTTAGGTTTTTAACTGCTCAGTATATTTGCATTATAAAAGACTAATAGTATTAAAGGGTAAAATTTAAAGATTATTTCCTTCCCCAGGAAATATTTCTTTTTCTTGAACATTCTGCCTATTACTGGAATTAAAAAAAAAAATAGAAACAAATACCATTAAAATGTTATTCTATGCTGTAATGCATCCATTCTTCTCATACTCTCGTTTTCATGTTTTATGTCCCTTTCTTTTCTATTTTTATATGCATTTTTATTGAAGTATACTTGATATACAATATTATATTAGTTTTAGGTATACAATATAATGATTTTATATTTGTATATATTGTGAAATAATCACCACAATAAGCATAGTTAACATCCATTACCACATATAGTTATCAATTTTTTTATTGTGATAAGAACTTTTATGATCTACTCTCTCAGCGACTTTCAAATATGCAATACAGTATTATTAACAATAGTTGCCAAGCTGTACATTACATCCCCATGACTTACTTTTTTCTATCTTTGCTATTCTTGTCTTAAAAAAAAAAAAATCAGCAAATCATGTTAGAACACATGAGTTAATGAAAAATGTTTCAAAATAGCTTCTTTTGGGTTTGACCATGAGTATATTATAATTGTATCTGTTTGTGTAGCAAGTTTGCTTTGTTTGTAAGATATACATAGGTTGCCTTAAGTAGATTGCCATATATTCATTGACAGACTTAAAACCGAAATGCATACGAATATTCTGTTAACACTACATTACAATAAATTTTAAATTGCTTCTGTCCACATTGCTAGTATTTTAAAACATTTTAAAGCAATCATGGAACTATATAATGAATGATACCTGCATGTCAGTGTCTAAACATGTTTACAAAGATGAGTATAATATTGCTGGTAGCGAAATCTTTGCTTACTGAGTAAATCACAGCCATCAGTAACAGCCAGTCTTGGCTTTAATTTGAGGAGAAATCATTCTCAGGGGTCTCTTCATACTATAAATAGCTCATTAATAAATCATTTCAAATAAGTTGATACATAACATTCTTCCTTAGTAATTGTTTGCTAATAATTGTTTGCTAAAGGAAATGTGCAATTCTTTTTTCCTGCATGGCTAGTGCAAAAGGAACTGGTGTCATATGCTAGAATTATCATAATGCAAGAACAAGTAAGGGTTTTCACAAAGAGGAAAGACTCATTAGGTGTGAATTACAACTTTTGGTGTTAATACAACAGCATATTCCAATTAAATGTTGACTATGTTAAAATAAAAACATTTTCAGTGATCAGCTTAGGATATGCCTCCCATTTGTAGTTAGTATTCTATCAAATACATCTTTTGCTTCATACATCAAAACATCTGCAGGCTTTAAAATTGTTTTTATTTTTTTTTGTTGTTGTTGTTTTTCTTTTTTTTTCTATAAATGAGTCGATAAATACAATTTACTTTGCACTGTTCTGGTCATACACAAAGATATCTGAGTTCCTATGGGTAGTGTTTCCATTTAAGAGCTTTTGCAACAAACTGGGGCTATTACATAAGAGACCATAGGAAGAGAATTTTGGGAAGGCAGCTCTTAGGATGGGACTCAGGTCAGCAACTTGTACATCACAGACTTTTAGAGGGTCTTCCTCCATCCAGCCCCTAACAGACTTGGAGTAGACCCAGCATAGACATCAACCTATGAATTGACATATTCCCTCCTAGATCATATATAAAATATACAATCACTGATGTTTCCAAAGTAGCACTGTTGCAATATAATTAAACAGGAAAAAAAAAAAGAAGAAAGAAAGGAAGAAAAGAAAAATAAAAAGATTCATATTAATAAAAGTGGGAACCCATGGAAAAAAATACCTCAAAACATACACTACACTTTTTCAGTCTTTTTCCTCACTTTTAATGACATAAATCTATTTCCTCATCAGTAAGATCCCAAAGACGCACTTGTTTCTCACCTTTCATAAAAACTTTCCTAATTGCCATTTCCCAATACTTCTATGATTCCAAAATACAAAAATATCAGGTATTTCAAATCCCCATTTAGTTCAGCAGTTTGTCTCTCTTAATGTATTTAAGAGGCATTGTAATGTTTGTGCAGTGCTATTATATGTATTTAGTGTTAATCCTTCCATTTCCAAGCATTATAATAGTCTATATCCCCCCCTTTTCTTTTTTATAATATATTTCCTTTTAAAGTTCTACTCCCTGGGGCATATGTTACTTCTTGATAGCTACATTTACAATTTGTCTCAAAAACAATAGTCTTTTCCCTCAGATGGGGACACTATAAAAATGTTTGACAGATGAATAGCATGACTTACAATGCTTTTACATTCATAGCTTCCTAAACTAACATTCCATTCTTTCTCATTTAAAAACCCTTTATGTAAAAAGAATAAAAGTAAATATTGCCATGTCACTTTTGAGAAATCATTCCCTTCCATGTCACTGTTCTCTTTTTCTTTCCCACTATTGAAGGCAGGTTTATTCTTACCTTGCTGCGAAGTTTTACACGTCGTGAGGCAGAGAATGCATCAAGTAAAGGGAGGAAGACAGCTGAATGACAAACTGGAGAAGAAAGCATTGGTGTAGCAGTCATTATGTACTCATCACTTCTTAATAAAATGTCTTTAAGAAAACCACCATTCCCCTAGTAACCTGGATAAATGCAACCTTTACTCGCCTCCCTGATCCAATTTCATCTTAAAGTGATGACATATCAAAACCATTTTTCATTGTAATGAAATCACTATGAAGCAAACAGCATTTGAAAAACTAGGCTTCTAAACCTTTTTCTCTGCTTTTTCCCCCCATCCAAACATAAAGAAATGCACATAAAATTGTGTAACTGGACAGTTTCTTGCTTCTCTGATAGCAAAACTTCCCATTTCAAAAATAAAGGCATAGGGTCAGAGAGAGTAAGCGACTCCTTCCAGATTGTTCTTTGCTGATATTCCAAAAGTACCACAGCATCTATCTAACGGTTCAGGTTCTGGGCCTGGTGCTTCTTAAGTTTGTTCCAAATCTTTCTCTGCTTCCTCTGGAGAACTGGAGTTCAGATCACTGCACTTGTCCAGGCTTCCAGGTGAGTTACGCATTTGGCCAAATAGAGTCACCGATGCTGTAGGGTGGGAGCCGAGAAGGAAGCAGCCTAGTGTTTTCATTCTCTAGTTTCCTCTATCACTTTCTCCATCCCCAACCCCATCCTGTTTGTCTTTGGACAGAATCTCTCGTAATAAACTGAGTCTTCTACCAGTGACTCTTGTTCCTGGTCTCAAATACTACTGCTTCCCATGACCTAGAATAATTTTTTTTTTTCTGTTGCTATTTTCTAGGCTAGTTTATCACTTCCAGTGGGAACGTTCAGCCTTTTTATTAGTTATGTAACTAATCTTATACTTACATGCTTACATGTACTTTCAATTTCTTGAGTGTTCCCTGACTGATACAGTGCTTATAAAATAAAGGGTTATAAGGAAGATGTCTATTATGCATTACATGCTATTCAATCAATACATATTTTTCCATAAAATCTTAAAATGTCGGTATTATATAACTATCATCCTGAAAATGCTTCCAAATAAAGATTATCCAGTTTTTCTTAGATTTAATCATGCATTTCATATGTTTACTTTTTGTTGTAGTTGTAGTTTACAAATTCTTTTTCATGTCTAATTGGAATCTGATCTATGTGACTTACATTCATTATCCTTTGAGTTCATAGACTTTAAGTTTAAATAGTCTCCTTGCTATGTGATATAACCCAATTTTCTTCATATGAAAACTGGAGAAAACACTGTTTTAGAGCTTTTGCTAAAATAATTAAATTAGACAAGAAACATTAAAACTTCTGGTTAACAGAAATATCCATTAACTTCTGCCTTTACTTCTTTATTCTTCATTCTCTTGTTTTTCATATGCTACGTTTTTGGGTATTTGAAGAATATCTTTCAAGTTTTTATTATCCGGTTCAAACATACCAGACTATTCAAACATTCCTCATAGCATATAAAGTATTTTTCTTTCAGATTATTCTTCATTGATCTCATATGTAACAGCACCAGTTTGTTATAATAACTCTTAAATGGAAACAACTAGAATTAAGATAATTCTGGATAGGACCAGAAGAGAGCAAAGAAAATTATATTTGTCAACTCATTAATTTATGGAAATGAAGAAACTATATGAGTATATGACAAAATATAATGAAACAACCTGTGGTTTGTCATTAAATCTAAGATGTCACTGATTACCAGATACATTCTAATTTCAGACAAGCTGCAGTGTGAAAACACAAACTACCAAGACCATTGTAAGATATCAAGTTTAAGACTCAGAAATGACAAAATGTGAAAATGTGCCTGGGTCACACCTTAGATGTTCTGTATTTCAAAGAATTTATTCAGGTAAAGACAGGGTGTTTTAAATTTATCAAACCTACTATGCTAATGGGGGTGAAGTTGCATGGTAGAATTATACCCACATACTTCATGTTGGGTGTTATTATAATTTTTTAATGTAAATTTCCCGATATCCATTGCAAGTAGAGAGAAATACTAGCTCCATGTTGCTCATCCTGCTGGATAAGCATGATACCATCAATGTAATGGATTCATGTTTTTATCTGCAGGGTCCTGTAATAGTCTATCTCTCTTCTGACTATATTATGACAAAAGTTAGGATTAACATAAACTGGGACCAAATTATAAATATATACTTTGACTGTTCAAGTGAATCAAAATTTATCTGACCTTTGTTTTCCCCTGATAAGAATAGAAAATAAGGTGCTAGAAGAAGGTAAAGGGGTGAAAAATATGGTGATGGAAAGATAACTGACTCTGGGTGGCAAACATGCAATGCAATATATAGATGATGTATTATAGACTAATAATACACTTAAAACCTGTATGATTTTCCTAACCAATGCCAACCCAATAAATTTAATAAACATTGAGAACAATAAGTCATTCATCAAGCCTATGGCTTATACCTGTAACCTTATGCTCTAGCAATGTCCCCATAAGCAGCATAGCAGCTGCAATCATGGCAACTAATGGCTTGAGCAATAGGTCTATACAGTCATTCTCTATCTGTTTTATTTTTTCTCTATCTTGTTTTTGCAGAGTCCAGATTAGCGATTTAATAGAGTGATGATCTGTACCACCACCAACCTTCCTTTCCTCTGATTGTCTATATTAAAAAGCATCCTCATTATCTGCCTATTAATTTGGTCCCTACTGATGCCATGCTCAATTAACAATCTCTATAATTTAAGTGGGTTAGACACCCTCAGCTGTCCCTCTGCCCTTTCCAGTTCTCTCTGTAATTGTGGCTGCTGCTTCTGACAGGTAAATACCACTACCTGGCTTCTGTTACTTTGGGACCTCATTTCCAGTGCTACTAACAAGACTAATTCCTCTATCATAAACCCTGACCTGGAGAGAGGAGGCACCACTGAACCTCTTAGTGATGCTGGAATCCCATTCACCAGCACATTTCCAATGGCCACTTTGATCAAACATCCTCAAATCCAATCTCAGAGGTTTTCTATGGGCTTCTGATAGTATACTCTAGCTAATTCTTTCAGCTCATTTACGGTGGAATTTCTTTCCTCCCTTATTAGATGATACTTAGAATTAACCCTAGTTATCAGACTACTGTCCAAGAGAGGAGGCACCTTTTGCCTTGAACAATGTAGCAGTCTGTGAAGTATTTTCTCTCATGGAGTGAATATTAGTGCCTTGAAGAGAAAAGATAGAAGGGGCATCTGCAGAGACAAGATCTTGGTGGGAACCCACCTGGATGTCTTCATTCCATGTTTCATAGTCCCATAATTTCTCAACAGAAACTCTGATTTTAGTATAAGAAACCTCTCTTGACTGAACATTTATGCCTCTCTAGAACAGAGACTCTATCAAGTAGTGAGTCTGCTCTTTGGCTTGTCGTCTTTTCTACTGCAAGTTATACAAGGTCGACCACTTAAATCGTGAATTCATCCTAGAAAAAGTGCTACAGATCTCATTGCTGAATATCACTAAAGTTACCTTCGTAGTACTCCCCTTGGGAAGCTATGCACGTACATCAGTGCCTCGTCCACCCTTCAAAGCAATTCTGGAACTCTTTTTCTAGAAGGGTCATCAGAGCTATCGTCATATTAACCTTGATGTCCTGAATGTCATAAAAAATGTCTTCCTTTTAATATTTCCTTTATCTTTGGGTAAAGAAAGAAGTCATTGGGGAGGCCAGATCAGGTGAGTAGAGAGGTGTTCCAGTACAGTTATGGGTTTACTGGCTAAAAACTCCCTCACAGACAGTGCCATGTGAGCTGGTGCATTGTCTTGATGTATGAGCCATGAATTGTTGGCAAAAAGTTCAGGTCGTCTAACTTTTTTCACAAAGCATTTTAAGCACTTCCAAATAGTAAACTTAGTTAACTGTTTCTCCAGTTGGTACAGATTCATAATGAATAATCCCTCTGATATCAAAAAAGGTTAACAACATTGTTGCAACAAGTTTATGAACTTAATTGTTAGATCTCATACAGATCTTTCTATAATTTACAAAAAAAAATCCTCTAGCTCTCACATCCTCTAGCTCTGAAATACAGTCTATAACTGCCTGTTACCCTCATTGTCTTGTTATCACTTTACATGGTGTCAGTACGACTCAGTAATAAGTAGCCATCTTGGCTGACCTTGTAGGCATTGTTAATTCCATGTACCTGCAGGGCCTCAGTAAGTACACTGGCAATCAGAATGCTCACTAGATCATCACTGATGATATCTTTAACAATTGGGCTTCCACTTTCGGCCAGAAAAGATACCTGACATCCCACTCAGGATGAGTTCTTAGGATGAGGATATCTTACATACCACTTAGGATGAGTTCTTCCTGGCACTGTGGTACATGATCTGCTTCTTAAGCCCAGTTTTCCTGTTTTTTTTTTTTTTTTTTTTTTTTTTTTTTTTTTTTTTGACTACTCCTTATTTGTTTACCATTGTTGTCTATTCTGGTCATCTAAGTAACGGACACCGTGATGGTATATGACATGCAAGATGATTATTGGGAAAAACAGTCATGAAAGATAAAAGTGGAGAGGACAGAATGACAGTATGCAGTAGGAAGAGACTGGATGGAAGTGTCATGCCAGTAAAACAAAAATGGAAAGAAAAGAGATTAGGTAGAAAACTTTCAGACTGCGTAGGTTTTAGAAATCTTGGCCACGCTCATAGTAAGGGGCTTTGAGTGTAAACAACAACAACAACAACAAAATCATGGACTGAAGATTAGTATGGTTTTTATTATCTTTAGATAACAATAATTCTAAACAATATCAAAGATAAAATACTCCTCCTTACTGGGGCAGACCTCTTTCTCACGACTCCCTCAAACTGGTATGCCACTACTATGTAGAATACATTTTTTATTTCTAAATTTCTTAATTTCCTACTTTCTGTGGACTACAGAAAGTAGGTGACTTTCTTGAGAGAATGATCCCTGTTTGTCAAAAAAAAACTTACTAATATGATATTTTTCATAAAAAAAATCATTGGAATCCTCATGATATTCATTATAATAGTACTAGCCCTATATTAGAACTAATTATCTGATTTTTTTCTCTCTAGTAAATGTTGAATACATATTTGTGACTTTAAAATTATCATTGTTCTCTCAAATGCATCTCGTCATTCTCCCTTTTGGAGAACTAAGTAACTGTAATACCTCCAAAAAACACATTTGAAAATATTATGCCATTGAACAGTAGAAAACATGCATTGATATTTCATGTGTTTATTGAACATCAACACTAAAATATTTAATGATAAATGAAATAACAATATTTATTTGAGGGCAGAAGTATAATAACTTCACCTAGAAAGATTTACATATTGTTTACAAAATGTATACTTTTATGTAGTTTGGTGAGTTTAAGAAATATTCTAATACATACCAAATTTTAAGCTTAAGATAAATAAGCTGTATTTATGGGAACATATTTAGCTAGTCTGTTAATTTTTTAAATCATCAGATATGTTAGAACCCTGTAACAGCAAATTAAAATTATTATTATAAGAAGAGAATAATGCAAATGCTTCTATGAATACCTAGCACAAGGCCACATTCTACTTTGGTAAAAGAAAACAATTATCTTTTGTAGGAAAACTTATATCATTATAACTGTTTATTTATACTCAATCATTAAGGTTAAAATATTGGGTAGTGATGACAGTTAAATGATTAAATATAATATAGAAAATAGACAGTAGAATCAGATATAGTACAGCTAAATGAACAAATAATTTCTACATCCAGTGCAAATTTTTGCTTGTGTAACTGCTTAATTATAGGGTGATATATAAAGACATTTATTTGGAAATTTCAGAAAGACACTCTATTGGAAATAAGATTATTTCTCAAGGGTCCTTTGGCCATACACTTTGTGAAATTATATGTAGATGGCAATTTTACCCTTAACTTTTTGAGAAGGGATGGAGAACTTTTATATTTCTCTATCGCTATCTCTATCTCTATCTCTATCTCTATCTCTATCTCTATCTCTATCTCTATCTCTATACATACAGAGAGTTCATGCTTCTTTGGCTGTGTGAGTATACTCTACTGACACATTGCAAAGTACAAAAAGACAACACTGAGATTGTAAAGAGACTTTAACCATCAGAAACAGATATGAAACTAGAAATGTAACTTGGACTTCAGATCAAAGTGACCTTGAATCAAATAAAACTTCTATGTTATTCTAATTGTGTATTGGATTTTCCAAAAGTACTTGCTGAGATGGAATTTGTGTTGCCAGATTTTTGTTTCATTTTGTTTTTTTTTTGTTTTTTGTTTTGGAATGAGGTCTACAAAGGGAAGTGGGGAAGAAGTAGGACTAGGCAGATGCAGCAGTTGAACTGAAAATCAGACCCTTTAACAATACTTCACCCATGCCTGTGAAAAATTGTGGAACAAATATTTTCCATCAGAGTTGTCCCACATTTAGTGGAATGACTTGACCCTTACATGCTCACCTGTTCAGACATGGAATATGGAAGTGTGTGAGTCTTAAAGGAGGGTCAGGGCAGCCCAACTCTTTGTCTACAACAATTGGAAAAAATATGTTTGGAGTCTCATTTCTTCATCTGGGTTTCTTCTTAGCAAAAGACTGGTGAAGAGTCACTCTTTCCCTGGCATAGGCTAAGAATGTAAAAATGCTAACGTGACCCTAAGTATTTATATTAGAAACCACAACTAAAAGAGATTACATTTTTTGTTATAGTCTTCAAAATTAATAATGAAAATATAAACTTAAATTATTTCCATGATGGTATTTATTTCTATGTTTGTTTATTTTAGAAATAAATGGTGTGCATTTAATTTTACCTTTGGAACTAAGCTTCCTTTTTGTGTGAGCTTATTACTTAAAAAGTAGAAAGTTTTTGCTGTATAATTCCAAATGGTGCAGACAAAAATTAATAAATGATGAAATAAATATAAATAGAATAATGCTTTGTGTTAAAAATGTACTTTTACATTTTATTTTAAACCATGGGAAAATAGGTTTTCAGAATAGAAACATGAACAAACATTACACCAAAAACAACTCCAACTCCAGTGGAATTTCTATGGATTACAGAGAAGCTCTATCTCTTAGTCACTCTTATATTCATTGCTTGCGATCAATTTGAATTTGGAATCAACTGCAGAGTTTATGCAGTAAACTTTTTACTGGAAACTACATCTTTCTTTTGATCATTTCCAAATATACACTAAACTATTTTAATTGAAAAAAATAATTATTATTGTTGTAACGCTGGGTCCTTTTCCATTTAATCTCTGATTAGCTGTTCAACATATTTGACATGTTGTTTTAAGAGTTTTCTTTTTAAGAAGACACTAGTTTAACTTATTTTATGTCTTTTAAATGGATTTCTCACAATAATGATAGATAATTGAATCACACTTGACAATGGATTGTAGGTAGAAA
The DNA here is from genome assembly GCF_964194185.1 of Rhinolophus hipposideros. Lineage (NCBI taxonomy): Eukaryota > Metazoa > Chordata > Mammalia > Chiroptera > Rhinolophidae > Rhinolophus > Rhinolophus hipposideros. The sequence goes on from NC_138050.1 coordinate 95,652,858, forward strand.
ATCAATGAAAGCCATTAAATGTTAATTGAATGGGGGGAAATGAGAAACAAAAGAAACAAACAATATTAAAGCAACAACTAAAAGTATGAAATTCAAGAAACAGTGCAACCCTGGTTTGATGAGCAAAGTAAAGATATCCTATATCATTGTTTTATTTTTTTCCAACAGAAATATGCTTAAGGGACATCATAAATATTATATGACTAATAGAAGACTGCTAGTCTCAAGAGTTAATTTCAAGTAGAGCCTAAGTTATATGATACCTTATATATCTAGATAGTTCTTAGATGTGATTTATTCACTATTTATGTGATGCAAATGAAAGAAGTCTTCTGAGAATTACTACCATTGTGTGTAGTTGTGTCTAAGATAGCTCTTCCTTCTCCTTCAGTTGGAACTTAGGAACTAAGTGTTATTGTGTTACACTCTTCCCAATCACTTTTTTCTGTCTCTGATTTTGCACTTGACCAGTGGCAAATGGTTGGGACTGGGGATAAGCCAACGGAAAGAACTTTAGTACTTTGCAGTGAGCAATTTCCCCCAGAAACCATTACTTGTTAACTTGGTAATATAACTCACCAATTTATCTTACCTACCAGAATTCTAATTCTTTTCCTTTTTTCTTTCCTTTTCTTTTCTTTTTTTTTTTTTTTTAACCTCTTAGTGGTTCCCATTTGTACTGTGATGTCAGATAGCATTACTAGAATTCAGGGTGGTTGAAGTTTTGAGCATGGTTCATGGATGTGTGTGTATACAACTTTTGACAACCCACAATTTAAGATACAATGGCTATACAAAGAAGTGCATATTCATTTATTAAAATAAATTTACGTTTGTAGCCAAGTACTTACCAGGTTATAGCAAATATATATATACATATATATATATATAATATTATATAATATATATTATATATTATATATATTATATATTATATATATTATACATAAATATATATATACATGTATATATATATATCTTTTATATATATTTAAAAGATTACTTTGAGGATAACTCTTAGTTAAAGGTTAGTTTGAGGATAACTCTTCAGTAAAATTATGTGTTATTATGTCCAAAAATAAAAAGACAATTTATTCTACTAATGTGATTATTTACATGTATTCAATTACAGCTGACATTCACCCTTAAAGTAGTTTCAGATATACAGCATAGCCCCTTAATCTTTTTTATGATGTAAATGAATGCACATATGTAATAAGGACATGTGACTAAAGGTTTTAGAAAATCTAAAAGGAAAACAAAAATGATCTTGCAAACCCCAATTCAGACTGAATATTGTATCCAGGAAATACTGAATGTCTCATAAAATAGATTTGAAGAATAATTACATCACTTTATTCACTTGATTTTTAACTTCAGTGGTTCACAACGATAATTTTGGAGTTATAAAAACACTAATTAAAGTACTATTTTTCTTTGGAGACTTTGAGTAAGTTTCCACTTAGATGTATTCCAAATACTTCTAAGATTTTTAGGCATCTGAAATTACCCTTTCCCTTCAGACACAAGTAAAATTCTAGAACTCACATTCCCTGTGACTCTTTAAAATACAAGCTCTTTTCTTATTCTTCTATTGAGTCCTGAGATTGTATAAAGTAGGGGATATTTGTTCTGTCTTGGTGGTAATGGGTCTTCCCTTGCTTGCTGATACACTGATATTGGGGAATATAATCCAGAAGATTTGACAACCATTTTGACCTGTTTTCTAGACTCAAGTTATTGGAGTCTCCTCACTCCTCTCCCTTGGGCTTGGAATGTATGTTTCACTTGCTTCCCCTACTCCCAGAAGCCGCTCCAAGCATAGGCTGGAGGAAGAAATGTGCTGATGCAACTATTTGGACTGGGTACCATAACGAACCCAGTTAAGGCCTTCTGTGTATGTGACTGGACCCAGGTAAGGCTTCTGTATAAACTTTTTATGATTCTTTCTATTGAGTGTGAAAACTGTCTATCTTGCACCTGCCTAAGACAAGCCTTATAAGTAAGTCCCCTTGCTTTTTAAAATAGCCACCAACCAACCTGAAGTGGTCTATCTTTTTCTTTGTTTTCTTCCTGTATAAGGGTGGGCATTTAGGGAGATGAATAGCTCCTGCAGACCTTATAACCAACAAATGATGTAACCTGGATTTTAAAAAATGAACTCTTGGGGAATGGATTTCATTAGAGGTGGAACTTGATACATCCTTTCCCCTAAAAAAGGATTTTAACAGCTCAAAATTTTCAAAAATAGCCATTGTGAGGTTCTGAAAATCAACGGAAGAAACAGTAAACTGGGAAGAATCCCTTCTTAATAAGCAACTAAACCTTGGGTAGGAACAGTAGGAGGTGGCAAATTTATTGTATGGGGCTATTCCTATGCCCTACCACCACCAGCTTGGTCAACATTGACTGAGGTCCCCACAAGCTGTGAAAACCAGTTGGCTGCCTGAAGGGGCTCACTTAACTGGGAGTGGAATGCAAAAACTCCATCCCCTCAAAGTTTTGGTAACAGTCATTATTTTGGTAGGAAATGACAGAGACCAGTGACTCAGAGAGCCTCAACATGGAATCCTAGTCAGGACCAGTAAAAGATGAGCAGACTAGGCAGAAATATGACATGAAGATATGGAAAATGAGACAGATAGAGGGGTCATTGAGAAACACCCTCATATGGCTCATTAACTAAAAGGCTACACGCATGTACTAAAAGAAAATATTAAAATGAGCCACAATAATCGGACTCATTTAGAGTTGAAATTAATGAAATGGAACACAACTTTGTAATGGTGAATTTCAATAGATACCAACAATGGTTCTTTGAAAAGAATAATTAAACTTCTAGACTAATTAAAACAAGAGACACAGATGTTATGAATGAAAAAGTGTCACTCATTACATCGTAATAAAAAGACAAAAAGAGCCATCTTTTTTTCATGTGAACAAATTTAAAAATCTATGGTTGCAGTTAACCAAAATGAGTAATATAGTGCCTTTAGTTAAACTGTGGTGTTCTGAACTTCAAGTTTGTTAAAAGGGTAGGCTTCAAGCTCAATATTGTTGTCACACGTACTATCAAATAAAACCAAAGATAAACAAACTTTTGGAGGTAATGAATGTATGTATCACCTTGATTGTAGTGATGATATAACTGGTATGTGCAAATGCCCAAACTCAAAAAAGTTGTATACTTTGATGTATATATCAAAAATATGGACAGCCAAATTAATTTTTAAATTCTTGGAGTGATTTACTATAGCAACACAGGTGTTTTGTGCTGCTCTCAGCCAATCAGTAACCAATGCTGTGGCTGAACCTGTCCCTATAGTTCTTATGATTACAAGACACCCTTTAGCAGTAACCATCAGGAAACTTGGAAAAAATAAATGTTTATTACTTACAAGACCTTAAATTACACAGCATACCTGGGGCCACACAGTGAGGTTACAGCTAGAGAGAGGAAGGAGAGAGAAAGAACAGAGCCTTGGGGTTCTGCTTTTATTGGGGCCAAATGTGGGGACCTAGAGTTTCCCACGGGCTCACTCCGTATTGGTGAGTTTAAAACATAAGATCGGAAATTTAAATTGTGGGAAGACTGTCAATTAGTCCAACAGGTCAGTTATTGAAATCAACCAAGATCCTCAACAAGGGGAAGAAGCCTGGTTCATTATCAAGTTGTGTAGTTGGTGAATTGTTTATGTAAGAGCCCTCTTGAAATGGATGTCTCTTTGATAGTGCATGCCTAAGCAATCAAAACTTAAGTCAGGCACTTGCATTACAAAACAACAACAACCAAAACAAACAAAATAAAAACGATGGTCAGGTCTTACACTACAACGGGGATTTGGGGCATAGTCCTTAGCCTATGAGTACAGCAGACCACCTGTCTTCCCACTATAGGCTTCTTCCTATGCTGAAAAAAGTCGCACATACTTGTATTTGGACATCCCGGAAAGGAAGTACAACCTCTATCTACATCCTCTGAAAAGAGTCACCAGTTGGCTATCTCCCGGAGCTTTCACTGACGGGAAGGCCTACGCAGGTCTTGGAAGTATTCTTCACATGTTTTGGCAGAATTTCTGGCATCCTAATACATGAAACAGGTTTTAGAAGGATTCTATGTGGGGATTCCATGTGGAAATGTGCATTTGATTCACATGGGCTAAGGAATAAATTATGGCCCTCAAGATCTTGAAGCCCAGGACAGAAGCCATTTTTAGTATTTAAGAACACTATTGCCTCAAATTGACATCTCTTGCATACTTCAGGCTTGCATATCCAAAGGACTGCTTCATATCTGGATCTGGATGCCCAATATTCGGATTAAACTAAAAACTCTTCTGTTTCTCCTAACATTTTGGATAGTAAAAACCGAGGTCCTGAAAAGAGCCCATGAAACCCCAAATGACCTGGCTCCCTTGATATCTCTGACTCATGTTGCTTTTCTCCCTCTTCACTCACTTTCATGCACACTAGCCTTCTTGATGCTCTCGAATGTACCAGGCATAATTTGCCATAATGTCCTTGCTATACCTGCTTACAGTGCCTCCATTAAGAGAAAAAACAAACCAAACCAAACCGAACCAAACCAAAATATAAGAAAATAAATCCAACCCATTATAAAAATACAGAGTAATTAACAGAATCAAATTCAGAAATGACCCAGGAGTTGGAGTTATCGGGTAGGAACTAGAAGTTAACTGTGTTTAGTAAGTTTAAGAAACTTGTGGGCAACATGGGGATTTTAGCAGAGAGAAGGACATTTTTGAAAAAGCCAAAGGTTAAAATTAAAAGAAACATATACATGATGTGGAACATTATAAATTATTTCCTGGGATGTAATAAAAATTTGGACTCAGGTGAGAAAGATAATAAGTTAACTGAAAAACAGCTGCTTAAAATTATCCAATCCAAAAATGAAGAAAAGAGAGTGAGAAATGCTTAATGCACCCCCTACAAGAGCTATTGGATACAGCACACATATAAATGAAAATAAAGAAGGATAAGAGACAGAGAGGATGGACCAAAACTTTAATTTCATTCGAAAGTGGAAAAGAATGTTCCAAAATGATTGAAAGATAAAAAAGAGGTACTTCAAAGCTCAACGATACCCAAACATAATAGCACACACACTAATGGACATCACAGTCAAAGTTAATTTTGAAATATGAGCTATCTATCTTTATGTTTTGTTTTGTTTCTCATTTAACATTACATTCACACACGTTCATTATTCTATTTGTTTCAGAATGTGTTTATTGACAAAAAAAAAAGTGAAATATATGTGCATGGAAACATTTCATCATTAACTTAATTATCTACTAGGCAAAAGATGAATGGAAATTGCCAGAGTAATATTTACATTCATTCTTGTAAATTCTTTTTCAATATTCATAATGCTAATGGAATCCAAATAAACTCACAAGAAAGACAAAGCTACATGTAGTGACAAGTTATTATTTAATTATGAAAACATTTTTGAACCATTCATGTGGTTCAGTTATTTGGTGAGAAATTTAAGATGTGATTTTCATAGCTTTCTATTAATCATAATTATTTTCAGCCATATTGCCAACTATAAGAAAATAAAAATGCCCACAAGATAGTTACCATCAAAACAGAACCTCTGCCTTGAATATCGTTCAGCAGAGTATATGTCATTCATTTTTCTTTGAATATCTGTTAATTGGGAGGTGACATAACAATGACACTGAGTGCTTTCAAATTATCTACCATATTTAGATTTTCTATACTAACATGATAGACAGAATAATATTAAATACTTTTCCAAAACAAAATTAGACACTAAAGTAGCAGTGTTCTGTCAACGTACACTTCGAGATATGACAGTTTTAATCTTTTCAGTGTCTGCTGATAATGGATATTCAGAGATCCTGTCACAGAAAATGACCTCTACACTCAGGTTTTTTTTAAAGAAGACTTTAAAACATGAAATACTTATCAAAGAATAGATAATAAGGAAGATTAAATAATAAGTCCAATCGATGTTTTAAGTATAGATATTTTTTTCCACCATCACCTTCAAAGAAACTATGTTTTGAATATAGTAATTGACACTAACATGTTAATAATTTATTAAATAATTATTAAATGAAATTTCAATTGAGTAATGACTTATGTGAATAAGGTGGGCTTATGTTCATGTTTAGTTTTTAACTGTTTCATTGAGATGTATAAACTAAATGTATAAACTAAAACGCACATATTTAAATTCCATGGATTTTTAAATACTGTCTCTCTCTCTCACACACACACACACACACACACACACACACACACACACACACAATCTGTTTATAAATAAAACTACAAGACATTTATATACCCCCAAAAGCTGCTCTGTGACTCTTCCTTCCTGATGAATACACTACCAAAACATAACCATCATTAATTTTTTTGTCTTGTTTTGATATGCTAGTTGTTTGTAACCTAAGCTTAAATTGATGTTTATAAAAGTATTTTAAACATACTGATATGAGAGCCAAATTTGTTTAGTGCCCAAGCCCTATTCTATTTAGTTTTAAGTTATTCTTTCGTAAAATCTTTATTAACTCTTCAGTCAGTCTCAGTTAGTTATTAGATACTCAATTACCCAAAAATGAAACCCTCTAACAAGACTGTCTAACTTAAAACTAAAGGGCTGCTTTAGTGCTTGGAAACTGTATGTTAGTTTTAACAGTCATAGTCTTATTTATAATTAACATTTTATTTCCAAAGAGATTATTTTGGCAATGAAGAATAGTTTTATTTAAAGAATATGCTTAATTATCATTAAGAATTCATCTTACTCATGATACTCATGATAGAAAAAGAAATGCTCTTGTTGTCATCCAAAATGTCGATATTAAAATGTCGATTATCAGTGTGTATGTAAGACAAATATGTCTTTCTTCATATAATACATTTTACATTTTTAGCACATTCTGAAAGTGTTTCCTTTTGAATGATCTCATAAGATTTCTTTGCATTTTTAATAGAATTAACTATCTTGGTAATTTAATTTCTTTTTTCTGATTTGACAAGGAAAAAAAAAACCCTCCAAAGACACATTTAAATAATACAGACAATATTATTTGATAAAATGTAAACTATTCATTGTCAAAATCTTTCTTTTCATTGAAAGAAACAATATATTTCAAGGACATAGCTGATTTACAGAACTAGATGAGAATTAACAACAAGGCTATGGTTAATTAATAATGAACCCGATAATTTAAGTTGAAATTATTACACTGTATTGAATTACAGTGAATTATTTTGATCAGAGGCTTAGTTTCATTCTTTGCTTGTTTGGGTCAATTTTTGTTATACCCTTAATCCTAAGGCCTGACCCTCACTCAAGGCCTGACCCTTTTTTTTCAATTATGTATCTTCTTCAGACTCAACTGAATGCTTGAAATATTCAGCAGAGTATTCATGGCTGGCCTGAAACAAGTTGTCTGCCAGGATTACGGGAGGCTGATATCTTCCGTCACTTCTCAGCTGCTCTCTTCATGGAGTCTTGTGTGTTCACATTGTAGAAGTTCCACTCACATTTCTGAGCTTCCCTTTTTTTACACAGCAGCCCTTTCTGATTCTGTGTCTAGCAAATTCTAGCCTCTTCACCAGCTCTGACTGTAATCTTGGTCTTCACACTCAGTGAGAAACACTTTGTGTACTACTCCTAGACTGCCATTGAGAAAGTACTCCAGGATTAAAGAGGGAAGATTGTAAAAGCAAATTCATGGGTTTGTATTTTCTCAAGGTTCATGGTTATTCAAGGCCTGAAAACACTGAACACAAGATGTGGTTTTTATGATGAAGGATAAGTCTGATACCTTTTATTCACATGGCAGAAGTGGAACTACAACTATATCATCTTCTCTATTTTCTTTGGGTAATTTCTATTCTGTTAGTTTAGCTAAACATATTGAAATATATGTGATAAATTCCATATGTATTATATAGAATATTTCAATAATACCATCACTAATACAAATTCAGATAATTATATGCTTTTAGATTTGTATGATAGAATAATTAAACATTTCTCCTTATCTTAATTCAAAGGCACATAGAAGTGAAATATCATTACCTTTAAAAATACTTTACATTAAAAACACTTACCTTAAACAAAGAGAACTAAAATAATATGCATATGAATATACAGCTATGCCTGTTTGTGTATATTTTACAACAAAATTAGTTTATCTAAGGGAGACCAGAGCTTCTTCTGTCATTAAGTTTCTCTGTTATTTTGGGCAACTACTTTTAATTATCTGACTTCAAGTTTCATCGTGCATAAATAAAAATGATATTATTTTCTTTCAGTTTTAAGGAATTGCTAAATAAATCAAATGAACTGATGCCTTTTAGAAAAGTTTGAATGCCTTGTCATTACCAAAGCAATGCTTGCTTTCTAATCTTTTTTTTTTTTTTTTTTTTTATATAGTGTAGAGTTAGAATTTGTATTTCTGGAAACATTTTAATTTAGAAAATGAACACTGGATAGCATGTATATATGAGACTACCCACTATTTATTGGTAAATATAATGCCAAATTTTTAATTATTAATTTAAAGTGTGCCAAGAAATCAAACAATAATGTGAAAAAAATGATTGATTACTGAGGAAAGTTTCATAGTGTTAAGTAAGCATCTCTGGTAATAGCCCAATTTGAGATAAGAAATAGAGTAAAGAAATATAATAATATTTACATGAATATATGTTTATATTATTTTAAAATATCCACTAGGATTTTATTCATTTACATATTTTTCTTCTCTAAGAGCTTGTTTTAATTTTTTTAAATCATCTTCATTGTAACTTACTTCAACATTACCATAAAATACATTTGTCTTTAGTTTTATTTCTTTTGGAAATCTATCTACTCATATAACCACTAATACAAGTAAGATGTGGACTATTTCCATCAGACCAAAAAGTTATTTTGTGCTCTTTGCCAGCTAAATCCCCATTCCTGGCCCTAGGCAACCACTACTTTTGTTTCAGTCACTATACATTAGTTTTTAATTTTCTGTTTTTTTGTACCTGCCTTCTTTTGCTCCATATAAAGGGTCTAAAATATACATATACATATATATATACACATATATATATATATATATATATATATATATATATATATATATGTGTGTGTGTGTGTGTGTATATATACACACATACACACACATATATATACACACACACATATATATGGTTATTATTATAACCATATATAACCATATACAGTTATATAACAATATATGGTTATTATATATATATAATGTACATATATGTATATATACACATATACATGTATATATATATGTATATATGTGTGTGTGTGTGTGTGTGTGTGTATGGTTATTATTGACTAGTAATATTCCACTGAATGGATAAACCACAAATTGCTTACCCAGTTTATTAACTGCCTTTGTGATCTCATCTAAACTCTATGTCTTGAAATAACATTTACATATTCCCAGCGAAAAACTAGCTCATTAAGTCCAGAGTTATGCATCTAAGTACCTCCTTTACAATGGTACTTGGGCATCTAATAGGCATCACACACTCAGTGGGTTTAAAAGTGAACTTGTATCTCCCACCTTGTTCTCTATTCACAGCCATCTCAGTCACTTGCAACTGTATTCTTGCTGTTATACAATTACAATTATTTCTCTTAACTTCAACTCCCTATCTTTCCCTCCTCATTTCATATAAAATATGTCAGGAAATCCTTTGTCTCTACTTATAAAAGGGTATCTAGAGTGTCACCATTTATCACCATGTGCCCAATTATCATCCTTCTCCTTGTTCTCACCATCTTTCTTCCAGATTACTGTACTGGCCCCCAAATTAGTTGGTTTATTCCCATTTTAGCACTTCTTCTACTGATATGCTCAACATTAATAGTTAGAGTAATCCTTTTAAAACCTAAGTTCACCTATGCCCTGATTATAAGCAAACTTTTCCCAAAGCTCCTCATTTCAGTCTGAGCACAAGCCAAGTTCTCCGAGTGGCCTACGAGTCTATATAATCCGGAACCCTTCCTCTCCATACCAACTGTCATTACTTTCTTGATCCCTTGTCTTACTCTGCCTACTTTACTGTCATCAACTTGACCTGTATACTATTCCTGAATATGTTAAGTGCACTCTCATCTTACACACTTTACACAGCCTGACCTCGGTCTGGAATACACTGCCTTCAGATGGTCACATGACTAATGTTCTTACTTCTTTTCGTCAGATGTTAGCTTTTTAATATTGTTTACCCTGAGAAAGTGCTTTAAGTTACAATATTTTCCAAGTTATCCTAATCCTCTTACACTATTCTATTTGTTTCTCATTGAAGGTACCATCCTCTAATAAAATGCCAACTTTATTATTAGTTGTGCTCATTGTTGAACACTGGAATAGAAGCAACGTAAGGGCAAAGCTCTTTGTTAGTTTTGATTCCTGATGTATTCCAGATACCAATATTAGTATCTGGCACAAAGTAGATACACACACAAAAAAAGTAAATTCAAATGGACTAAATAAACAAATGCATGAAGTCCTGATCTATGGCTATTTTATAGTGCACACCACTTATTTAAATATATTTCAGTATTACATTTGTAATTTTATTTTATGTGATTCATGATTCATATTTGATAAATATTGTTTAGAAATAAAAACCATCTAAAAACAATTGTTGCTCTTACCAAAATCCTTTCAAATGAACAGAGTAGAACCGAATTCCACTTTAAGAATTATTTAGAAATAAGTAGTTAATACAACTTAAATATGTTAGAATCTTTATTAGGTAGTTTAACACATATTTATCTTGATATATCTATATCTCTCTATGTATATACATATATATGTGTATATATGTGTGTGTATATATATACATATGTATGTATATATATACACACACATATATTAATATATCTAACTCGACAGTGTATCATTGAATTACTGGAGACTCAGACCCCTCAATATCACAATTAAAACACAGATCTGCTCAAAACTGAGATCCATTCTATAAAGCCTATGAATGTCATATATTTATATGTATACTTGCACAAGTGTATCCATTATTTGGCAACATAATACACAAAGTAAAATAAAAAATAATGCTCCACTTGCAATAGATTTTTTGCACATTCAGAATACTTTGCTGATACATGTATTAGAAAGTATCACAATGTTGTAAAAATTACAGAAAATGATTGCATGTCTTATGCCCTCTCAGATGCTGAACATCATGGCAATTATAACTATATGCCCATACTTTTGCTTTCAGAAGTAACTGTAGCCTCATATAGAATGGGTGTCCAAAGATATTTTTAGAACTAGCCATGAAATAAGATTAAACAGCAGATTCATGCACCAGGTTTATGAATTCTGTGTTTCTTGGTGGTATAGAGGTCAAATAAATATCCACAAATCAAGAGATGTATAAGTCCTGGTATCATGAGTAAAAAACTGGGAAACATTATAAGTAGGGTGAGGTCTAAGAGAGGTAAAACTCAGGATTTTCTGGGTAATTTCAGCTTCTGCAGAGTGTTTGGTCAGGGAAACCAAGCTTTGGGATTGGGTGATTAATCATACGGTGTTTGAGATTTTAAAAAGTACTTAAGAGATTATGTTTCCAGAAAAAATTTTAAATCATTTTAAACAATCTACTTTATTGAGATCCAAAGTATAAAATAATCCTATAAAGCTAACACAGATGATGAAATTAGAGCACAGATTGTTTAATGTCTGATATCTTTTTTCACCTTAGTACCCTAAGGAAAGGAGTTTGAAAAAAAAAAATCCAAGATCCTCATATTAAAGATTATATATGAAATCCAAAGGAAACAATACTTTAAATGACTACCCAAAGTACAATTATTTAGAAAAAGAGCTGGTATATGTAAAAATAACCTCAGATTCTAGGTTTAAATCATTAATCTTTTAAAATGAAAGATTGAGCCCTACCTCCCCCCCACAAAGAAAAAAACAAAAAGAATGATTCTTTATATTCTAGCATACATATGTCTTCTATAGAATTAGAAATAGACACAGGAATAGAAACTGTACAAAATAAATCACGGAACAAAAAGAGAGTCACAAATAATAATGACTTATAAGACACTTTCAAGTGACTTTATATACAGATAAGTGGAATCTTAAAAGGAGAGGATAGAGGAGAGAAAGTTCATATAAAAACATTTCAAAATTAGTAATTAAAACATTCCCAAACAATGACAATTATAAACTCACAAATCCAAGAAATTCAATGAAACCCTAAGATAAGAAATGCGAAGTATTTCTAAACCATACCAAGGCACAGAATAATGAAATTGCTCAAGGTCAATGACAAAGGGAAGATCTTAAAAGTAGTCAGAGTTGGGTGATGGATGAGCATTACCTTATTTACAGAGGAAAGAAAAAAGAAACATAGCAGATTTCTGACTTCAGTGTTTGGTGGTTTTTGTTTTTGTTTAAATCAAATGCAATTTCATAGAATTCAATAGTATACACAATGTAAAGGCCAATAATTTAATCTTAGATTACAAACAGCATATGAAAACAAGACAACAAAATTAATGGTCGTTATGTTTTGGGTAGTATATCCACAGGAAGTATCACAGTATACAGTCACAGCTTTGGGGGATATATGTTAACTGTCTTCTAGTTTTATCTATAAATAGATTGTGTTTGTGTGTGTGTGTGTGTGTGTGTGTGTAAAAATCCATGGAATTGTATAATTTACATATGTGCCTTTTAGTGTATACAGATTATAGATCATGAAATACTTAAAAATGAAACATAAGCATAGTCCACATTATTGAGGTAAATCATTGCTCAATTGAAAGATGATATTCCAATGCAAGATATTTGAAAAATAAACTGTAGTGGCAAGAAATACCTCTGATAAATTAAGCTGGAGAAAAATTATGAAGAATCATATTTTAGAATCTGCAAATTACCCTGTGGTCAGTGGGATTATGTCCATGGATCACTGATAATTAAAGCATTCTAAGAACAATACAAAGTCAAAGATACTATGACTGAAGTTGAAATTCCTTCAACTCTATATTATTTTTACATGGCTAAATGCAGTTATATTAAGTATGTTTCCGTCCTAAACCCACCCAGTAAAGGAAAATGTCAAAAATAATAACTGTAGGAAATTCATCGTATAAATTGTTTTTTCCCATTTGTCAACATGCTACATTGAAATTAACACTTTTATCCATTCCACCAAATATTTTAGAATAAATATTTCTCAACTTAGCAATGCGATTTTAAAGGACCCCCTATTTCACAAGAAAATCATATGTCTTAGGCTAAGATAAGCAAGATGGACAAAAAGAAAGTTGTTACTAGATTGGGGATCAGTATTACCTGGGTGCTTATGCAAATAAAGGCGATTTAGATACTAAGTACTTTCTTGCAGGGGCCAACTTTTCACGCAAGCCAATGGCTGCCTGATGTCCTTACTACTCTAACACAAATTATTTTCTTCTAATAAGCTTAGCAATATTTTCACTCATTTCCCCAAATACATATCCAGAATTTCAAGTATTAGACTGACATAAATCTTCTTAAAATGTATACATCAAACACACATACTACAAGGAGAGCAGGGTAGAACATAACAAATAAGGATGCTCTCTCAATTGTATTTCTAAATAGTTGTATGAAAAACTGAGAGGTCCATCTTATCTCATGTAACTGTATTATTTAAAAAAAAATCTCCCCACTAGGAATTCTATTGAAGAAAACATAAAAGTTACATTAACTCCCTAGAGCTTATTATTGAGGTAATGCTGTCAAAAGTACAGGGTGGAATGAATCACAACAAAACAAACTCAAAATTTAGTATCAAGAGATTCTTCGAATGTAAACATTTGCAATGGGTGATCCTCTCTATTCCAGCACCGGTTCCCTAATGTTGATAGCAGAAGTGGCTTTGAATCTACATGTTGAACATCTAAACCATGCCGTTAACACTTTATGTAAGTGAGAATTAAATTTAAACCCAGGTTGCTAAGATTTTATGGTTAATCTTACACTACCTAGAATTGCTTTAATATATACAGAAATTGTACTTGGAAATGGGGTACTCCCAAATAGTAACTTAAAACATGTGGTATTAAGTTAGGAGTTACATGACAAGGCTATTGATATGAGATAGAAGATTCTCTTAAACACCGCCAAATTTTTGGGGAAACTGTTTCTTGTGATCATTTGAAAGGCATACAATGTGCCTACCGATCCATAGCTTTCTGGAAAATGGCTGATAAACAGATTGTTAGTAGTGGGTGTGGACTTTTATCAGCTTGTTTAGGAAGTTATTAAATAAAATAGATTAGTTCAGACAATAAATGGCTGGTTTTCAAGTAGAAATAATAAGGAACAGAGAGAAGTTTGTCTTTAATGGGTTAGAAATCTCATTGCAGCAGCATAAACTATGCATGCAAAGACCATTAAGACTCAGCTTTGCAGGAAAGATTAAATTAAGAATGAGTTCTTAAAACCCAACCCTAATGGCTTCAAGGTAGTTTATTTAATTTGAGACAAACAGGCATTCGGATACATAAGCAAAGAAGTAAGTTCAGCTTGAAAATTATTTTTTTTAAAAGAACTTTAATTGTTGCTACTGGTGCAAAGAAACTATCAGAAGCAAAGACCTGAGGCTTAAGGGGTCAGATTGTATTGTTGTTTATGGCTATGTAGTCCACATCTGTGTAGGTTTATTAGACATTCCAACAAATTGCCCTGTGACTTTCAGTGTATTGTGTACACCTCCCTACTCCAAAAACACCGGGCTTGCTTGGCCAGTAAAATGAAGAGGCATAGCGTATTTCGTATTGGAGTAAAAGCTACATATGCTATTGGACATTCCAATCAGCTTTCTGTGGTTCTGCCATGAAAATGGCATGTCCCAAATTAGGACTGCTACAAGAAGATGGACCCAGACAGAGGAAAAGCAGATGGAGAATGAAGAAAAGTGAAGTTGACCCAAAGTTTATTTGTAGCCTAGAGTTATATAAGAGACACTGCTGACTCACATCCAAAATGTAATGTGATCAGGGAATAAGCCTTTGTTGATGTTAAAAGTCATTAATATTTTAGGAGCAGTTTATAGCAGAATCAAACACAATGATTAATATAACTTCTAAATTTTACTAAAACGTATTGCCAAAGATTATATATATATACATATATATACACATATATGTAATATGCATGTATGTATACATATATACATGTACATATACATATATATGTATATGTGCATATATACATATACATGCATAAAATACATATGCGTGTGTGTGTGTGTGTGTGTGTGTGTATATCCTTTATGAACACTAAAACAAAACATGACCCTTCAACTAGCATGGCAATAAGTGAGATATAAAAACTGTATAGCCCCCTCCCAATCACCCTCATCAGTTATGAACAATGTGTTTACCAGTATTCTCTAGAGAGAACCAATGGAGATTTATCATAGAAATCAGCTCATGTGATAATAGAAGCTAAGAAGTCCTACAACCTGTGATAAGCAAACTGGAGAATGAGGAAAGCCAGTGATGTAATTCAGTCCAAGTCCAATGGCCTGAAAACGAATGACACCGATAGTCTAAGATTCAGTTCAAGTCCAATAGCTAGAGAATCAAGGTGGTGGGGGGCAGTGGTATAAGTACTGGTCAGAGTCTGAAGGCCTGGGAATCAGGAGAGCTGAAGTGGCAAAGCAAGAGAGGATGGATGTCCCAGCACAAGCAAAGAGCAAATTCAGCCTTCCTCTGTCTTTTTGCTCTACCAGACACCAGGGATGGGATGATGCCCACTCACCTTGATGAGGGCAATCTTCTGTACTCAGTCTACTGGTTCAAATGCTAATCTCTTCTGAAAATACCCTCACAGACAAATGGAAATAATGATTCATCAGCTATCTGGGCATCTCTTAACTCAAGAAAATTGACAAACGCAATTAACCACCAGAACCAAGTAGCCTAATAAACAAGAAATGGGCTGCCAGAGTGTAGGCAAAGTAAAGGAACAACAGATAAGAAATTGTTCACAAAGAAGAATCTCAAAGTCTAATCTAAAATCTAGGGATTTCCTTTACTGCCAAGGCAAATAGATGTCAAATTTCCGGGCCAGTGACATATATCCCATTCTTTGTTTTTAATGAATTTTAATGATTCTTTTTATTTTTAATGGGTTTTTGGTGGGAGTCAGAGGAAATAGTTTTTTTCACCTTTTCTCCCAGTCTATATCGGGTTGAAAAATAACTTCTTGAGAATAGCCACTGACAAACTCTTTCTTACAGGACTAAATATTGTAAGGACCTGGGCCATAAAGACCCTGTCAAAGCTACTCAACCCAGCTCATATCTGTCATTGCAGCACGAAATGCATCACAGTCGATGTGCAAACAAATATAGTTGTGTTCTGATAAAATATTATTTAAAATATAGGAAGCTGGACCACAGGCCATCTTTTGAAGACTCCTGCTTTTAAACAGCGGAGTGTGGGAGCCACATATAAAACTTAAGGAAAGGCTGCACTTTATGTGGAAGTACTGGACAGGCAGTGGGTGATGACACTTTCAACGCCACTATGGGATGAGGAAGTTGGAGTGTGTTTTTTGTTTGAAAGTGAAGAATAGCCAGAGAACAAATTGTGGTCATGACTGCCAGATATCTATAATTCCATTTTGTTTTTCTACAGGGCAAATGGCTATATGGTCTTCCTTATTCTTCTGCAGTTTGATGCAGCCATGTAACTGAGTACTTGAGAATGGCATATGGGAAGAGATAAGGTTCACTTCTTCTGTGTATGTCCCACAAAGAGACCCTTTCAATAGCTCACACTATCTTCCTCCATCTTTCTGAAGGTCTTGACACCAAGGTCAACATCAGTTATGGAAGCCATAGGCTTCCACAGATGGTAAGATTTTAAACATTCCATGTTCATGGATGACAGCATGGATTATGGATTAGGAAGAACCATTATGATTGTACAGTTTATCAGTTTAGAAATGAAAGCTGTTTTAGACAATTGAAAAAAATTCTATGACTTATTCCTTGAACTAAATACTGTCCTGATCACTATAGTAGTATCAGTCATGGTTAAAGTATTTAAACAGCACATTTTGTTTACGGATATATGGGGGGGGGTGCCAAAAAAGTATATATACATGACTTGCATCCATTTTTTTGTTATCGGCATATATTGAGTATTACAATTACAATACAGTTTTTTCCTTAAAGCGTGTATACATTTTTTTGGCGCCCTCTGTATTCTTAAGATAATGTGTCACACTTTCAGGGAATAGAAATACATTGAGTGGGAGGATAAAGGCGATTGTGTATAGTTTTCACCCATATCCATGTTAGTTTTGAGTCAAAGAGTGATATTTGAATGTACTAAAACACATACTGACTGTAAGTTACTTAGTAAGTTACTTTAAGAAATTCATATTGCTCAAAGATATTCTAACATTTAGAAAATTAAGACATTCCCAAGACCAAATTGTTAACTGTTTTACCTAAGATTTAAAGTTGATTCTGCATGGTCCTGTATTTCCCTAATAAAATCACCATAAGTTTTTAATCTAAGTTTATATAAGAAAAAAAACTAAATCATAGATAGCACATGGGTATTCCTTTTTGACCTCACCATGTCCTGTGTTCTTATGTGGGGATCGAGAGCTGAGACCCCGCAGGCCGCTCCTCACGACAATGCTTATGTTGTTCTTTGTGTTTCGAAGTTCATTAAACTGCCTTTTTGTGTTTTCTTGCATCTTGTTGATTTTTTTTTCAGAACTGCAATCTTGAATTCTCTGTCATTTAAGTCACATATTTCCATATCTTTAAGTTCCTTTTCTGGAGACTTTTCACTTTCTTTCTGAACTGTCTTGTTGCCTTTGTTATTCATGGCAGTTTCTGATTTATTATTTCTCTTCCTAGACATCTACAGGAATCGCTTCTGCAACAGGTTGATAGGAAGAGGTCTTTCATTTGTTTTCCAGTATCTGTTGGTAGAATGTTTTATTTTCTCTCAGACTGCAGCCTTTTTATTCTCTCTCAAACGGTAGTGCTATTTTTTCTCTGCACTATTCCAGCTTTTCACACAATGGGGAGATTCTCTGGGAGACGGGCTTCTCCTCTGTTAATAGTTCACCTGGGTCACAGGGCGCAGTGTCCGTGTGAGTATGTGAAGAGCTTTTGAAGTTCCAGGGCTCTTCCTGCACCAGGTTCAGTGCCCCTATGTTTCAGCAGTTCTGTTTACTCCTGCAGGGATCCGCCCAGATAGGTGGGGCCAGGGGCGGGATGAGTTGTGAGAGGTGGCCCAGAGCAATGGCCACGACCACCACCACAGCCATTTCTGCTTTCACAGCTGCCTCCTCTTTGCCGGAACTAGTTGGGCTGTGGATCTGTCTGGGATTCACAGTTCTCAGAATAGCAAATATTCTGTTCTTTTGATCTGACACTGCTACTGTTCCACTTCTAGCACTGGATAGGTGGGGGCAAGGCGAACTCTGGGAGGGTAGGGAAGGGGTGGCTAGTCTCGGTGCCTAAGGCTTCCATTCTCTGCTCCACAATGAGGGCTTAAACCACCATTTTCAGCCTTCTTCCCTCAAGCTTTTCTCCGAGGTCTCTGCTGTGAGCTTTTGGTTCAGCCGTGTTATGTGCTGTCCCCTCAGCCCTGTGGGCCATGAGTGGACCCCTAGCAGTCCAAGTTCTTCCCTCTCCCACAGCTGTGGTAGTTCCGGGATGCAGTGAGCTAAGAGCACTGAGCTAGGTCTGAGTCCTGTGCCCGCAGCTCCATCTCCGCACTTCTCCCTTCCCTCCTCCCCCGCTCACGCAATTCGCCCACCTTTAGGTAAATTCAGTCGTGGGCCTCTTCATCTTGCCTGTCTGCTGTGCACAGGGTCCTTTGTGGAGTTATTGTTGTTCGATTAGTTGTGAATTCCAGGGGAGCTTTACAGAGACTCACCTCACATCGTCATTTTGATGACGTCTCGAGTATTTTCATTAGAGTTATTGATTACTCATTGTATGGAAGGAGACTGAAGAGAGGCTTGTTAATTACGAGCTGTTTATAATCTGACAAAGCATAATTAAGTTAGTATTTGAGACAGCCTGCTATCTGAAAAAGCAATATGAAATAACTTGACAATATTTTTCATGTCAGCAAGGAAAAGAATCACATTACCACATTTGCTTTAAAGAAATGTTTAAGTGCAGAATCATGACATATAGTAATATTGGTGTTTATGATATCGTAGTTACCATAAAGTAAATCATGATACGTTCAGCTAGTATGGATGCTCAAGAAAGTGTCAACTGAGGGAAAAAATGCTTAGTGTTTAATTGATTCATGTGTACAGTCAGGAATTTGCTATTCTGTTAATTTAAATTGAAAGTAATGTGAACCAACTAAATAATCAGTAGTCATTCTGATATTTATACAGTAATATTAATTTTAAATATGTAAACAATTTTTAAATGATACAAAAGCATGTACTACTTTTATAATAGGAAAGCAGTATGTAATCATAAGTGACACATATACACTAGAACACATGCAACACACATATATATATATATATATATATATATATATATATATATGTATATATATACACACATACATATAAGCTTTTGCTAAATTAGCTTTTCTAGTGTAACATTCAAATCCTCTCAAAATCTCCTACCCTCTTTCTACCTCATTTTTCATATGTATTCTTGGCACAAAGTATTCTATTAGTCCTCACCTTTGTATCACCTTTCACATTCTAATTTCCCTTCCTACTCTATCTGTAACAAAGAATCTAATTTTCTAAGTCTCTTCTGGCTAATTTTCCACTAGGTATGTCTTTTGCTGTTTTCTATGATTACAATAATTTTTTAAACTATAACTTACATGTCATTCATCTACTTTCTTAAACGTTTATTCCAGGTTAATTTTCCTTTGAAAGTCCAACTATATGGAAAGCACTGCCAAAATATGCATTTTATAAATTGCAAACATTTCTATTAGAATTATTTGAAAGAAAATAGATTAAATATTGCATAGAGTGAAAAGGGTTAAATGCAGAGAAGAACTTCTTGATTAAAAGTTTTTTTGACAATAAGGGAACTTGTGATATCTACTTCCCAGAAGGATTTTTAGAATTGAAGAGACTCATCTCTCTGATAGATGAGGTGTAATTTTGCCTGGAGGTAGGTGCCATGTACTTTAATATGAAATTAGGAATAATAGGTTTTCAGTACCTTATAATAGCAGTACATTCTTTTTTTTCTTTCCACAAATTACGTAACTTGTATAGACTTTGGATACAGTATTGTGTCATCAAGCAACTTTTGGATATAAGCAGAATTTCTACAGACCTGACCTTAGTGGGATTTGTGAAATATTACACCATCTGATGTAGGCACTGAAAGCAATTTTGCGTTTTTAAATAAGCTCTTTTCTTTTCTGTATTGAATAACTTTTATAAAATGTAAGCAAATAATATTTTTAAATCAAAAATTCTGAGTAAAGAAAGTATAGTAAATTCTTATGTAAGAATCACTTAAAATGTCATATTTTTAAGTAACAAAATTTCAAAAGCCATTAATTGTTTTCTTTTATAAATCTTATAAATATTTCTCACCACCTTAACTATGCATGTATCTTACTTATATTTCCTGTTATGGTAAGTGATATAATCTTTGAAAGAGTTAGTAATACAGTTTTGAGGGGAAAAAAAAACAAATCAAAAAATATCAATGGTTTAATATCTAAAATAATGTAAACAAGTAACTATTTATAACACCAACACATAATCACCAGTAGCAGCTTAAAAGAGTATCAAATTTACTAATCTCATCCATAAATTTAGAAAGATAACATCCATGAAAATTATAAAGTAAAAGAAGATCGCATGAAGATTACTTCTCTTGCCCCCCCACCACAAAGAAACAATAAGTGGAGATAAAACAAGCTATGGATTCCTGAAACTTCTTTATTTTTTTAAATAGAAGGTACAAGGCTTAGAACAAGTACATTGGCCGTTGAATGCAAAAATAAGAGAGGAGATAGCAATACCTGATATCATAGTTATAGGCAACCTGAAAACGTGAGGTTACTGCTTTCTTTATGTCAAATTACAGTGGAAAAGGAAGCAATAACATTTGTGCAGTGATAATTATTCTCATCTTTGCACAGAAAACATTAATACACCTTATTGGAACAATTGAGGAAATGTGTACTTGTATGTTGATACTACACTATATTTTAGTCATTATTGTTTTTAAATTAACAGTTTGTTTTCAGATTGTGATTATCATATTGGATTTATGTGAATGTGTTTGTTTTTTAGGATATATATGCATATTTGGGGATAAAATGTCATATTGTCCATGAATAATTTGTAAAACATTCTGAAAAAATGCTGCATGTATAATAGAATTAGACAGAAACAGAGCTAGAGATACAGAGAGAAAGAAATTGTAGCACATTTTAATGATTTTCTGTACCTAGATATTGACATATGCGAGTTAATTTTACTAAACTTGCAATACATTTACAGGATTATAATTTCTTTCAAAATAAGAAGTTGAAAAAATAAGAAAAAACATAATGAATAGAATAATAACTAGATAGGATATATATTGTAGGAGGATACAGAGTTTGATTTTAACATAATACACACAGTGTTTTAGAGGGCTTTAGTAAGGGAATAACATAATCTGATTTTCTGATTTTAAAAGATCCCTCAGCACTGTGGAAAAAATGAAATATATAGAGAGTGATACGTCAAAAAGCCAAGTTCAAGACTATTGCAGTAACGGAACATAGGGGTTAGAGTGAAGAAATGGAATGAAACAAAGAATTAAGAAAGGAAAGTCAGTAACGTATTTTGGACTTAGAGCCTTCAAAAATTGCTCATGGTTCTGTTCCATTGTGCAAGGTAGAGAAAAAAAAAAAAAAACTACTAGTTTTTTTGCTGAGAAAATGAAGAGATGTGCCATTAAATAGATGGAATTGAGGGATCAATCTTGAAAGATGAGTGTAAGAGTTCTGTTTAGTTATATTTATTTTCATGTGCTTTTTAAACTCTGTTGAGAATTTATGTTCACAAGTTCAAAAGTAAAGCTGGTAAGAAACCTGAGAGCCATAAATTAGAGATTAAGCATTACAGAGATGGAATTTAAAACAATGGGATTCTATCAGATTCAGAGAGAAAAAATAGTGGAGATAAAAATATTACTAAAGCCTAGGCGATTATCTTGCAGAATTCCAAAATGTAGGGATAGAAGAAAGAAAGAGAAATCTGAAAACAAGGCTTAGATGAAATAGACCATGCTAAAAGAAGAGAGGCAGGAAAGAGTATAGTTAGAGATTTCCAGAGAAGTGAAGGCTTCAAGAAGAAAGGGATGATGTAAAATAAAGTTCAAAACAAGGAGTCCTTTCTTTTCACTGCTATTCAACACAGTACTGAAGGTTCTGTTTGGGCAGTGAGGCAAATAAAAAAAAAAAAAAAAAGAAAGAAAGAAAAACAAGAAAAAGAAATCTAAAGTATCCAGAGTGTAAATAAATAACTAAATTATTTTTACTAGCATATGATATATTGATTTAAATATAAAAACTTTTACAGAATCCACCAGAAAACTATGAGAACAAAGATATCCAGTGAGCTGGTAGGATATAAGATCAATACACAACATACAGAAATAAAATTGAAAACAAATCATGTAACATAGCATGAAAAATAATAAAATACTTAGAAATAAATTTTAAAAAGGGGAACACTTGTACACTAAAAATGACATAGCATTACTTACAGAATTTAAATAATATAATGAAAAAAATAATATAATGAAACTATTTTCCATATTCATGAATCAGAGGACTTAATATTGTTAAGATCATAATACTCCTTAAATTGATCAACGGATTCAACACATTTTTAACAAATTTTAGTTGCCGTATGGGGAGAAATTGATGAGCTGATCTTAACATTCATATGAAAATGCAAAAAAATATAGAAGACCTAAAACAATCTTGAAAAATAAGACTGAAGAAGTCATTTTCACCAATTGGAAATCGTGCTACATAGCTACGCTAATCAAAGTCTGCTATTGTACAAGGATGGACATATAAATATGGAAATATAATTAAGAGTCAGAAATGAATCCATAAACTCAAGGTTAATTAATTTTTGTAAAGATCCCAAGACAATTCAATGGTCTTTTCAACAAATGGTGTTGGGACAACTGAATATCTATTTGACAATTGGAAGCTCACATGCAAAGGAATGGAGTTGAACCTCTACTTCGTACCATACACACAAATTAACTCAAAATTTACCATAAACCTAAATCTGTAAAACTCTTGGAACATTTCACAGGAGTAAATATTTGTGATCCTGAGGTAGGTAACTTTGTTAACAGATAATTCTAATATAGAGACTTCACAGAAGAAATAGATATATTAGCATACATCAACATTAAAATTTTTGTACTGCATATCATACTATTAAGAAAGTGTTAAGACAACTCACATAATGAGAGATAGTATTTTCTAATCCTATATCTGTAAATGAACTTGTAGCCACACTATATAAACAACATTTAAAACTTAATAATAAAAAGACAATATGCCCATTAAAAATGAGTAAAAAATTAGAATAGACATTTCTCCAAAGAATATAAAAATGGTCAATAAGAATATGAAATTATTCTCAACATTATCAGCTATTAGAAAAATGCAAAATCAAAACCACATAGAGATACCACTTCACATACACTAGAATAGCTATAACCAAAAGGATGGATGACATTAAGTGTTGACAAGGATGGGAAAAACTTGGAACCCTTATTCATTAGTATTGGGTATATGACATGGCACAGCTATTTTGGAAAACAGCTTAGCAGTCTCTCAGAATTAAACAGAGTTACCATATAACCCCAGTTCCTAACATAGTGTTCATAACACTTCTTATGTGACAACAAAACTAGGAGGATCTGTTGCTCTAATATTTGGTGTTTGAAACAGGGCTCTGAAATCCTTTGGAATTTCCTTTGTGATAGCAGGTCTTTTGTTCTAATGCAATGACTCTGACTTGGTCAGCTTCTAGATGGGGCTGTTTACCAGAAAGACCAAACCATAATTAGGAACTTGGAATTTTCAACCCCTCTCCCCAATCTCCAGAGACAGGAGAGGGACTGCAAATGGAGTAAATAAGTGATCATATCTACATCAGGAAGCCTCCATCAAAATACCAATACTACGGAGTTTGGGAAGTTTCTGGATTGGTGAACACATCTACATGTCAGAAGGGTTACATACCAATTTCAGAGGGCCAGAAGCTCCAGCTCTTGGGATCCTTGAAAACCTTGCCCTATGTATCTCTTCATTTGTCTGCTTTTCTGTACCCTTTGTCATAGCCTTTATAATATAACACACTGGTAAACATAAGTAAGTGTTTCCCTGAGTTCTATGAGCTGTTCTAGCAAATAATTGAATCCAAGGAGGGCAGGAGTGATGAGAACATCCAATTTGTAGCCAAGCTGGACAGAAGTTGTGGATCACATGGATGCCTATTACTTATGATTGGCTTCTGAAGTGAGATTGGGGGCAGTCTTGTGAGATTAAGCCCATTAGCTGTGGTGTAGTGTCAGAACTGCATTAAACTGTAGGACACCAGCTGGTTTAACAAAAAATTATTTGGTCAGGAAAAATACCCACACATCTGATGTCAGAAGTGCTGTGAGTGTGGTAGTACTTGAGAGTAAAGGGGAAACACAAGGGTAGAGTGTGTCTTTCTATAATAGCCAGCCACCCAGTCTGTGGTATTTTGTTATGGCAGCCCAAGGAAACCATCGCACTCGGATTCCAGGATGACTCATGAAGGTGTCCTTCAATTTTATTATCTACAAACATTGTTTTTCTCAGCTTGTTTACTTACCTCAAATTCTACTGAGAAAAGATTCTATTAGGTTAAAACTGCCTCAATACCTAAGACGAAAGTACCAAAGTACTTTCACCGATAACCCATCTATTTTGTTTTCCATGTGGATAAAATAGAACTGCTGTCCTATCTATACCCTAAAGCTGATCTTTTATTTTTTAAGAATTGTGTCTTATTCACTTTCAATGATAACAGAGAAGTCTATAAACACTGAGAATATTCTATCATGATGGACTTTAAAGTATGTATGCACTTATCGGCAGGGTATAAATTGTCTCATGTCTTTAGGACACTGGGAGATTTAGAGACGTGCATATTAGAAAACAGTAATAAAAGAACAGTAAATATAAGCAGCACAAAAAAAAAAAGGGGAAAAAAAGATCAAGACCTGAAACATAGATAACCAGAATTCAACAGAAAACAGAATGATGAAGAGAGAAAAAAATATTTCCCAGTGCCAGAGGAAAGAGTTGGTTGTTTTCTTTGGTAGATACTATTACTATTACCAAACACGTAATTGTTAAAAAGAAAGAAATAGATTCACCCCCAAAAGATATATTTAGATTGCTATGTGAATAATTTACATAAGTATATCATGAGATATCAAATATTTTATCCTTATTCTTTCTTCTCTCTCTTATTTCCTGGAATAAAGTTTTTGTTCAAGAATGCTTAATGAGTATACACAGGTAAGATTTCAAGGAAAGTACACTTTAGAAAGTATGCAAGATAATTCTATCGAACATATTATTCTGGAGAAATTGTAATAATAGTTTTGCATAGAGTGCTTAGATTTTGATCTTGATTTATAACATCTGCTGCATTTTGTGAAATTATAGACAAAATCACATCATCTTAAATCATAACTACTGTCACTTGCATTTTTCCTATGCAGAAAATGACAGAATATCAAGGGTTCAGTATTCCTCGCATTCCTACAAACTTAATCCTCTGAAATCTTAGTGAAATTTATAAGAAGCATATTAATACATAGGGAACACTGTATGTCAAAGACAATTCCTGATCTTTGAAAAAATAAATTGTCCTGTCTTCGTCTTGCAAACAAATCCTGATTTTTCAATCGAGTTTCATATCACATAATATTAATAGTTCAATTAAATAATTCTGCTTTATAGTTTGTGCTTTCAGTCTCAAAACAAACTAAAACCTAGAAAAAAACCTAAATTCCATAGAATAAAAGTGAACAAAATGTTTGAGGATACGTACCATTGCCTCATAATGGAAAGTTTACTGGATTGTAAGTAGAAAACTGGGTAATATACTAGCTTTGACATTTTATACACTTGACATTGAGGATATTTGGAATACCTGAATCATAGATTCTTTATCTGTATGCGGAAAAATGCCCTCTCAATGTTTTGAGTTTTAAATGAAGCACTTTATATGAAAATGTACAAATTGAGAAGCTATTTTGTGTAATTCACTATGGCAGGGAACTCAGTACTATATTATAATTTTTTTTTCTTGAAGACGCTAATTTTTAGAATTACAATTTCTTTTGACTTGTATAGTGGTAAAGAGAACCATCTGTCTTATGCACTTTAAAGCTAATTACAATAATGTTGTATGTTTTCATGTGTTAAAGTTTAACATTTTTAAAATGTACCTCTTTTATAAACTCTTAGATGTTTAGAATTATATCCAGTCCGTGAGTTGCAACAGATAAGATAGATAATTTGGGCTACTTCCGTTTAGAGTGATTTCATTAGTTGTGTTTCTTTTCCTCTAGATTTTTTTTTTTATTGTTGATGTTGTTTATATGTATAGCAGATGGCAACAATCATAGAAATCAACACAGCAATCAAAGGGATCAGTGGCACCATGCATCTTGGTCAGGGTCACAGGATGTGCCCACTGGGAAAATAGCAGCGGCATCTGACAGCAAGTGCTGAACACTGTATCTGCTTAGTAATCAGACAGGATCAGGACCCAGGGTGACCTAGAACTGCTGGAGGAAATACAGCAGGATAACCAAGGAGGCCAGAAGTTGATTTGCAGCAAGGAAACTTTAGAGGCAAATGCATCTTTTTTGCTTCTTCAATAATGTCCATCGCATTATGTTGGTTGGAATAACATAGGCCACTGTTTGAGCTGAAGTGAAAGTAAGCACAGATTTGCACAAGAATATTCTTAGTTCCTTACTAATGAGTGCATAATGATGCATGCTGAAATCTGATCGTTTTCAAGAAATCATCTGAATTTCAATGATGTTGGTAGTGCTCAGGATTTTGTCTGTGCAAACGGATCATGGATACATTTAATGAGTGCTATATTGCACATTTCCATAGAACTGTAAAAAATGTTTCCAAAGGATTTTGATTTTGATTATTTTTAAACCACTCTCTCCCCCTCCTCCCCTTAATTTCTGTATTCTCAAAACCTATAAAGATGAAGACTTTCCAATTTCAGGTAGTCGGGTTTCACATAATCTCAGTTTCTCAGCAGTGGTGACATCATCCATTTTCATATTTTTAACCTGGATGAATACAACTCTGTAATGATATTTTGTTTCAATTTGACTATGTCATAGGATGCCCAGATTAAACCATATTTCTGGGCGTGCCATTGAGAGCATTTTCAGGTGAGATCAGCATTTGAATTGGAGGACTCAATGAAGTAGGCTGCCCTCCCCAGTGTGGGTGGGTATCCTCAAATCCTTTGATGACCTGGATCCAACAAAAAGCCTCAGCTGGACATCAGTCTTCACATGCTCTCAGACTGGGATTTACACCACTGACTCCCCTGATTTTCAGGCCTTCAGACTCAGACTGAAATTACAGCTCCAGCTTTCTTTGGTCCCCAGCTTGTAGATGAGAGAACATGAGACTTCTCAGCGGTAATTACATGAGACAATTCCCTATGTAGAGATGGTCCCTGATTTAATGATGGTGGGGTTTACGTTTTCTGTGTTTTATTTGTTGTTTGTTTGTTTGTTTTTACTTTACAATGATGCAAAAGAAAGAGACACACATTTAGTAGAAATTGTACTTTAAATTTTGAATGTTGATCTTTTCCTGGGCCTGAAACACATGGTATGGTACTCTCTTGCAATGCTGGGCAGCAGCAGTGAAAGATTTCACCCAACTCTAGCTAATATAAGTGTTCTGAGTATATTTAAGGTAGGCTAGCTAAGCTATGATGTCCAGTAGGCTAGTGTATTAAATGCATTTTCAACTTATGATGGGTTTATCGGGGCTTAACCCCATCACAAGGCAAGGAGCATCTTTATATATTATTGGTTGTGTTTCTCTATAGATCTGGACTAACACAAACTTGCAATTGTTGATTTCTACATCTGATTACTTTCCACTATATAATTTGTTACACTCCTCAAATTTATCTTGACTAATACTTGACATTATTTACCCAAGAAAATATTCCTTCATTATCTTTATATCAGTGTTAATATAACATTTACAGCAAGAATTCAGACTTGAAATTTTGAAAAGTGGTATTTCCATCTCTCATCCCATAAATCCAATTAGTTATCATTTTTTTCATGTATAGAATTTTGTTAATTTCTGTTTTCGTTCCCAGTTTCATCACTCTAATGACATATTTCCATTTAACTATAAACTACTAAAAACAAAATTTTAGGTGTCGTGTGTCTTTAAACTTATTGCTTCTGGAGTACTTTTTGAGCCTTGTAAACAATTTCTATATGTCAATGGACAAGAGCTAGGTTAGTCTCAAGGGAGAAGTATTTACTTATGTATGTATGCAAGTATGCATTTATGTATGTGTATACAGCCATATTTATTTATTTAAAAAATTTTGATGAGTTTTTTTAGTAGTCTTGTCAAGTAAATGGATGAAAAGAAAACACTTTTCTATTTTGTCAAAATTTACTGCAGCTATGTGTCAAACGGTATTCATGAAGAGACTTAGCAGGTTTGTTGCTTTATTCATTTGCTTTAAATCTGTATTTTATATTTTTAGTGCCTCTAAATTATTTCATTTTCTTAGATATTTGCATTCCCCCGAGAAAATCAGGAAAATATACAAAAGAATATTGTAATTTTGTAATTTTGAACTAATGCCAAACTTAGCCTTGAGGGAAGAGTATAAAAGAAACTGTATTCAGAAATATGAAAAATATTCTGGAATATTATCTCCCACATTTTATTTAAGAATCATCAAGCCAAACTCTGTAAACATTCAATAGTTTAGAGTTTTAATTGGCTCATCAACATTTTGGGTACATTATCCTGTGCATAGGTATTTCCCTTGATGAGAACTCATATGTGGACTGAAAGTCATTCAGAATCAGACTACCTTGGACTTCAGAAAGCAAGAAAATATAGTTGTTAATGGGAATGAAAGACAATCACCTAAACTCAGACATACAGAGGTAAGTGGACATTCCCAATCGTGGAAAGCAGCTGTCTTAGCATGATGATTTCTGTCTGCCGTTAAACACATAGTCTGGGTTTTTTGGTTTTATGAACTAAGGAGTAACAAGGATCAAGAAGAGAAGCGAGTTAACATTTTTGTTGTACATCTGTTACTGCACAATGGTAAAATACTATTACATAGTAATGGTTAAGGTTAACAAATCACTTTTTTGGTGTCTATGACTAGTTTATTCTATCCTATAGTGGAAAGTTTTCCACTGAATTTAGAGACCTAATAAGAAGAAATGCATGCTAATATTTTTATTTTCTTTATAATACTAGCATAATTTTATTCTGAGTAAGAAACAAATATATTGCTATTGATTGTTCTGTAAATTCAATGTACCATAAAAAATAGTGGTATAGCTAGGTAAATTTGTTATTACTATAACTACGTAAATAAAATCATAAAATTGTGGAAAAATGGACTTCACCTGAAATTTTATTCTTAGCATTTAGAACACAGATTTATTTTAGATTTGTTTACTTATTTTTTTGTTTGATGAACATACTAAATTTGAAAATTGATTATATTATGTCACATAAGACAGAATAGAGTAGTAAGAGGTAGATGGACTTTTGATTTAAATGGACAAAAGTTTGAAACTCTATCTTTTAATATCTAATATTATATTGATACTTCATTTTATATTTGTAAATCTAAGTCAATTTTTTAAAAATTGTGTTGTATATGATAAAACTAGTACGCTGGGAAAAAGTAGAGCGTAAAGTGTCAGGTATTATTTTCACTATTACAATCATGTTTATCTTTTATTAGGGAGTATGGTTTAACAAATATTTTTTTTCTAAAATGAGACATGTGTTATTGAGTGTTATGAGCTGTACTAGTTGAATTGACCATTATTTATCATTTTTAATTATAATACAAATATCACAAAGTGCATTTGAACGTCAAGATATAAATGAGAAATGCAATAAGAGGTCAATTAAGCTATTTTAAATTTGTGTACATTAAAAAAGATAAGTTCTTAAAACACTTTCTATAAAAATAGTCTAGATGATAGATTGTAAAAATAATAATAATCATCATCATCATCATCATCATCATCATCATCCCAGGAAGAGATAAGTAGAGCTACCATATGAATGCAATTAGAAAGATTCTAGGATGGCACCACAGCCTAGAAATTAGTGGTGTGAAATGAAGAGGAAGATAAAAGACATCCAGTCATATGAAGAAAATTATAGAATCAATGAAAACAACACTCAGTTACAGAAACTCTTAGTAAAATATCAATGAATAAGACATGCTTTTGATGGAAATATATGTGAATTTAAAACCTCAGTAAAAAGAGAGCTGTATCTGTCACTGAACAAGTACAAGGTAAATGCAATATACTGACAGTCCATGTTTTAGATCATAAGTGAGTACATATGTCATACATGAACCTATATCCCTTAAAAAGCTCCATGAAAATATACACGCCTGATAGGGTATATAAATCATTTGCATGCTCAAAAACTAAAAACAAAACAGAACAAATATACAAAAAATGTTTTTTGAATGTAAAGTTATAAGAAACTCTAAAATGGAAAGTACATATAAAGTTGTATGGAGACATGGCCATTAAACATCTTAAAAGTGAAGGGGGGAGGGAGGGAGTAGAAGAGGGTAAAGGGGTCAAATATGATAGGAGAAGTGGCACTCGGTGGTGAACACACAATGTGATATATAGATGATGTACTGCAACATTGTATACCTGAAACCCATGTAATTTTACTAACCACTGTCTCCCCAATAAATTTTAATTAAAAAACAATTTAAAACAGAAAAATATAGTGACTAGGACCCTAGCAAGTACTGCTGTAATGTCATATTTTTTTCATCTACAATAACACTAAACTCAAGCAATTTATGGTGAGGTATCACTAAAACACAGAGGAAGAATAACAAATATAGAAACCATCTGACAGCTATATTATTATTAGTGATTTAGGGTGGTGTAAGTATAATTGCAGACATGAACACTTGTAGAATGTTTATAACTCATAGACCTTTACCGAAAGAACTACGAAAAGATACACAGCAGCCAAAAGAAAAGGGAAATCAGAAGGGAATAGTGGGATATAAGAAACAATAATGAGCAAATGACTCATTAAAATTTATTATAAAAACTGATGTATTCACAAATAATTATACAAATAATATATAAATAATTATACAAATAATAAATATACAAATAATAATTTTACAAATAATAATAGGGAAAAAGTATGTATGTACATTATTTCTAAAACTAATGCTTCACTCTACTTTTAGTTTTCTGAATTATTTTAATTCTAGGAAGAGGATACCTTCCGATTCCTTACTAACAGTTAATGAAAAAAATTATACAGGAGGGATCAAATCAAAATCTGTGAATATTGATACCAAAAGTCCTTTTGGATGGAGGAAGGTCCTTTCCTCCATCCTTTTTTTTTTTTTTTGTCTTTATTAAATATACTTTAAAAGAGGTTTTCTTTATCATGACTATATATTTTCCTCTTCAGAACTTCACATCAGTCAGGGTTAGAAACCTAGAGTGGGCAGGTGGATTTATAAGCAAGAGTTTACAGCAAGTACTGACCAGAAATTCAAAATTTTGCAGTCTTCCATACATACTTAGCATTTAAACTAATAAAACTGAATAAAATCCTAAAAGCAGTGAGTATAGATTACAGAAGACTAAATTCCATGGGACTGAGCCATGGGATGCTAGGTTACATGTGTTTTGTCTTCATTTCCAGTAAAAGAGAGTAGTGTGTGAGTATTGAGGAAGAACATAAATCAGTGAAGTGGAGTGTTCTGCAAGTCAGCAGAAGTCCTTCAAGAGGAAAAATTAATCTATGAAAGCTGAGAATTGACAATAGACTTTATCAAAATGGTGATCCTAGGTGATTTTGAAATGATGCAGGGGTGGTAATCTACACAAGGGTAACTGAACTGGATTCAATAAGTAATGTGAAGAAAAGAATTGGAGATCATAAACATAAACCACTTTTGTTGTAAAAGGAAGAAAAAGATAGACCTGGAGCTGGAAGTAAAAGTGAGATAGAATTCAAAATTTTTAAATGTGTATCACAGGGAGATAACAGTATATATGATTGCTGATGAGAATAACGTAATATCTATATCTATATCTATATCTATAGATATAGATATAGATATAGATATAGATATAGATATAGATATAGATATAGATATATATCTATATATATAATCTAAAAACATATATGTATATATTTTGTTTTGCTTTGTTTTTTAAAGAATGACAACTATCGGTGTCATGTACTTGATGAAATGCAAATATGTTAGGTAGGAGTTGGTCAGACATAGCCTGGTGTGGCCATTAAGTAAGCCTGCTGTTCCCACATCTGAATATAGATGACTTAGTCACCTGATCATAGGCACCACTGGCATACATGCCAGCTAATTATTACATTATGGAAAGGCGCTTACCCTTTATGGCCACTAGTGCTCTCAAGAAGACAAAAGAAGAATCTGGGTTATGCGTTTTCTGTGTTCCATCTAATTATCTAACATTACACGTTCACTGAGACAGTCACAAAAGGAGAGAAGGGACTAGGAGTTGCTTTTATTTATCTCCCTCTGATAAGAAGGACTCATCACAAGTAGAAATAATTTTTCCCAACAATAATAAGCTCTCAGGCTATTAGTAGAATTTGGGGAACAGCAGCAGTTTTTGTATACCTATGCTCTGTAAGTTGCAGAGAACAACCTCATGTATATGGTTAAATGCTATATTATGATAATGGGGAGAGGATTTCTATCTCCTTACCTGCTCTGTATTATTTTTTAAATTTCTAAATTTTTCATAACAAGTTAAAACTAGTTAAAAAATTGTAGTCTGAGCATATAAGGATTTTTTTTTTAAGGGAACAACCATTATTTTCTGTCACCAGGAAGAACGAGATAATCTAAATTCTTAAGTCAGAAACACAAAATATAGGGATATAAATAAACTGCTAGATGAGTCAGTAAACATCACTGTCCACACATGGAATAGCTCACTTTTAAGTTTCATTAATTTAAAGTGAGATGATGATGAGGGATGACAATTAAGTCTGCAAACCCATCCTAGAAAAATGTTGTAAACCTCATTGCTGAATATCACTATGGTCACCTGCGAAATACTCCCTTTGGGAAACTATGCACTGACGCCAGTGCCTAGTCCACCATTCAAAACAATTTTGGAACTCTTTCTGGAATGGCCATCAGAGCTGTCATCGTTTTAACCTTGATGTCCTGAATTTCATAAAAATGTCTTCCTTTCAATATTTCCTTTATCTTTGGATAAAGAAAGAAGTCACTGGGGGCCAGATCAGGTGAGTAGGGAGGGTGTTCCAATCAGTTATTTGTTAACTGATTGAACATTCCCTCACAGACAGTGCCGTGTGAGCTGGTGCATTGTCGTGATGCAAGAGCCATGAATTGGCAAAAAGTTCAGGTCGTCTGTTTCACACAGCCTATTTGGCACTTCCAAATAGTAAACTTGGTGAACTGTTTATCCACTTGGTACAAATTCGTAATAAATAATCCCTCTGATATGAAAAAAGTTTAGCAACATCGTTGCAAGAAGTTTGTGAAATTAATTGTCAGAACTGGTATTCATGTTTATGAAACTAAGCATAACCTATTTGGAGTCTAAATAGTCTGAGATTTTCCCCTTATCTATCAATAAATAGTGTTAGGTTTATGAAAACTTGCTGAAGCATAGATGAAGAGAAAGAATATATGCTATGTCTGGGCATGCCCACTATCTAATAAAACATTTTGTAGCTACATATGGCAGTCGCAAACAGAATAAAACACACAGCTTTGTTGTAGATTGGTGACACTAATGACTGCCAAGCACAACATTGTGCAAAAACTGAAGAACAATTAATAATCAGGAATATACGAAATAAAAAATTTAAGCTTCACTGGTGATGTATTTGACAATACATTTCACAGTGTTTGAGAAAAAACACTGTAAACCATTGGGAAACCCACCAGAAGTCTGTGAAGTTCATTGACAATTTTTGGCATTCACTTATCTGTATTCATTGTTGAGCTTACTTTGGTATAAAAAATTTTTAAATTTTTTATTACTTGAAATGCTGTATTATTTTCAACTTATGTATGTTTTTTCTATTGCTGAGTCTAAGAGATATACATTAAAAAATGAGACATAAAACTATATTATTTCTGTACCTGCCTACATATATATGTATTTTATATATGTTAGTTGAGGTGGACAGCAAGTGATGTCTCTATGTCAATGATAGTTTATGGTTTATGATATGTTCGTCATTCCCATGGATTTTTACCATCATTTTTTTTTAAATGTGATTTACAAGCAGTTGCTGGGAAATTTCAGAATGTTATATGACAAAATGTTCATAACACAAAGTCCAATTTAGAATGCCTATTTTTCCTTAGTAGGGACTATAATTAGGATCAAAATTCTGTTTTAATAATTTAGCAAGCTATATTTCCACATAATTTGAAAACTAATTAATAGGAACATAATTTAAAGGACTAATTCCTTTCACTTATAATATTTTCCTGTGACAGAGGGCCTAAATTACAGCATCTAAAATGTACATATTTGATTATATACACTCTGACAGTGATAACAACTTAAATATTTATCACTAACTTCTTGGCATGGATACCTATAATACCCGTAATGTCAGTTAACAGGATGGTATGGGATAGGTTTAAGTAAGAATTATAGATTGGGGTACTACAACCAATATTTATATATTTATATGTAAATTCTAGCCAGTTATATTGCCTTTTGGTACAAAATAACATTGGATACAAATTGGGAGTATTAGTCATTACTACCTTATAATAACTTATTTTAAAGCTAAATGAGATGGAGGTGAAGTATGAAAGTGCTTATAACATTGTCTGGCATAATAAGGGCATTCAGTAGATAGTTTTTAATTTAAAGTTTACATGAATTGATAAGAATTCCATGGGAGATAGAAATAAATTACAGCAATATTCAGAATCCATCCAAAATTAAATAAAGCACCATTTATATTGTGATGATATTTGAAAATAAACTTCTATTATTTAATATCTATCATTTGAACTTCTGTTGTTTGAACACCAAACTACTGTCATGAAAATATGTAAATTTAGTTTAGGCTTAATTCTTATTTTTAAATTAGGTCCGATAATTATATACTCTAAAAAAATGTGCACTACATTTCTTGAGTTTTTCATATTAGTTATATTTTTTGTATACTATTTTTATTGTATATATTGCCTTATCTAATTGCTCAATTTTACATGTTTATTACTCACTTATTGACCTGTGTATGTTTTTGTTATGTAAATTGTATAGTGGTACATCACTTTGCAAGTTTTCTCCTTATTTAACCGAAAATGATATGGACTGATAAGAGGAAATGCTGTTTCTTCCTTTTTTAAGAGACAAATAAACAAACCATTATATAAAATTATACTTCACAAGGGTTGTTTGTCAAAGAGTGTCTTTGCTACCTTTTTTTTAAATTTATTGGGGTGACAATTGTTAGTAAAATTACATAGATTTCAGGTGTACAATTCTGTATTACATCATCTATAAATCCCATTGTCTGTTCACCACCCAGCTACCTTTTAAAATATGTTTTCTTAGTGGGCATTTGTGTGCAAAGGATGACATAAGTAAAGTAAATGTTTTCTCACAGCATAACTTAAAGTAAAATTCATAATAGAGAAATGGAAATTCAGACACTGTGATCTAATTCTCAAGTCAACTTTTTTCAGTATGCTATGCCAACTAGTATGCCATTTACCCAGCTTATCATGAGTTCTAAGAACACAAACTACAAGAACCAAGAAGACATGATGAAAAGACTACTGGGTTTTACAGCCAAACAGAATGTAGAGTCTTCAGTTCTTCCCTGCATTCTATTCATTTTGCTCTAGTTCAATAGTAAATAAATCAACAGCTACCAAAGCTAAGAGGTGTCAATCTCCTACCATTTCCTCCTTTTCAAGGTTAAAGGGATATTATATGTTTATATTTAACAAGTGTTCTGCTAGGTTCCACAAAATTATCACCATTTTAGAAGTCAAAAATCAAGCAAAAATTCTCCTCATGGCTTTTGGCTTTTCAGTAAACCTTCACAATGCACATTTTATTCTCTTATTCATTTATAATATAATCCTTCCAGCCATCAATGAGTTCATTCAAAAGTTATGAGTCAGTACCATAAGGTAGACTCTGTTATAAAATGGGAAGTAAATGCTCTTTTCTTAGAAATAAAGAGATAAACCCCGAAGGTAAATTGCCTTGGTTAATATCACATGAGCAGGGTTCAACATACGTTTATCCTGATGGCTAGTCTACTATGAATTTTGGAAGTTATTTCAGTCTCTCAACTTCCATTCTATTATTTTTTTGTTTTCTTATATTTTGTTTATTTTTAAAGCTATTATTTAGTTAATTAGCTTAACGGAGCTGCAGACTGTTCATTTTGGTCAATAAGTTGACCACACACTAGCAACTCTTAAATAGTGGATTGATTGAGTAATTTTTCAACTATTGAAGATTTTTGAGAAAAGAAATACCAGCACGGTGAATTAGGATGCAGTATATATAAGCTAAGATACTCATATAAATGCATTAGGTGGATTTGGACAGACAAATATTTTCAGATGTACTTGATTTTTAGAACATGTTAATTATGAATGGTGATTTGCATAATTCTTCTCTTAATTATTTGATTTGCAGGGTCAAAGCTTGCTGATTCATGTAACAGTATATTTGCCAAATGTATTCAGAGATTGAAAAACAGCATTAGTGGAAGGTCACTCACACTCTTTACGAGACATTTTTGTGTTTTCGAGAATTTAGTAATTGTTGATAGTTATTAGCAAAACAAAATTCACCTTGTGGTACTTTACTGATAAATGGATATTAAAAAGTTTTATACTATTGCTCCTATGTTTCAAATGTAACCAGAAATTAGAAAGATTCTTCTTCTGTCTTTGAAACTTAAAAAAATGACAATATTATGAAGGAAGACAAGTTATAATATGATTATGATTTTGTAAAATAAGTTGTAATACTTCTAGTTAAACATAGAAAACACAATGTGCATTCCTCTCTACTTCTCTGTTTCCTTGCTAAACCTTTCTTATAATGCTCCTACGAAGACATTTGTTAAGAGTCATTGAATACAATGACAGGGAGATGAGAAAAAGTGACAATAGCTGAGAGAGGTTGAATACATTCTGGAAGTTGGAAAGCAGGTGCAAGAGGATAACTAGTTATCATCGCAGAAGTACATGAGAACCATGTCTGAGGACACAACAAATAATATTAAACAATTTTTGGCCTAGAACCCAGAGTATGCTCAGGAATGAAAGAAACAAATCACCTCTACAAACAAAGGCTTGGCGCAATGCTAAAAATGGAAATATTGGTACAAAGTCTATGCAAGAAAAATTAATCCTCGCTCCTGTCTACCAAACTATGCAGTGATAGGACTACCCATCTGTAGTGATAGGAATATGGGCCCACAAAAGAATGTCTCCTTCCTAACCACTGGAACCTGCAAGAATGAGTACATTTGGAAGAGGGGTCTTTGCAAATGTAAGTTAAGGAAATTAAGTAAGGAGATTGTTCTGGATTGATAAAATGGACTTTAAATGAACTGATAAGTATCCTTATAAGAAAAAATCAGAGGGAAATGTAATACAGGAAAAAAAATTACATAGACAAAAGAGAAGAAGATGATGTGAAAACGCGGGCAGGGGAGTGATGCAGCTTCATCTCAGGAATGGCAACCACCACCGGAAGCTGAAAGTGACAAGGAACAGAGTCTAGCCTAGACTCTGGAGGGAGCATGTCACCTTGATTTCAGACTCGTGGCATCCTCCACTGTGAGAGAATAAGTTTTTGCTGTTTTAAGTCACCAAATTTGAATAATCTGTTATAGTAGCCACAGGAAAGTAAAGCACCAACCATCACGCTGGTGAAGGAATGGAAGTGTATTATCTCTGAAAATGTTAACTCAGGGAATCTGGGAATTGAAGCACAAATAAGGCAAGGGGATATACAGAAACAAGGGAATTAAATGAAATATTTAATTGCATATTCTTACTAAACAATGAGACATTTTCCACACATGCCATGTTTTTGATAGTGAGGGAAGAGCGTTAGCTCCATACACAGAGGTTGGACAATTCTTTTGAAATACTAGCCCAAAAGTATATGTCAAATGTTAATGGCAGATCATTTTCCTTAAATAAAAAACACTTGGCACAATTTGAGCAATTGATGTCATGCTCATCGATCACAATCCCAATCATCACAGAGAAAGCTTTCATTCACCTCTTTAGGGACATATCTTCAATGTAAAAAAAACAGCATGTGTATTATATACAGAAGAAAAGCTGCTAAAATAAAAGACAGAATACAGCAGATAAACAGAAAAACAAAGTAACAGAAAAATCTAAGATGCCTTATAAAAAAATAAAACAAAACAAAAATAAATGACTTAGATTGATAGAGAAGATATTGCTTTATTGACATAAGAATGTAAAGTGTGAATGTTTTACAGACTAAAACAGGATCTACTGTTTTATAAGTTATAAAGATTAAGCAAGCATTAAATTGTTACATACAGAGACAATATTTTTTTTTAAATACACATGCCAAACAAAAAATTTATGAATTAGTAGAGACATTAGAATATTAAGTCAAGAAGTCCAACTACTAAATGAAAGGAATCCCCAAAATTGAAAACAGATAAAATTAAGATGAAGAAATTATCAAATACCTAATTAAATTTCCACATATTGGAGGATGATCAAAGTTAAAGGTCTACTGAGTTTCTAACATATATAATATACATATTTATATATTTTATATTTATATGTTTACATGTTTATATGTTTATATATAAACATATATGTGTACATATATATGTGTGTGTATATATATATATATATATACACACACATACACATATATATATATATTTAATTGTATACTGATCTATATCATTGTAAAGTGGTGAATTAGGAACACCAGGGATACAAGAGAATATTCTAAAGTCATCTAGAGAAAAATCACGTGTGCATGCATACATGAGCTCACACACACACGATTGAGATTTACAGTTTCAAAAGACTTAATCCTGGAATCTCTATAATAAAAAACCAAGGATTCAAAATTCTGAGTGCAATCAGTTTCCATGCTAGAACTCTACAGTAGTCATATAATCAGAGAAGTGCATATATAAAATAAATGCATCCCTAGATATGCAAATACTCTCAATAGTCTCAGAGAGTTACTGAAAGACATCTTACAAAATGGGAGTAAAGCAAGAAAGAGGAAGCAGTAGGCTCTAGGATCCAGCAATTCCACACTGGGGGGAAGGAGACAGGACTCAGGAGGATGCTAAAGAGTGGTCCTCAGATGTGTGCTGTGCATCAGATCTGGAAAGCACACAGCTCAGATTGGATTAAAGAGTGAACCTCAAAATTATTGTCAGGAGATGCAGACTGTTGACATGAAGTTGCATGGTCATTTAGTGATGAGAAGTAAAATTACGTAAATGAAAATAAGGAAATGTTGGGGGGGGTTGTTAAAGAAAGAAATATATCCAAAAATTGTGCATGTTTTCATTGTGGATAATATTTAAACAGTCATAAACATGCACACGGAAAACTGGTTAAACAAATGTGGTGTTATAGAAAAGCAGGCAAGATTTAGTTGGGATCGATTTTCATCTATACCTTCCGTAGAATCAAGACCTCAATTCGAAATATCTGTATATAGTAATGTAAATATCTGCATGTAGTAATGTAAATAAGTTACTTGCACATCTTGAGTTAAAAATATCATCTGCCATGACAAACTTCCAGAGGAGTAGGAATGTTTGATTATGAGAAGAACATTTGTTATTTAGATAGATATTTAGATAGATAGAAAATGGATCTTAATTTTATTATATTCAAAGCATCATTTCAAACATATTTTCTAAAATTAAAAATAACTGAATTCAATTAAACACTTTAATTTCTCATTACTGATTACCTGTCTCTCAAACATAGCAATTGTGAAAAAAATGTATTGAGGGGAAGGTGGAAAAAGGCACTGAGAGAAGCTCTCAATAGTCCCTCTTTCTTCACCGTATTTTAAGAAAGACTTTTCCAGCTTTGCGCACAGGTAGGGGTTTTCAATCACTGAACTGTCCTGCTTCTGGAAGGAGTGGGAATGTAAGAGGTATTGAGAACTGTAGAAATCTAAGACTAAACCTTAATACCCAATTCAGAATAAAATAGAAACAGGCACCTTTCACAG
Source organism: Rhinolophus hipposideros (assembly GCF_964194185.1). NCBI lineage: Eukaryota > Metazoa > Chordata > Mammalia > Chiroptera > Rhinolophidae > Rhinolophus > Rhinolophus hipposideros. The sequence continues at coordinate 95,693,568 of NC_138050.1, forward strand.
ATATGTTGCGTATCTGTGGCTCCTCCCGAACAATTTTCTAGGTAGGGCTTGAAGTATTAAAGAACCAAACATGTTATTTGCAAACATCTTCGGCTCCCTTTTCCTGCTTCCAGAGGAAGGCAGCATGAGAAAAGAATTCTTAAAGAAACATCCAGTTTACAAGAAGGAAAAAAATAAAATTTAAAATGAATGTGAATCCTCTATCCCACCCAGTCTCCAGTTTCATACTTAACTTCATGCATTGGAATTAAAACCAAAATTATATATATCTATGTATGTGGTGTGTGTGTGTGTATATATATATATATATATATATATATATATATATATATATATATATATATATATATATATATATATATATATATAGAGAGAGAGAGAGAGAGAGAGAGAGAGAGAGAGAGAGAGAATCTTTTCTCCTATAAGTCTGAGGAGATTGAAGAGTTTACCTGCATTTCTTCAAAATGTGAGGTGCATATTCAATGTAAAATCAAAATACTTCCTTCAAAGCACAGACACAGACACATGTGTGTGTGTATTTCAAGGAAAATTTATAAATGAAAATAAATAAGCAAGCCTTCCTAACATATGCATGCAATTAATACAATCAAAATACTCTAGGATACTTACGAGATTTCCAATCAGTCTCCAATTGTGTCATAACAGCTTGATATCTTCATTAGCGATAGAATGATAAAATGAGATAGGAAATAACCAAAAGAAAAGTATGCACTGACATGCTGCTCTATGCCAGATACTGTGTTAATTCCTGCTACTTTGGGACATTAGACATAAAATATAAAATGCTTCTCACCCATAGTATGAAATTTTATTCTTGCTGTATTTCAGGGTAACCAAATAGACATCCTGCTTGTGGATACAATGCTCTGTGTTCAATTAGATAGATTATAGATAGATAGTTAGACCCACAAAATTATCCTTTTGCATAAAGGCTTGGATTGTTTAAATAGTCATTCCAAATACTCAGGCCAGGACTCTATCATGATTTGCTCTTTTTATGGTTGTTGGCAGATTCAGGATGACAGATATGTTTGCTCATCATAAATTGATTATCTCTATATCATCTAGATAACTTCAAAAGCTTTTAAAATGTTCAACATCTGAATGAATAAATTCAACAAGAAATCCAGCATGACTTTCACTGTAGTAAATATATGGTAACTATTAATGTAGCTAGAATTTGAGGATAGAAAATACATATTTCGCTGGTGATGTATATACCTGACCATTTTGCTAGACACCTGAAGCTAAAGAAGAATAATATTGAATGTTGATTATAATTAAATATATATGTATGTATTTATATATTTTGTGTATAAGTATATATAATTAAATTATATATAAATATGTATTATATGTGTATATATATGTATACACACATATACACATATACACACACACACATATAGCCAATGACATAAAGTGCAGTATAGGCAATAGAGTCACTGGAATTGTAACTGTTATGTACTACGTCAGAGGGGTAGTAGATTGGGAAGGTTATCACTTTGTGAGGGATGTAAATGTCTAACTATGACATTGCTTTGTACTCCTGAAACTAATTTTAAAACAAAAGAAAGACAGAATGCTGCATTTTAACTTAACTGCTTATCATCCTTCACTCCCCTTCACACCCTGGAGTGATGACAACTATGGGGATGGTGCACACATTCCTGGTACAACTTGCTGGAGCTAGAGTGAACCACGTGGACCTCTTACTCACTCAGATAATTGTAGGTGTTTATTTTGATCGCCTTGTAGCTTCCTGAGGTATAGCTGTGGGGCTTGCTGGCCTTTGTTTCTCCACTGTCAGACCCTTCTCAGGGCTGAAGAAGCCTTCTGTGCAGGGTATAAATGCATTTAAAGGCAAAGATACAGCTGTCTGGGGCAAGAGATGATAGATGGGACAAACAGCAGACTGACCAAAAAGTCTAGGAAAGAGATGTTGGGAAAGGAGATTCGTGGAGAAATAAGTGCTCCGCAAAGTTCTTGCTTATACAGAGGAACACAGAATGTCACAAGCATGCCCTAGACTAGCTGTGTGTGCAGAAGTCGCCTGAGAAGACTCTGCTCTTTCACTTCCAGCTGAGCATTAGGCTCCATGAAAGCAGGAAATTTGAGAGGAAAGATACAGAGAACCCATATACCTCTTGCCCCCACGCATGTGCAGTCTATCCCATTGTCAATATCCCACTGGATTACTTACCAGCATAACATCAGCATATTTATATTAACAGTTGTCATATTATAAATTGCTCCCAATTACAGGTTCACCTTATTTATTTTTATTTTTTATTTTTAATGTAATTAAAAACAAAGTATGTCTGGCTTGCTGTAATGGTAATTCCTTAACACCTGTTTTCTATGGCTTCAGGTAACAATTTATTTTACAGTATTTTTTCTAACACTTTTTTTATTTAACACAGGTCATATTCACTAAGAACAAGTGAAATCATGACTCATGGTTCCTCTAGCTGCAATCCCTTCAGTGTGTTGCCCACCTAGTAGATCTGATTGTTTCTTTCCCTGAGTGCTCATTAGCAAGATAGGTGACAGAACACGAAAATTACAGAAAACACAGTAACAGCAATACTGAATATTTTTTAAAAACTAAGCTAGTGTGACTAGAAATAGCTAATATAAAAGTCGTGCAATATTCAAATGTAATATGAAAATCCAACATATGTTAATTTTTTCCAAGTGTGTTGAGCTATTTTTGTTTGCTTATTTGGTTTGCTTTGCATGAGCTGCCATTAGTGTGTATTTTTGTGGTAAAATAACAATGTTCGAAGAAAGTAAAAGGATGTTATGCTGTAATAAACAATACATATCAAATAGTGTTCATTATATTATCACAAAAAAGTCACACACATTGAACCAAGTTTTATCCACTATCTCTTTTTTATATAGGAGGACTAACCAAAGAAGGGACATAAATTGCTCAGCATTATATTGAGAGAAACTGGATAATTATGAACTGTGCTGAAAATTGTGTGTATGTGTGTGTGGGTGTGTGTGTGTGTGCGTGAAACTTCACAGAATTTAGCATCTCAATATTGAACATTGTTTGGTTCCATTGGAGATTATGTATTTCAGAGTGTTATTCTAGGTATCTTTCCTTAATAAATTATGCATAGTTATTTCCAATCCAGGAAATTGAAAGCAAACATGCCTTGGAATATTTAGATAACAATGTAAAACATGTTCTATTGGTGAGCCAAGAAAAGCCATTTAATGTTGATAAAACAGCAGGAGCTATTTTATATAACTTAAGTAATGATTTTATTTAGTATTAGTACCTAAGGTTATTTCAGAAGACTTTGATTTTATTCAGCTGGAAAATAGTTTCATTACAAACATGACTAAACTTATTTAAAATTATAAATGTAATAATAATCATGGACACTAGTTAAAAATACTGTTTCCTCTTTATCACTGAAATATTTGTGTAAAACTGGAAATAAAAGAATGCTTGACTTTATATTTTTAAACTCCTTTAATGCTTGACTTTATATTTTCAAACTCTCTCTACGTGTATTATCTCAATATACTCCTCAAAATAATCCACTTAAGTGGATAGGAGTAGTTTTTTGATGAAAAATCTAATTCTAGGAGACTCCAGAGAAAATTAAAAAGAGAATATGTGACCGTTAGTCAACTTTATACTTTTCCGTGGAAATTAATCAACATCAAATTATAAAAATGTAGAAATCAGCTTAAAATAATGCAACAAAGCTAAAAGCGAGGGGTCGGATTGCTTTATATATTGAGTATCTATAATACTAAGAAACTTTTAAGAGTACAATTAAAATACACAAATAAAAAATGGTTGGTCCTGGTCCTAGATGGTGACATAGGAGGTCCCTAAACTCACCTTTTCCCAGGGACACTCCAAATCTATAGCTACACATGGACCAAGCCTCTGTGAAGGAAGTCCACAAACATACTGAATGACTCCCACACATAAGATGAATGAGAAAATAATCCATAATGAAATGGATAGAAAAGACTGAGACACTTTCACCGTAACCTCTAACTGCAGCACAGCCACATACCAAAACAGAGTATGAGCATTAAAAGACAACAACAACAACAATAACAACAACAAACAGACAAATGGATCAATGGAATAGAATAGAGAGCTCAGAAATAAACCTATGCATATATGGTCAATTTATGACAAGGAAGTCAAGAATATACAATGGGAACATAATCTTTTCTTCAAGAAATGATGTTGGGAAAACTGGACAACCACATGCAAAAAAATTACTCATATCTTAAACCATATGCAATTATCAATCCAAAACAGATTAAAAACTTAAATTTAAGACCTGAACCCATAAAACTCTTAGAAGAAAATATAGTAGGCAAACTCCGTCTCATTGGTCTTCGCAATGATTTTTGGGACATGACACCAAAGGCAAAGGCAAAAAAAGCAAGAATAAACAGGTGGAGTATAGAAAAATGAAAAAAATTATTCACAACAAAGGAAATCATCAACAGGATGAAAATGCCATCTATGAAGTGAGAAAATATCTACTAATCATATATCTGAGAGGGCTTATTACCCAAAACATATTTTAGAAGCTTCTACAACTCAACTCATCATCATCATCATCATCATCATCATCATCTGATTAAAAATGTGCAGATAAACTAAATAGGCATTTCCAAAGAAGACATCCAAATGGCCAATAGGTACAGGAAAAGATGCTCAACATCACTAATCATCAAGGAAATGCAAATCCAAACCAAAATAAAATATCACCTCATACTTGTTAGAATGGCTATCACCGAAAATGCAATTGTTGCCAAGAATGCAGAGAATGGGAACCCTTCTGCACTGATAATGGGGATTTAAATTGTTGCAGCCATTATGGAAATCAATATGGAGATTCCTCAAAAAATTAAATATTAAACTAGCATATTATCCAGCAAGGAGGATGGAAGGGATGGAAGGGGGGAGTGAGGGAAGGAGAAAGAGAGAGAGTAAAACAGAGAGAGAGACAGAGAGAGAGACAGAGAGAGAGAGGCAGAGAGCGAGAGAGAGAGAAATATTACTGAGCAATGAAAAAGAAGGAACACCTGCCATTTGCAACAACATGAATGGATCTTGAAAGCATTATGCTAAGTGACATATACCAGACATAGAAAGACAAATACTTCATGGTATCACCACTTAGGTAGGAAATCTTAAAAAAAAAATAAAAAAAAGAAAGAAAGAAAGAAATGTCAAACTCATAGTAACAGAGAGTAGAAAATTGATTGCCTAGGGCTGGAAGGTAGGGGAAATAGGGACAGATTGGTTAAAGGATACAAATTTTCAGCTTTAAGATAAATAAGGTCTGAGGATCTAATGTAAAACATGATGACTATAGTTGATAATAGTGTATGTATAATTGAAATCTGCTAATAGAGTCAAGCTAAAATATTATCAAACCTACCAAGAAAGATAAATACGTGAGGTGATGCTGTGTTATTTAACTACAGGTGGGAATATTGCACAATGTATACGTACATTGAACTCTTCATAATGTACACCTTAAATATGTTGTGATCTTATATTTCAATTATGCATCAGTAAAACTGAAAAATGTAGGTTTTATACGTTTATGTTTTAGCAAAGTAAATAAAAACAATTTGATCAAATAAAAAAAAGTTGCTGCCTTACAGAATTGTTAGAATAAAAAGACAAAAGAACCTATAAAAGTAGCATATATTGAACATACATACATATAGAAACCAGAAAAGAAAACACATATACAAATGTGCTAAATATTTTAACTGATGGGATGTGGATAAAAATAATAATCTACAGGAATAATTAGTGACATGTAGCTTTAGTACAGAATAAGTTCATTGAAGATATTGATAGTGAGAAAATTTTGAAAACAAATAGCTAAATAGGGAAATAAGAAGAAAGATCTCTATCCGAGACTATGCCAATAAGAGGTTAACTCAGCAGAGACGGATTGCTTCACCCCTACTTGTATTTTAAAGAAAGACCTGTCTTAAGGAATGGCCCTTGGTCATCTACTGGGAGATAATATGTGAGCCCTTGAAATATTTTGTCTTAGAATACATCATACGCCTGAGGCCTGAGACCACACTAAATATGACAAAATGCCTGCTTTTTGTATGCCTGAAACCTTGGGCCATATTGTACCAGTTTGACAACATAAGTTTCTCCTAGCAGTGTGATTTGTAGTGCACACCTGTTTTTGCTCTGGAACGGGAGGTACTGGAGACTGAGATCAGATACATGGAAACTGCATGTCTGACTCCCCCAAAACCCTCACACTAAGCCTTAGGTGAAATTCCTTGTTTGGCAACATTTGACATGCATTGTTCCACATTGCTGCTGGGAGAATTAAGTGTATCTCTGGGTGACTCCAAAAGGTGTGGACACCTTGGAAATTATTCCATGAACCTTTTTCTTTGGCTGATTTTAATCTGTATCCTATAACTGTAATAAACTGTAACTGTGAGTAAACTGCCTTGAGTCTTATGAGTCTTCCTAGCAAATCATTGAGCCTGGGTGGTCTCAAGGACCCCACAGGGGTCCTTGACATAGAAAGTTAATAGAAACCCCTTAACATAGAAAGTTAAATAGTGGATAATTAAATTAATAGTTCTGAGATTTTAATATGCTGTAAGTGTTCAATGCAATATGCAAAAGAAAAAAATTACAAATTATTTTAGAGAAAAAGTTTATGATAATATTAAATATAGTCTCTTTACATAATTAGTGAAAATTGCAACTTAAAAACACTATTTGAATTTAAAAAAGTCAATACAATTTCATGACTACAATTCTATTGCAATCTGAAATAAGGTTAAATCACATATTAATGAATGGACTATTACAACTAATAACTTTTTAATGCTTATTGTCTTTAAGACATTTTTTCTAAGCACTGTTCATATATTAACTTATTCAATTATCACAAATCCATATGGTATAGTTACTAGTATTATTCTCATTTTATAGATATGGTCTGAAATAAATAAACATATATTTATTATATAAATATGTCCAAATTTATATAAATATATATATATAAACCGTTAATATTGATATTACATATTTATATTTAATAGAAATAATATTTAATAATACAAATAATTTTAATATAAATATTTATAGTATTTATATTAGTACAAATAATATTTATATAAATAATATCTAGTAATATAAATATTTAATAGCATAAGTAATATAAATAATAATTTAATGATATAAGTAATATAAGTAATATAAATAATGCAATATAAAATAATATAATATATAATGTAATATAAATAATTCAATACAAATAATATAAATAATAATTTAATAATATAAGTAATATAAATAATGTTTAATATAAATATTTAATATAAATAATATTAATATTATTTATATTAAATATATATATGTAAACTGTCCAAAGTGACAAAATATTCAATCGATGGTGATGGAATTAGAATCTAATATGTTTGGCTTCAGAATCCTTAATCTTAGCCACCCTGATATGCCAACTACGTGCTCTGTTTCTATTGGATAGAAAGCAAAAGCAAGCCAAATATTACACATCTCTTGTACCAAAACAAAATGGTATTGTTTTGCATACTTTATTTAATTTACTCACATATACAATCGCATGAGAGTGTTTTCCATTTTACAAAAAAATAGGCTTAGAAGAATTGAATGATATACCTCAGGTCACAGGACTAGTAAATGACAGAACTGTAAATCAAATCATTTGGTCTTTATTGATGCTTTTCATTGATCAAATTGATTTAGGGATACTTGATAGTACAGAGCAGCAAGATAGAGGAGATTATTACAACAATATTAGGTAAATACGAAGCTAAATCAGTAATAAAATGAGTAAAAAAAACCCACTTTATTTAATTAAAAAAAAACAATATATGTCAATATGTAAGAAAGAAAGAAGTATAGAAATCAATCTTCTTCTCAGACAAAATCTAATAAAACAAAGCAAAATGAACAATCAAGATACAACTTTAAAGAACTGTTGGTAGCAAGCAGTACAATCTATTTTGCTGATGTGAAATAAAATTTATATGTTGTATAAAATGGAAAATGTATTATATTGATGCTTTTGAAACTCCTCATGTTAATTATTTTGGTTATTACCCAGAATAAGGAATAATTACATAAAAAATGATCAGCAACTGATTTTATGTATAATATGCTCTACACTAGAATGGAGTATAATTTTCCCACTTCAGCAAATAAATTTGTTGTAATTTTCTGTTTTTTTTTTTTTTTTTTTTTTCATTTTTCTGCTGGGGACATAGGCTTTGACTGACTAAACCACAAACTCAAACTAAAAAATAACTGACAGGAGGTGCCTGGTATTTCTTTAAACATACCCAATATTTAATTTCAAAAGACATGAGGATTTAATGAGAACAGAATAATCATTACAAAAAATTTAAGACCATATTTTTTTGATATATTTTAATCCAAAAATTATCCTTATTTGCTATACTTCCTCATTTTTGTTTACACCTAGCTTCTACTTTCAGGATAAGTTTAAATTGGAATGCTTCTGTTCCTAAGTATAGATCAAATTTGGGATGTTTCTCTTAAACTTCCTAACAATTAAGAAAACATGTTCAAGGGTTATAAATTTTTGTTTATCTTTGGACTCCAAAGCTAAAAGGCGAAAAACAAAAACGAAAACAAAAAAAACACACACTTGGGCCTATTTTTGCAGTGTATAGAATACTAGATTCACTGATTCTTAAATTTCTCTGTAATTTAAGGGTGTTGTTCCACACTCTTATCACATATATTGTCTAAAGGAAGATATTTAATGTCATTCTTATATTCACACACATCTCTGTGACATGCCTTCCCCACCCCCCACCCCCTGGCTGTTTTTTAAGATATTCTTGTTAGTATTCAATTTTGACAAATTGATTTTTTATGAGTTGTTAATTTCCTCCTCTTTCTTGTGCTTTGAGTTGATTATAGTTTTCTGGATCCATGCATTTTTAATTGTCATCGTGTTTCGTAGCTTTTGGCCATTGTGTATTCAAATATGTCTGTATCCCTTCTCATTCACCACTCATGGACTCTGCCTATGTATTAGGCCACATGAGGTAGTCTTTTTTTTTCTTCAATTTTTTTTTCTTTTTTTTTTTTTCTTTTTTTTTTTTTTAATTAATTTTATTGGGGTGACAATTGTTAGTAAATTTACATAGATTTCAGGTGTACAATTCTGTATTACATCGTCTATAAATCCCATTGTGTGTTCACCACCCAGAGTCAGTTCTCCTTCCATCACCATATATTTGATCCCCTTTACCCTCATCACCCACCCCCCACCCCCTTACCCTCTGGTAACCACTAAATTATTGTCTGTGTCTATGAGTTTTTGTTTCTCATTTGTTTGTCTTGTTCTTTTTAGTCTATATACCACATATCAGTGAAATCATAGGGTTCTCTGCTTTTTCTGTCTGACTTGTTTCACTTAGCATTATTCTCTCGAGATCCATCCATGTTGTCACAAATGTTCCTATATCATCTTTCCTTAACGCCGAATAGTATTCCATTGTGTATATGTACCACAACTTCTTTATCCATTCATCTATCGAAGGACATTTTGGTTGTTTCCATGTCTTGGCCACCGTAAACAAAGCTGCAATGAACATTGGAGTACACGTGTCTCTATAGAGAAATGCTTTTATATTTTTGGGGTAGATACCCAGGGGAGCGATTGCTGGGTCATATGGTAATTCTATTCGTAATTTCTTGAGGAACCTCCACACTGCCTTCCATAGCGGCTGCACCAGTCTGCATTCCCACCAACAGTGTTTGAGAGTTCCTTTTTCTCCACAGCCTCTCCAACACTTGTTACTATTTGTTTTGTTGATGAAAGCCATTCTGACTGGGGTGAGGTGATATCTCATTGTGGTTTTCATTTGCATTTCTCTGATGATTAGCGATGTTGAGCATTTTTTCATATGTCTATTTGCCATTTGTATATCCTCTTTGGAGAAATGTCTCTTCAGGTCCTCTGTCCATTTTTCAATTGGGTTGTTTGTTTTTTTGTTGTTGAGTTTCATGAGTTCCTTGTATATTTTGGATATTAGCCCCTTATCAGAGGAACTGTTTGCGAAAATGTTCTCCCATTCAGTTGGTTGCCTCATTATTTTGTCAATAGTTTCTTTTGCTGTGCAGAAGCTTTTCAGTTTCATATAATCCCATTTGTTTATTTTAGTTTTTACTTCCATTGCCTTTGGAGTCAAATTCATAAAATGCTCTTTGAACCCAAGGTCCATAAGTTTAGTACCTATGTTTTCTTCAATGCAGTTTATTGTGTCAGGTCTTATGCTTAAGTCTTTGATCCATTTTGAATTAATTTTGGTACATGGTGACAGGTAGCAGTCCAGTTTCATTCTTTTGCACGTAGCTATCCAATTCTGCCAGCACCATTTATTGAAGAGGCTGTCTTTCATCCATTGTATGTTTTTAGCTTCTTTGTCAAAAATTATCTGTCCATATTTATGTGGTTTTATTTCTGGGTTCTCAATTCTATTCCATTGGTCTATGTGTCTGTTTTTCCGCCAATACCAAGCTGTTTTGATTATTGTAGCCCTGTAGTACAAGGAAAAATCAGGGAGTGTGATACCTCCAGTATTGTTCTTTTTTTTTAATATTGCTTTGGCTATTCGGGGTCTTTTGTGGTTCCAAACAAATCTGATGATTTTTTGTTCTATTTCTTTAAAAAATGCCATTGGGATTTTGATGGGGATTGCATTAAATCTGTATATGGCTTTGGGTAATATGGCCATTTTAACTATGTTGATTCTTCCAATCCATGAGCACGGAATGTCTTTCCATTTCTTTGTGTCTTCTTCAATTTCTTTCAAAAATGTCTTATAGTTTTCAGCATATAAATCCTTCACATCCTTGGTTAAGTTTATTCCTAGGTATTTTATTCTTTTTGCTGCAATTGCAAAAGGAATTGTTTTTTCTATCTCTTTTTCTGAGATTTCATTGTTGGTATATAGGAAAGCAATGGACTTTTGTACGTTGATTTTGTAGCCAGCAACTTTACTGTATTCATTGATTGTTTCTAATAGCTTTTTGGTGGAGTCTTTAGGGTTTTCTATGTATAGCATCATGTCATCTGCAAAGAGTGACAATTTAACTTCTTCATTCCCAATTTGGATGCCTTTTATTTCTTTCTCTTGCCTGATAGCTCTGGCGAGGACTTCCAACACTATGTTGAAAAGCAGAGGTGATAGGGGACAACCTTGTCGTGTTCCTGAACGTAGAGCAAAGGGCTTCAGCTTTTCACCATTAATTATGAGGTTAGCTGAGGGCTTGTCGTATATGGCCTTTATTATGTTGAGGTATTTTCCTTCTATACCAATTTTAGTAAGTGTTTTAATCATAAATGGATGTTGTATCTTATCAAATGCCTTTTCTGCATCAATTGATAGAATCATATGATTTTTGTCCTTTATTTTGTTTATGTGATGTATCACATTGATGGATTTGCGAATGTTGAACCATCCTTGTGCCCCGGGGATGAACCCCACTTGGTCGTGATGAATAATCTTTTTAATGCATTGTTGTATTCGATTTGCTAGAATTTTGTTTAGGATTTTAGCATCTGTATTCATCAGAGATATAGGTCTGTAGTTTTCTTTTTTTGTGTTGTCCTTACCAGGTTTTGGTATCAGGGTAATGTTGGCCTCATAAAATGAGTTAGGGAGTACTGACTCTTCTTCAATTTTTTGGAAGAGTTTGAGCAGGATTGGTATTAGATCCTCTTTGAAGGTTTGGTAGAATTCACTGGTGAAGCCATCTGGTCCAGGACTTTTGATTTTGGGAAGGTTTTTGATGACTGATTCAATTTCCTTACTGGTGATCGGCCTGTTAAGATTTTCCAGTTCTTCCTGATTCAGCCTTGGAAGGCTATATGTTTCTAAGAACTTGTCCATTTCTTCTAAGTTATTAAATTTGGTGGCATATAGTCCTTCATAGTATTCTTGGATAATCCTTTGTATTTCTGTGGTGTCCGTGATAACTTCCCCTTTTTCATTTCTGATTTTGTTAATTAGTGTCTTCTCTCTTTTTATCTTAGTGAGTCTAGCCAAGGGTTTGTCGATTTTGTTAATCTTTTCAAAGAACCAGCTTTTTGTCACATTAATTTTTTCTATTGTCTTTTTGTTCTCTATTTCATTTAGTTCTGCTCTGATTTTTGTTATTTCCTTTCTTCTGCTGACCTTGGGTTTCGCTTGTTCTTCTTTTTCTAGTTTTTTAAGGTGTAACATGAGGTTATTTATTTGGGATTTTTCTTGTTTCTTGAGATAGGCCTGTAATGATATAAATTTCCCTCTTAAAACTGCTTTCGCGGCATCCCAAAAATTTTGGTAGGATGTATTTTCATTGTCATTTGTTTCTATGTATCTTTTGAGCTCTCCTCTAATTTCTTCTTTGACCCAGTCGTTCTTTAAAAGTATGTTGTTTAATCTCCATGTATTTGTGTTTTTTCCTGCTTTCTTTTTGCAGTTGATATCCAATTTCAAAGCTTTGTGATCAGAGAATATGCTTGGTATGATTTCAATCTTCTTAAATTTGCTGAGGCTGATTTTGTGTCCCAATATATGGTCTATCCTTGAGAATGTTCCATGTACACTGGAAAAGAATGTATAGTCTGATGTTTTAGGATGAAGTGCTCTATATATGTCAATTATGTCCAATTCATCTAATGTGTCATTTAGGGCTGCGATTTCGTTATTTATCTTCTGTTTGGATGATCTATCCATAGCTGTCAATGATGTATTTAAGTCCCCTAGTATAATTGTGTTTTGGTCAATTTCTCCCTTTAGTTCTGTTAGTAGTTGCTTGGTATATTTCGGTGCTCCCTGATTGGGGGCATAAATATTGATGACTGTTATGTCTTCTTGTTGTATAGTCCCCTTTACCATTATGAAATGTCCATCTTTGTCTCTTGTTATCTTTTTCACCCTGAAGTCTGTTTCATCGGAAATCATTATGGCTACACCTGATTTTTTCTGGGTACCATTTGCTTGAAGTGTCAATTTCCACCCTTTCACTTTGAGTCTATGCTTGTCCTTGTAGCTGAGATGTGTCTCTTGTAGACAGCATATGGTTGGGTTTAGTTTTTTGATCCAATCTGCTACTCTGTGTCTCTTTATTGGTGAGTTCAGTCCATTTACATTCAGGGTGATTATTGATATGTGAGGCTTTCCTGTCATTCTGTCTTTAGTTTTCTGGTAAGGCTGTGTCTCCATTGTTTCTTTGCCTTTTTGTTGTTGTCTGTTATTTCTGTGTGGTAGTATTCTATGATGTTTCCCTCTGTTTCTTCTTTTATTACAGTATATATTTCAGATTTGGATGTTTTTTGAGTGGTTACCCTTGAGTTTATGTAAAAGAAAGTTTGATATTTAGAGTATTCCAGTTTCTTCAGTATGCTTACTTTCTCTATTCCCATATTCCAGTTCAGGCCTTTACGCTCCCCCTTTTTATGTTTCGGTTGCCACAAGTTGTCCCTGTTGATGGTGGTCTAATAGCCTCCTTTAGTATTTCTTGTAGTGCAGGTCGTGTATTAGAAAATTCCCTCAGCTTCTGGATGTCTGGAAAGGTCTTTATTCCTCCTTCATATCTAAAGGAGATCTTTGCTGGATATATTATTCTTGGCTCATGATTTCTCTCTTTCAATAGTTTGAATATTTGGTTCCATTCCCTCCTAGCTTGTAGAGTTTCTGCTGAAAAATCTGATGATAATCTAATGGGCTTTCCTTTGTAAGTTACCGTCTTCTTTTCCCTGGCTGCCTTGAGGATTCTTTCTTTATCATTGATTTTAGACAGCTTCAATACAATGTGCCTTGGTGAAGGCCTGTTGGGATTGAGGTAATTAGGTGTTCTATTTGCTTCTTGGATTCGAGGATCCAGTTCTGTCCACAAGTTTGGGAAGTTCTCATCGACAATTTGTTTGAATATATTCTCTGTTCCCTTCCCTCTTTCTTCTCCTTCTGGTATACCCATTATTCTTATATTGCTCTTTCTGATGGAGTCAGAAAGTTCTTGTAGAGTTCTTTCATTTCTTTTAAGTCTCAAGTCTCTTTCTTCTTCCCTCTGTGTAAATTCCAGGTTCCTATCTTCGATGTCACTGATTCTTTCCTCCATCTGGTCAACTCTACTACCTAAGCTGGATATTTTATTGTTAATTTCTTCTATTGAGTTCTTAATCTCCAGAAATTCTATTTGGTTCTTTTTCAAGATTTCAATCTCTTTTGTAAAATGCTCATGGTGTTCTTTGATTGTGTTTCTGAGTTCATTAAACTGCCTTTCTGTGTTTTCTTGCATCTCGTTCAGTTTTTTCAGAATTGCTATCTTGAATTCTCTGTCATTTAAATCACAAAGGTCCATATCTCTAAGTTCCTTTTCTGGAGACTTTTCACTTTCTTTCTGAGCTATCTTGTTGCCTTGGTTATTCATGGCAATCACTGATTTACTATTTCTCTTCCTAGACATCTACAGGAGTGTCTTCTGCAACAGGCTGATAGGTATGCGAAGAGCTTTTGGAGTTCCAAAGCTCTTTCTGCACCAGATTCAGAGCCCGTATGTTTCATCAGTTCTGTTTACTCCTGCAGGGATCCGCCCAGATAGGTGGGGCCAGGGGCGGGGTGAGTTGTGAGAGGTGGCCCAGAGCAATGGCGGCGACCACCACCACAGCCAGTCCTGCTTCCACAGCTCCCTCCCCTTTGCCGGAACTAGTTGAGCTGCGAATCTGTGTCTGCGATCCACAGTTCTCAGAGCAGCAAATATTCTGTCCTTTGATCCGACACTGCTACTTTATCGCTTCTAGCACCGGGCAGGTGGGGGCGGGGCGAGCTCTGGGAGGGTAGGGAGGGGGCGGCTAGTCTCCGTGCCTAAGGCTTCCGTTCTCCGCTCGGCAGTGAGGGCTTAAACCACCGATTTCAGCTCTCTTTCCTCAGTCTTTGCTCCGAGGTTTGCCGTGAGCGAGCGTTGGGTTCAGCGGTTTTGTATGCTGCCCCCTCAGCCCTGTGGGCCGTAAGCGGAGCCCTAGCAGTCCGAGTCCTTCCCTCTCCCGCAGAGGCGGTAGTTCCGGGAGCAGCGGGCTCCGAGCACTGAGCTAGGTCTGTGTCCTGCGCCCGCGCGGCTC
Source organism: Rhinolophus hipposideros (assembly GCF_964194185.1). Classification (NCBI taxonomy): domain Eukaryota; kingdom Metazoa; phylum Chordata; class Mammalia; order Chiroptera; family Rhinolophidae; genus Rhinolophus; species Rhinolophus hipposideros. The sequence goes on from NC_138050.1 coordinate 95,708,768, forward strand.
CGTCTCCGCACTTCTCCTCTCCCTCCTCCCCCGCTCGCGCGATTCACCCACCTGGAGGTGAATTCAGTAGTCGGCCTCTTCGTCTTGCCTGTCTGCTGTGCAGGGAGTCCTTTGTGGAGTTATTGTTGTCCGATTCGTTGTAAATTCCAGGGGAGCGTTACAGAGGCTCACCTCACGCCGCCATTTTTTCTGAGAATCTTTTTTTTTTTTTTTTTTTAACTCTGTGTTTCCCATTGAATAGTTTCTATTTCTATGCCTCCTATGCCAGACTTATTCATCTTTTCTTCTGCAGTGTCTAATCTGCTGGTTTTACATTTGTCATTATAGTTTTCATGTCGAGAAGATTGTTTCTGACTTTTATATTATTTAGCTCTCCACTTAACTTTCTGTGCATATGAAATGCAGTTATAATACATATTTTAATGTCCTTATCTACTAATTTTAAAATCTGTGTCAGTTGTAGGTCTACTTCTATTGATTACATATTCTCTTTATTATGGGTCATTTTTTTAATGCAACCCTACTAGTAATCTATGGTTAGATGCAATACATTTTATATTTTATTAAGTTGAGTGGTGGATATTTTGCATTCCACATAAGTTTCTTTAACTTTTTTCTGAAATTCTGAAATAAATTATTGAAAAGACTTGGATGCCTTCATATCTTACTTCTATGATATGTTAGCTGGGTCTCATGAATTTTCAGTCTTAGATTAATTATTTCATACTATTGAAGCAAGACTTTACAAAGTATTCTATCCAGAGTCACGTAACTTAGGAATTATTTTTTAATTCTAGCTCATGGGAATAGGCACTATATCCAGCCCTGCGTGCGTGCTAAATGTGTACTTGAACGGCTTTTTTTCTTTGGCTCTGTGTATCATAAAGCTGTTAATTTGTTTCCTCAAAGGTCCTCTGAGTGCCAGCAACTGCCCTGCTTTGTTTTGAACTTTTATGTAGTTATCGTCCATTGTTGGGTATCCATCCTCACCATGTGTGTTCAAGTGATAAGTCTTATGATGACTTTTCAATTGTACTCCTACCCTCTTTTCCATGTTGATCCACTTACATTCAAATTATACAACAAGACTGCTTCTTGTGAGCTACGAGCTAGCCTACCAGGGACTCTGAATAAAGAAACTCGTTCTAGTCTTTCACTGCCTGAAACAAACAACTTTAGGCTTTTGGGTGACTTTGAGTGGCCCACTGGATGCATCATGCCTCTCTCTAGTACCTGTGAGTTTAACAAATCTTTTAGGTTCACATGTCTCTCACAGTGTAATTTCCATGGCACACTGGAAAAATCTCTTATGGGGTCTTACTGCCCCATTTACAAGACAACATGGGTAGTTTCCTCATCTGCATGTTGAAACTAATTGACTACTTGACTGGGAATCTGTGCATAAGTTTGGCATGCTCTGTGTTCAGCTGTCTCCTCCCTAGTATTCTGTTCTATAGACTTTTGCTGTATATTCCCAGAGGCCAGTTGAAAGAGCAAGCTCCTGTAGTCATTACACAGATTTCCTATGTAGTCAACACATTGTGTTAATAATTTTCTACCTGAAATATATAGTTTCACTTTTTTTCTCTTTTTTTCTGTGTTTAACTCTGATTTGATAGAAATTATAACTTATGTTACCAGTCAACGTTTCTTATCCAACTCTTTTCTGAATGTCTGGTTTTTAAATAAATGTGTAAAAATAGATAATACCGGGGTAAGAGATGGACATTGGGCTAATGTTCTCAAAGAAAAGCACTCATGTGGCCGATACTTGCAAGGCAGACCTGTAAGGTAAGGTTAAATGGAATTCCTATCAATTTGAAATAAGAGATATAAACTCTATTTCTATGACTACATCTTATTAATTTGCCCATTTGCTTTATACTTTATTTTTAGATAAGCTCTTCTTGGAGGATATGTGAGTATTCAGTTCTAGTTTTTTATTGGCAATAGTTACTTTTATCTTTTAATTTGTCTTCCTAGACATTTTTGAACAAAATTATAAACGTCTCCAGCAGTAATTGCAAACCAGATAATATTTTAAACCAGTATTGTTAGAAATAATTTGACATAGATCTGCCAAATTTAACATCTTTGAAGGACATAAAATGTTTGTTGTTTCATTTTGTGAAGATTGCTTGTTTTCTGGTTGTTAAAAGTGTACAAGACATTCAAGTGGTTTTCATAACATCGAGCCATTTGTTTTTTCCTTTTATATTCCTTTTATATTTTACTTCTCTTTTAGCAATTTAACATCTTTTTGTTCCACTATTGGCTTGATGCAATGGATTTAGATCATGGAACATCTATTTTGACTTGTGATTGACCTGGTAATTATGTAGTCATCTCCCGGAATAAGTTTCTGAATAAACACATTTCTGATTTTAAAATCTCAATTTAAACACCTTCATTGTGGAATTGTCTTCATAATTTTTGCTTGCTTTCTATTTCAGCAATCTCTAGGAATGCTTCAGGTTTTCTACTAAAAATACCCATTGCTTTTCTTTTTTGTGTTTACTAATGATAAGGATTATTACTTTATCTATTTTACTTACATTTTTCTCAGTTTAAATTTTTTGAATTATTTCACAAAACCTTATTTTATATTATTTCTCATTTTAAATTTGATTAACCTCTATCATTTTTTTCTACATGTTCTATATATGATATGTATTGGTGTGTTGACCCACAGCACATCATAAAATATAGGCTTGACATCCCTAAAAGTAAAAGTATTTAATTGGAAAGAGAAAATGTATACTATTATTCTCAAGCTCCCCTGACACACTTGCTGTAGCATTTGTTGTATATAGTATTGGGAAAAAAAAAAAAAAAAAAAAAAAAAAAAAAAAAAAATATATATATATATATATATATATATATATATATATATATATATATGTATATACACATAATTTATTAATAGATTTTAGGTTTGTAGTTTCAAATGATTAAACATGTATAAATTTAGATATTAAAAAAGCTGTGAAACTCATTGTTTGATAATAATGAGAGCCTGGTCAAAAAGCCAAATATGGTTGTGCAAGCTGTATGGTTGCCAATCTCAGAAGTCACTATTCATATATCCTACAATGTGAAAGGCATTCTCTGGAACTGGGTTATAGATCTCAGATATCTGGATTGACTTCTAACTTTTAAAAAGTGAAAAATTCTGTATTAAATGTTTCCTTAAAGTGTAAAATGCACCAATAAATTAGCTAGGGAAAATGTTTCTTATCACAAAAAACTAAGTAAGTATAGACTAGTCTAGTGTAAGTCTTACATATTACATTTGTATCTGGATTTCAATCTAGATTCATGTGCTGCTATTGAGATTGGACATGAAATCAGTTTTCATTGCTCATGAGGTATAAGGAATGAGAACAAAAGAGGAAAATGAAGAGACACACAGGTAGAGAATCTATTAGGTTGGTGCAAAATTAACTGCAGTTTAACAGGTTAAAAACAATTGCAAAAACCACAATTACTTTTGTACCCACCTAATAATTGGAGGTGTTTCTCCCATACAGCTGGATTCATAAAGGGCTACAAATTTAGTATATGATTGACCAAGAAACAGACCTGGAGGGCACTGTGGCACTTTGGTATAGACTTTAGTTGTTAGGTTTCAATTATTCTTGAGATTTTAGGAACTCAAGCCAGCAATGACGCAAACTTGTAGAACAACCAGCTCCCACTACATTGTTCACACAGATAAATCTCATGACAGATGTTAAAGTAGAGTGATTCTGTATTAATAGTGACTCACACAGATGGTGAATATAAGCTTAGGGTACCAAAACGGAAAAAAAAAAAAAAAAGCACTACGTACAAAGAAAGTAGGCACTATTTTAAATAAGTGAAACTAATAGAAATAACATCAGTAGTAATATCAGTTACAGAACTATTAGATATAAAATGTTGAATTACTATGTTTATTATATTGAATTAAAGTCAATGCAAAAAAGAACAAACTCAAATAAAAAATAAAAGTAAAATGTAATACAACTCTTAGAAATATCCTAACATGTTAAGAACATTGCAGTTATAGACATAAACGTATTGCTTTGAAGTATTATCCTCAATTACACAAATAATTTCAGAGTGTGCTAGAATTTATAGAAAAATATAACCATGGCACAATAACATGCAATAATAATGTTAAAAGAAGATTTTAAGCAATTTTGCAGAGTGAAAAATATGTAAAAAAAACTATGGAAAACCAATGTAGCAATGCAAAAAAAAGATAATGCATTATAACCAAGTCATAAAATTTCCATGAATGAACATTAGTTTTAACATTAAAATAGTCAGTTGATTTAACATTACATTATCTCTCAGTGTGATTTAGCTGGTTAACATAGTCAAAGGAACAACAACAGAAAAGAAAACATTATCATCTCTATAGGTTCAGATGAATTTATTCGATAACATCCAACATTCAGTTATGACAGAGAGCAGTTTTTAGCAATACTAGAAAGAGTAGGAATTTGTTAATTTGAAAGGAGAACTGACTCTGGGTGGTGAACACATAATGTGATTATAGGTGATGTATTACAGGATTGTATACTTGAAACCTGTATAATTTTACTAACCATTGTCACCCAATAAATTTTAGTGAAAAAGAAAGAAAAAGTATAATTCTAATAAATATATAAACATAGTTAATGGGGCAATGAAAATCCTGCCCTTTGACATAAAGAAAAATTAAACATGATTGTCATTATTAAAATTCATCTTTACAATTACAGTGGAAGTTCTGCTCAATGCAGTGAGGGAAGAGAAAAAACAAAATAAAAGTCTAGGGATTTGGGGGAAAATAGGTGAAATTATTTATAGATAATATTAAAGCATATGTAAACATAAACAGAATATTCCATCTATATTATAATCTAATGATACAGAATTAAAACTAAAGAGATACATAAAAAGATAATCTGGAAATAAAATTTAAATGGCAATGTTTTCAAAGCCAAAAATATGTAGTAAGAGTAAATAAAATGAAATATGCCCAAAATCTTTATGAAGAAAACAAATAAAATGTTAATGATACTTTAAAGAATATACATAGAAATATACAGACTCTTTATGGATCAGAAGAAAAAATATTGTAAATACATCAATCTTTCCAAGGTGATCTACAAAGTCAAAATAATCCTACACAAAATCTCAGTAAATTATGGAGGCATGGGGATATCAAGCTTATTTTCAACTTTGTGTATATCAGCAAATAGCCTAGAGTAGAGTCGAACACTATGCCCTATCATATAACAACTCTCTGATAATTAAGACAGTATGTACTAGCACACGGGTAGCCACATAGACAAATGGAATAAAAAAAAGTGCAGGTGCTATACAGTGTCAGATAACTTAAGGGATCCAGAAACTCCAAATTATATACTCATCTAAGGATTAAATAAAGATTAAGGGTATGGTATAGTAGGAGAAAGAATGTCCAGGCAAATATCAGAGAGGTCCAAGGCTGACAGGAGAAGTCTCAGCCTTTTCTCAGTAGTGCAGATAGCGATTAGTCTCTGGACAAAAATACATGTGCAAGATACCTAAGTCTCAGGAGACTCTGAGTCAATCTCAGGAGGTTTCGTTCACACACCCTGGTTACAGAGACAAAATTAGGCTATTTGAGCAGGCGTAAGAGTAAATACCAAGACAACATAAGAGACTCTATGTAGGATACATCAGTTTGAATATTTTCTACAAACCATGCTGATGGGCTGGTATAGGTTTTGCCCGGTCTGTTTCAGAAAATAGAACAAAATTATGTGAAGCGATAGTTCATGCATTTAATCAAGTGTTACAAGTGTTTAATGTGTGTGTGTGTGTGTGTGTAAATATTTGTAGAAAAAAAACAATGCAAATGAGAATCTATTGTGTTTTCAGTACTGAGCAACTTGCCATATATGTGGCATCATGTCCAGTCTCATCAACTTTATATATTAAACAAAACAAAACAAAACAAAACAAACAAACCAAAAAAAATAAAATTCAGTTTAAATTATTCCCAGAATTTTAAAATTGGAGTTATAGGTCACAATGTGTTTATGTTACTAGAGTTCATTGTGTTAAAGTAAAAAGAACACATATTTTCCCTAGTACATAGGCACTTTAGTATTTCTACAATATTTCTATGTTTTATTGTGATACAACTTGAAATATTATCCATGAGGAGTGTTGAATTTGATATATTAGGTTTTTCTCCTTTAAATTTTTCCTGCCTGACATTAATAAAAAACAGACATAATAGATGAGAAAATGATTTGCAAGACAAGGATCACCCGGCAAATGATGGCAATGATTCTGAGAGATAGGAAACCATACAGGCCGCTGATTGCACTCACAAACTGCTGTGAGGGAGTTTCTAAGCTGTGACCCAGGGGAACAGGTCACATTTGGACTGGCTTACTTCCTGATTGAGGAGATAAAACTGAGAGTCAAAGGAGATCAAGGCTGATTGAGTTCACAGGAAAGAGCACCTAAAAGGAGGGAGTTGCACAGACAGAATACACCAGAAATGTGCAGAAGTTCCTATCAAGTATTCAGCTGAGAACTGAGCAACAAAGATCTAAGGAAACTACCCAATGCCGGGAAGAATAATCCCGAAGGCGTAGAGCTAAGAATGCCTGGCAGAGAAGGACCTATATTTGTTTGTCCCCAGTCAGAATGGAAAACAACACTCATGAAGCATTGAAATGAGTACAAAAAAAGAGTCAGGTTTCAGATATGGTAAATGATTTTTTTCCTATGATAAACATGTCTCCAGTCTTCTCTAATAAATTGTAAAATCAAGACTGTAAAATATCCAAATGTTTCAAGTAACTTAACCACATCACAGACAACATTCAGCAATCTTTATAGAAATAAATAAAGGAATGCATAAACTCAGTAAGTTTAAATGACAGTGTTTTACATCCAGTAAAAATTTACCAGGCGTGAAAAGAAATAGGAAAATAAGACCCACAATCAGAAGGGGGAGGAGGAAAATCAATCAATAGAAACTGACGGAAAACTGACAGATTTTAGAATAAGAATTTAATATATAAGTGTTCAAAATTTAGTAGACACATAGAAGACATAAAGAAGACACAAATAAAACTTACTGACATAAAACTGTAATGTGTGAGGTAAAAGACATTCTGAATGGAATAACTGGTCAAGCAGGCATCATTGCTAAAGAAATAATCAGTAAACTGAAGTCAAAGAAATGAAATTAACAAAAAATGAAACACACACATTAATATTAATATAAAAATCAACAGAAAACCAAATGAACTGTGGAACTTCAAGTGGTCTAATATACATATCACTGAAGCCCCAAAGGGAAATATTTGAATAGATAATGGCTTAAAGTTTTACGAACACAATTAAAATAGTAAATTCATAGATTCAAGAATTTCAATCAACCTCAAGAATAACAAAAACATTAAGAAACTACACTAAAGCATATCACAATTAAATTTAAGATCCATTATAAAAATTTTGGCCATCCAGTCTACCTGGACTGTAATCTTTTAAGGTCTTTAAAGATAAGGAACCTCTGTGAAACTGTCACAGATTGGATAATTTAAGTTTTTTCAGTTTCACGCATACAGGAAAACATAGTGATCAGACATTTACTTAACACATAAAGTAATAACCACAAAAAGTCTACTACCCACCCAACTCTGTACATATTTATTATAACATTATTAATTATATGACTTTATCCTGAATTCGATATTGGAACCAAAAGCAAACGTTTTTAATGAAACTAATGAGATTTGAACAAATCCTGTAGTTTATTTACAGGGTTATTTATTTTAGTTTTGATAAATGTAGCATTATTATATAAGATGCCAGCATGAGGGGACCTGGTAAAGGATATATAGGAACTTTCTGTACTGTCTTTGAAACTTCCCTCTAAATACAAAATTTGTTCAAAAATAACGCTTAAAAGAGTTTAAGCTCTTATTAAATGCCAGTCACCATCTAGGTATAAAGTAATAAAGTTGTGGCCCCTGACCTAGTGTAAGAAAATCATTTAAACAGAAGTTTGAAAAAATCTATGATAATCTGTTTCTTGAAATGATATATTTTACTAAGCATTGGATCATTTTGGAAAATTTACCAGGTAATTGAAGGAAATTGTATAGAAAAAAGCATTTGTAATTAAAGAAAATATACACTTTTCTATAGAGATTAAATAGTGCTATGACTGAAAGAATATTGATGATTTATGTGCACATTGCTCATATTACCAACTTTCTAATGGCCTAACGATCTAAAGTAAGTTTCTCAGAAATGACCACCTTTGATATACAAACATGTCTGATTACTTGTATATCTGACACCCAGCATGGCAATGGAAACTTACTGAGAAACAAATCATCTTAACTAGAGGAAGTTGAGATGCCCACGTTTGATCAAAAAACAGCTTGGAAAGAACAGAGTAAAGAAATAATCTAGAAACAGGAATTTATCGCTTAGGCTATCCTCATTTCAGAGATTAAGGAAGGAGGAACTATTACAAAGAACAAGTAAAAATTAAAACTGTTTCAATAATTTCTCAGAAAACTATATGGAAAAATGAAGAAATGGTATCATAATTTGTACTTGTTAGCGTACAGAAAAAAAGGGAACGGCAGTTCCTTCACCAGGAATGATTTGTAGAATTTATCAAACTCACAAAGGTAATGGGCAGTGAACCAGACAGATATTCTTCTAGAAGAGAGGAAAAACTGAAATATAGAATTTTCCTTGAGGCTTTCTTGGTGCCTAGATGATCTGGAAGCAGAGACACAGAGACCAGAGACATTAGTACAGAAAACCAAAGCAGCAGAAAAATAAATTGACAGGTGTCAAGTCAAACAGAAAGCACAGTTTGTGGAACCCTATGAAACAAATCCTGAGGCCACAGGAAGATGGCCTGGATGGATACCACAGGAAGAAGTTTAGGAGCACACTTCTGTACACCGATTCATGGTCGATGTGTACCTTTACTGGTATTATTAATATAATTGTAAATCCGGTAAGATGAACATTACTTGCTCTAAATTTTCTTGTGCTGAACTGAAAATAAAACTGAGCAACATTTTCCAAACAAGAATATCTATGGAACATAATTATATGATATTCTGGTCTCTTCTAGAGACTGCTCTGTTCTACATATTTCTGACATTATAATCAGCAGAGAATACACTTATCCTGTCTTTCACTAAGGTTATACAGAAACTGTAATAGCACATGGAATCTTTTAGTTCGGTCAGTGATATTGTTATGAGTCACTAAACACAAATTTACAGATATAGTGTTTTGCAGGATTTTTTTGTTTGTTTGTTTTCTGGTCATATTTGAGGTTTTGTTATTATTTTTCAGTTTAAATGAAAAAAGAACAAGAAGTACAAGAACTGGATTATAATGAAAACACATTGCAAAATGACACTCTGAAACACTTACATTGGTCAAATATGCTTAATTGCTCCACAGTCTTTAGTCATTTATCTTTGAATGATTTCACAGTACAGTATCTCAAAAGTAAGAAAGCATTTAGCGGCTATGGGTTGAAGTGGCTCTTGAGTATCGTAAAATAAGGGTTCTGCTTTTCATAGAATTTCTTTAAGTGGTTTGAAAACATTGTTAGTTTTAAAGTGAATCACTAGTGCTAAGACTGTACCTACATCATCTTCTGTTTAAGAGCTTTGGATACATCTCAGGAAATGGCAGGAGGAAACACTGAAGCAACACGATAATAAAGAGAAACTCCACTCAACAATGGAAGTTAATCGTTCATCGCATATGTTTTCATTTCATGATGGTGATTGCCTTTTTTTTTAACAAAGAAAGTAAAGGGAATGTATCTTAAATAGTTCAAATTCTGGACATGCATGTGAAGGTCTATATATGAAGTCATCAATTCCAACCCCTCCAATACATGCACACCTATCACCATTTATATCCAAGCAAAATAAAACAGAACAAATTTGGCAACATATTGATCTCTTTATTTGTTAGTGAGATGATTTTTATTTCTTCAAATGAAACCTCATATAAAATAGTTTTTTTTTTTTTTTTTTGTTTTGTTTTGTTTTTTTCTGCTCTCCTTGATCTGGAGATACAGTATCTGAAGTACTGATCATGTATCTTAACAGTCACTACTCTATGATATGTTTGAGGCAGAACTGGAACTCTTCATAAAATAATTTTAAAAACACTACTCTTGAAAATGAGATTGAAAAGCTGAATAAATGTCCCAGACTATATTTAAGTATCAGTTTGTATAGCAATCAGGTAAAAGACATAAAAACATAGGGAGATGAGACTTAGCAGCCTCAAAATATTTGAAATGAGCTTGAAGTGTTAGTTCAATAACATCAGTGTTAACATTTTGATGCATTTGCCGAGAAAAACAGAAAGCCTGATGAAATCAACTGTACTCATTACTGGGAATCACAGCTTAAAGTAAAAGGTATGCAGACATCCTGAATATTGCAATGAGGATGGAGAAGGGTCACAAAACTACTCTTAAGATGTATGAAAAAATTGGAGATGATCAGATTGGGGAAAGAAAAAAAAAATCAGAAAATAAGATAATTTCCAGGTACCTGAAGGTACTTGGAAGTGACTTTCTCAGAAATTATTCTAGCAAGTACTTATTGACAACCTACCATAGATAGATACTGCGAATGCGATAGATACTGAGAATGCAACATGAGGAGGAAGAAAACACAGATGGTCTTCGCTTCACTTGAGCTTATTAGAGAGAGACATACAACAAACTAATGTGAAAAAAATAAATTACTCTATGTGAGATACGTGCTATGAATAAAAGGAAGAGTTATAGAAACCATCAAGAGGATATGCAATGAATCATTCAGTGGTTAAAGGACATTTTAGGAAGTGATATTTTAAATGTATCACTAAGGGACTGAATTGGGAACTGGCCTTGGAAATATCAGAGAGACTCTTTTCAACAAAGAATTAAGTTCTTTGAAGATACAGCATATCGTCCCAGAATATAATGATGCAGAGTCATTAGATAACTCAAACACAGATTGAATGAACATGTGTGGAGAATAATAAGTACTAAAGGATGAGAACCTAAACTTAGTAATAAATGGCATGGAGTCCCGATAATGTATTTTTCTATGTGAAATGACTTTATCAAATCAAAGATTGGAACTGACTTCTATTATTCATAGAGCCCCACATTCTGAATTTCTAAGTAAACTTTCCAAAAAAGTTAAATATAGTTCAGTGGTAATTCTAACAGAAAGATTTAAAAATGTTTACATATGCTTATCGGTAAAACACATGAAAAAAAAGACTGTCGCTAAGCAACAGTAATTTGCTTCATGTTAAATTACAACACAAATTTTATAAAGTTAAATTATTTGTATTAGTTACTTTAAAAATCACTAGAAAATATCTGAATTATCAGTCTGAAACTAGAAACTAAGGCCTAGGAAATACTGGAACAATATTGTGCCTACAGAGTTCCTTTCACAATATCAATTAAAATCCATATGAAAAACACACTTTGAAAATGGTTCAATCTCAAGTCAATTGCTGATCACACCTTCTTTTTCAGCAGTTTCAAGCAGTGTATTGGGGTGGGAACAAGATCAGCCTAGGTTTATTCTAAGTTTTCTATAACAAACTACTCATCCCTGGGTTATGTTCCTCCACTTTTCTTTGGGTGTCAAACTCTTACAATCATCTTTGACATACACAACTTCCTCATTCATGAGTGTGTGCACACACATATCAGCAAATTATTAATATATATTGATATTAACTACTAAACAATTTTTATGTAAGTTCACATTATTTATAAAAAAAATATTGCGATTATTTTAATGGGATTTCCTGCTATATTTTCTTCCACCCACTCCCTCACTTAACCGTACTTAACCCTTCATGTATTTGTTGACAGATGGATTATGTTGACCCCTTGGATAGAACTGTCTGACCAGTTGGCATCAGGATAAAGTACAATCATTGGACCTTGACACCTCCCTTAGACCATGTCCTGATAATTCACCCTCTTTCCATCTTCTGCAGCACACATGCTTGATTTTTCTCCAAATATAAACTGCCTTTCAATGTTCTCCTACTTCTGAGTAAGACACCTTCTTTTGCTAATTCTATATTGGTTAAGAAATGAAATCCTATATGCACTCCACAACAATTTTTATTGCGCCTTATGTACACTCAACTTTTATCACATCATCTTGTCTTGGTTCAATGGAATCTGTACCTCTCTTAGGGAATACTCTGGTTTCTTAAATATTCACACACACTCACACACACAAACACACAAACGCATATAATATCTTTATTCTAAAGGCTGGAATCTGAGTAATCAAAATATCATTCCTCATGTATCTCATAATGTTAACCTTTCATTGTATAACACTAGGAGTTCAGATTACAATGTGAGAAATAAAAGTTTGACTACTTTGTGTTGCAGCACACACACACACACAAAAACACAAAACACCTAAAACTAAATTATCTTAAAGTTATTTGGAAAAGAAACAATCTCTCAAACTATTACTGATCATTTGCTCATAGAAAGAATTTGCTACCCTAATATTTCAAAAAAAAAAAGAAAAACAATGAAAGGCTTTTGAATAACTCAGAAATAAATGATAATTTTATTATAATTTTATATATGATATATTATATATTATATGTATATATCACATATATTATATATATATGTATATATAAACTAGGAGTTGTTAAAACTGCTTCAGAAGCTTTAGGGATATTTGAAAAATAAATTGTAAGAAAATAGACGAAACATAAAATGAAATTTTATGAGAATACCAAATGGGAGTAATCAAGACAGGAGGTAGGAGTTTTATTTTTAGTGGAATGAAACATTCTTCAGTACTAGTTTGTAGTTATTCAGTATTTTGCTAAAGCAAAACATGAAAAAAAAAAAAAGAATTAACAGATTATCTCAGAATGCAAAACATTCTCTTTTGTCTTGCATGAGACAAAAAAGAAAAATGATTCTTTCTCAGAGTAGATGATAAATTAAGAGTTGAGAATAAGATATTAGGAATTTATGCCGATGTTATAAAAAACAATGATGATATGTAAGGATAGTTAAATAATCTGAGGATCTCTATAAGCAATCATATAGATATGTAGCACTAGAAATTTTAAAATAGAACTTGCTTAAAAGTAACATATTTATGTTGTTAAAATTTGTTCAATATATGTATATGTGGTATATATACTATGTCTTTATATATAAACACATAAATATAAATAAATATGCATAATACACACACTCATATACATATCCTAAAGGCATCATTTTAAAAACAGGAGATTCTTGCCATGTGGTATGGTATACTGTTCTCATGCTAAATTGGTACCAAAACTGCAGTTAGAGCACAGCAAAAAAATTTAATACTTAAGAACCAGAACTCCAATTTCAAATTTTTCCAGTGAATATCTATGTGATATCTATTAATATCAATGAGGTATGTTAGTCTCCTAATGTTGGATATTCATAGTTATCATGCTACATGTCACATATATCATGAGTTCATATATTGTTCAGAATTTTACAATAATCACAAACGTAATATAGATACCTACATTGAAAACAAATTATAACATAGGAATACGTTCATCCCACACTATTATAATGAGTCATATAATTATAATATATAATATATAGCTCTTATATAATTATAATAAAGTTTACAATTAGGTTATTTTCTAAGTACAATCATACTACAGAAAATTGATTTCTGAAACCTCAATTACCCTTTAGCTGTCTGAATATCATATCACTGTATACCTATGGAGATGGATCAACCCCAGTGGACCCTGGGAATTAAGCATCAAGCTTTCTCTCACCAATTACCGCCCAGCACCAAGCCTTCTCTGGAAGGTGGGGGGCATGTGAAGTGTTTTAATGTATTCCCGTTTCAGAGGAGCCTTCTAGCTAGGCTAGAGGCAATCTTCAGTGCTGCTGCTAGCAATCTTGTCCTCCATTTCGCTGGCTAAGGCCTGACTGCAGGAAATTTGTGGTGTGATGAGAGAGAAAGCAACCATGTTCCCTGGAGGTCCTGTCAGGGAACCTTGCTAACAAAGGCAAAATCCTACCTCCAAGTAGAAGCCCATGGAACACCATTTTCTAATGCACAGTTTTTAGGGTTCTGAATTTTTTGCAGAATATATGTATGTATAATAAAATGTTGCCTTTGAAAAGTCCAGTTTGTATGAGTTGGATTTTTACTGTGTTATTTACCAAATGCATGAAATGAAGAAGGTGATTTAAATGCTGTGTACTTCGGTGCTTCAGATTTTTTTTTTATGTAAAATGTGTGAAATAATACTTGAATTATAAATCAATGTGTAAAAATTGCTCATAATATTGTATGACATATAATAAAAGCAGTTATTCAATTATTGTCAGCTATTGCAATAAACACATGTAAGGTGTTTGTTACATATATAGCAATAGATACACTTGTATATATTATATATTTTATCATGATATATATGAACTATATCTATCTACCTATCTATCTATCAATCATCTATCTATCCATCTTGCTATAAATGATAGTACAGGGTAATAAATGAGATAAGCAGTCAGTTTATGAGCTACATGTAACGCAGTTGAATACAACGTACCGTGGTTAATCTACATTTATAGAAGTTATTAGAGTACAGTAAAAAAAAATACAGGACAAGAAAGCAATGAACAGAATAGTTTCAGTGATTGGGTTGAAGAATATCCATATTTGCCAAGCTATTCTATGTGACCGTGGTTTAAAGAAGAGCACTCTAATTTTTGATAGAAAATAGGCATGCCAAGCCAGGGACAGCCCAAGAGTGAATGAAACATTAGGCTGCTTGCCAGGTCATAGACAAAAGCAGAAAAGAGGAAAAAAATCCTGTTGGGGACTAACCAGAAGCTCCACTATGAAGAGCGTACTGAGTGCAGTTTGTGGTTAGAACAGAAAGATGCAAGTTTAAGTTTTGGTCAGCAAAACAGGAAGTGGTGAATTCCTTAAATGTCCTTTTAATGCTGGGAATGATTGTTGGACCTGCAAAGGGAATGATGAAATAAACTCTAAGGCAAGTATCTTGAGTCTCTACCTCTAGAGGTGAACATCATTAGCATTTTGGCCCAGGAATTGAGCAATGAATTGGATTGTCTATGAGAAGAAAAGTCTTCCAGAAATTAATTTCTTTCTAGGAGGATTTTTGAACGATAAATGCAACTAATTCACCCCTTTTACTTTACACCCTTTACAAATACCCCTTGTATTTGTAATTTATTAAAAAGATGCCTGTAAAAGTAATTTAGATTTGCTCCACAAAAAACAAACAAAACAAACAAAACAAAACAAACAAAAAAATAGTAGCCTCTACTATGTTACATGCCAAAGTCAGAGTCATTAAATTAAATCCTACACTGAGTATCAACACGTACTCCAATTTTTTAATCGAATATTTATGGAGTAGCATTACATGTCTTTTTATTCTGGGGTAACAGGTGTTCTTGCAAAAAGATCCGTACATACGATGTAATATTTAGCAAAGAAATTTATACTTCTGGGTAGCCAGGTGGCTCAGTTGGTTAGAGCGCAAACTCTGACCGACAGGGTTGCTGGTTCGATTCCCACATGGGCCAGTGAGCTGCGCCTTCCACAACTAGATTGAAGGACAACGACTTGGTGCTGATGGGCCCTGCAGAAACAGTGTCCCCCAATATTCCCCAATAAAAAAAAACTAAAAATCTTAAAAAAAAAAAAGAAATTTATACTTCAACCATCTTCATGGAACTGAATTATTACCAGAATGAGTGATGCATTTTGAAACAAATAATCTGTAAGTTGTACTGAAAACTACTTTGGAAGTTATTAAATGTTAAACCACTTTTAACAAGACTGTAATTTTCACATCTAATTTAAAATATATTTTCAATTAAATGTTTTATTAAGAACCCATGAGCCTTGAATTAAAATAATAAGAATTCTGTATCTTTGAGTCTAAGAATTATAAGTACTTGAAATGTTGGATCCTATTTTCCAGTCTTCTCTGGGGATGACAGGGGAGGTTTCTAAGTATGGAAAAACTCATCCACTCCCCTTACCCCGGGCTCTATCTCTGCCAGAGTGATTTCCTTTTGCAGCTATTAACTAAATGTGCAGAATAAGAATTTGTCACACATCTCTAAAATCAATATGGATGTTTATTGAATATTAAAATAGTTCTCATGTACGGTATGTTTGTATATGGGTGTAGGTATGAGGAAAATGAAGCATTTAATAATTTTTACAACTTTAATTTCCCAGTATTTCACAGGTAATGTACGAATGCCTATAAATATACATTTATAGGATATTTTAGCTACAAGTATCACAATTTATCTTTTCCCCCAAAAAAGCTCAGATAAATATGTCAGATGTAAGGAAGTTATGTCAACAGTATCAAGTGCAGTGGGAAAAGGAGAAAGATTTATGCAATCTGAAGAGAAACCAGATGGAAAGAGATCTCACTTGCGGTGGTGAACACTCAATGCAACATATAAATGATGTATTATAGAAATGTACACTTGAAACCTGTATAATTTTACTAACCAATGTCACCCCAATAAATTTAATTAAAAAATAAGGGGAGATAATTGCAATGACAAATTTACTCTGCTCTGTTAATTTTGGTAATAAAACTCAAATTGGTTAGTCTAGAGGCAGAATATAAAACTGTGCGTTACAAGCAAGCACAGAAATTCTGGAATACTTATTATTTTTGTGATAAGAACACTTCACACAAGATCTAACCTCTTAGCAAATTTTTAATTATACAATACAGTAGCTCTACTCAAAATATTATTAATAATAATAATAATAATAATAATAATAGTGTGGGAGGAAACGTCTGGAGGTGATGAGTATGTTTATGGCATAGACTGTAGTGATGGTTTCATGGCTATACACTCATCTCCAAACTCATCAAGTTTTATACATTAAATATGTACAATTTTTTGCATATCTATCATACTTCAGGAAAGTGATTAAAAATACAGTGGGAAACAGAAAAGTTTTGGAGTTAGTGAATTTGGGATATATTTTAAAATTCTGACTTTTTAAAGCAAATTTGATAACACATTTAAATCTTAGTTCATTTCCCTATTAAAAAAGAAAGAGTAACTCAACTGTAGATTTTATTATAATTGCTACAGTCATGATGTACTGCAGCTCTTGAGACCTCACATAAGCACTGGCCAATGACAGATTAGATGACATTTCTAATCTTGTGGCTGCAAACAGCTGTGCCGAATCTGGACTTCAGCTGAGCGTGAGAATCCCAGGTGGGGATTGTTGTTTATAACAAGCCACAGAGCTATTGCACTGCTACAAGACTTTAAACCACTTGGATGAATTATATAAAAAAAGAAAATTTTAATAACGGATTTTCCCAGGGAGCATCAGATTTTCACTCATTGGATCAACAAAGTGAGTCTCCCCATTTTCGTAAGAACAAAAGTGATAGATCTTTGGAGTAGTGCCTCTTGAATAGATTGAGATCTGGTCTGAAGAGACAGTGTGCAAATGCCCGAGCTGGGTCATAATTACTTTGTAATTGCAATTTCCAAAACTGAGCCACAAGTGGAGGAACGTCTGCAGTCATCAACCCAGGAGGGCCTTTTTCACTATGCATATCTCGGTGTGCTCAAATGTCAGCTTCTGTCTCTGCCATTTGCTGAACATATCGAGTTTAATGGAGTGATGACATCAAAGGGACTTAAGTGTGTCTTCACCTGTTGGGATTCTGATGTCTGTCAGAGAATCATCACATAAGGTAAATTATATCTAAAGCTAACGGGACACAACCAAGGGTGGTGTGGGTGACAAGAAAGTTCCAATGTGACATCTGCCTGAGGTTTAATTGTTCCAGAATGGAACTAAATTCGGATTAAAAAAGTAAACCATGAAAGACTATATTTGAATGATTAAATCTGAATATATATTAAGTGATACAATTTAATTCTTTTTAAAACTAAAAAAAAAGATTTACAATTTATGGATTAAAGGATAAAATGAATGAAATTACTATCCTTCAGAAGTATTATTTTCATAATAATGGACATTCCTGCTCACTGTTAATATAAGTAATGAAATTCTTTGAAAATTGGCCAGTTATTTTGGGAAGAAAACTACAGGTTACAGGAAAATAAATCTAGATACGGAGTTGATTTTTAATGAAGAGACTGTACATATATCTATGGAATAAATATTATCTTTGATTTCTATAATACCAAGAGTCAGAATTTAGTTATCTATGGCTACATAGCTAACTACCCCAAAATTTAGTGGCTTAAAATAATGGATTATTATTTCTTCTGATTCTGTGGGCTGACCAAATGGTTTTCCTTCTGGTCTTGCCTAACTCATGCACCAAAAGTGGTTAGGGGCTTGGCTGGGATGGCTGGATTTGATGGGATGACTGGGCTTCTCTCCACATGGTCTTTCTTTTATTCAATTTACTGGGAGTGTTCTCCTTCTATCACCATACATTTGATCCCGTTTACCTGTGTGGTGAACCCACAGTGTGTTATATAGATAATATATACACAGAACTGCACATTTGAAACCTGTTAACTTTACTAACCATTAATAAACCCCCAATAAACTTTATTTTCTTTTTAAAAAAATCTCAAATTATAAACAAAAATATTGGAGTGGCATTGATTGGTAAAATTATATAGGTTTCAATTGTACAATTCTATAATACATCATCTATCTGTTGCACTGTGTGTCCACATGATCTTTCAACCCAGTCTTTTGCATAGCCTGGTGGTCTCAGGTTCCCAGAATATGAGTGGAGAAGCTGCAAGGTCTCCTAAGAATGAATCTCAGAAGCCTCACTACATTACGATCGCTTCTGCTAAGCAAGTTGCAAGGTCAGGTGAGAGAAAGGGATGATATGTTTCACTTCTTAATGGGAATTATAACAAAGGTTTTGGGGCCCATTTAATCTAATACAGACATTTTATAGTCAAATTGTTTTTAAAATAATGCAGCCAAAATCCTGTATTTTCATTTGTTATCTCACACCACTTATCATTCCCATCAGTCATTCCCATTCTATGACTGAAGACTGATGATCAAGCGTAAGTTCTTATATGATTGGCAGCTAATATCTGTCACTGAATTGTGACCAGTAATAAAGGAGATGCTGTCAACTAACTGTAAATGGGCCATATGCAGTGTAGAGGAAAAATGACAAACACTATGCTACATAAACACTTAAGTAGCATCTCAGGAGAAATTGACTGGGCTCTATCACTCCAGATCTGATATATGTCACTTTCCTTTGTATTATGTTATTTCAACTACTGAGAAAATTATAGAATACACAATACATTTCTACATACAGATGTGTTATCACATAGCAATACTTCTTTTAGGAATGCACATTAGAGAAACTCGTGCACCTGTATACAATGAGACACGTGAGATTTGTTATTACAGTATTGTTTATAGAAGATAAATGTTTGGAAATCAATCAGCAGAAGACGGTAAATGAAAGGTAAATTAAACAATGACTGTAATTTATCTAATATAACACCTGCATATTGTCTCTTAGGATGTTACTGCATACTGTGTATGCTCTCTGTATGTATGGCTGAATTGCCACTAACAAACTAATGCTGAAACACATTTTCCTTCTGCCACTACATAGTTAGAGTCCATCTAATTTTGGAAAGCTAAAGAAAATTGATTGCCACAGATTGAAGTCATAGCAAAGTGTATTGGATACTTCTCCTTGAGAGTACTTTACAAAGAATTTTGATGTGTAAAACAATGAAAGAATAAGCAGGCATATACAGTACACTTTATTTCCACCTAGCAGATGTTATATATTAAATATATTCTAAACTACAGAACATGTGAGCCCACAGTTCCCCATTAGCAATAAAGGTTAATATTGAACGAGTTTTTCAACGGTTGGGGTTTGTCACTGTACTCTGCTTATTGCATGATATCTAAAATCCTTTCTGTAAATTTCAAACTCAGTGAAATAGAGAGAGATTGAGGGCTACTAGGGGCTGGGAGTAGGGATAGTGGAGAGGTGTTGGCCAAAGGGTACATACTTTCAGTTATAAGATAAACCTACACAGTGTTATATGTCAAGTATATCTCAATAAATCTGGAAAAAGTCATTTTTATAAATAAGAAATACACTAAAACTAGAGCAATGGGATGGAAAACAGTGTTGGGAAAAAGAAAACTGTCACTAATGTGTTTCCCTGAAAATAATACCGGGTCTTATATTAATTTTTTGCTCCAAAAGACGGATTAGGGCTTATGTTCAAGGGATGTCCTCCTGAAAAATCATGCTAGGGCTTATTTTTGGTTAAGTCTTATTTTAGGGAAAACACGGTAGTTGTGGATAGAATGTTCTCAATGAAAAGTAGTAAACATAATTACATTATATACAGATATGTATTCCTAAATATCCCTTAGATATGCTTTTTCCCCCAAAGTTTTAAGAGTATTATTCTTATCCTTATACATTGAACTCTAGTTACTCTTGATCTATAATTAATACAGTACTAAAAATAGCACTGCATTGCTGTTAGATTAATGTGGATTGAAATTCCAGATTCATAATTTTGTGTGTACCATGGATTTGTTATTTTTTCTTCACAATCCATATCCTAATTTATAAAATAGGTAAAACAACACAATATGTAAAGTAATTTCTAAGATGAAAATGAAATATTTAACAATCCATTGTACATTGCTGGGTATATAGGAAACAGTTAAAACCCTCCCAACATATTCATATTCATATTCATATATCATATGAATAATATATCTGGCAATATAACCACATCGTTATTTAAAATAGTTATCCACGTGCAGAGAAGCCAATATTGTCTACTGGAAAAAATGCTTAGTGGAGATCAATAGTCCTGAGATATTTATAGCAGATTAATTTTGAGCAATGTATTTTTGTTGTATGTCAATTTCCGTATATGTAACAGAACTATATATATATATATATATATATATATATATATATATATATATATATATATGTATATATATATGTATATATGGTTGTTTTGTTTAATGGTAATTTTGAAAATCAAAATATTATATAATTCAAAATAGTCTGGAAATATAAAATTGTATTATATCCAGCCTCAAGGTTTTTGAAAAATAATTTGGGGAACGTAGTCAATAATGTTGTAAAGATTTTGTAGGGTATCTGATGGACACGTGTCCCATTTGGGAGACCACCTAAGGGAAGATGTAGATGCTGGGTCAACGTACTGTACACCTGAAGCTGAAGAATAATGAATGCCAACTATAATTTAAAAAAAAAATCTACTAGAAAAATATTCAGTTTCCCATCCCAAATCTTAGCTAGGTATTACTTTCTACTCTCCAAAAGTTTAAGCACTCTTCTATTAAAATCTTCTAATGGCAGAAAAAAAATTCTTTATTGAACTTACCTCTTATTGCCACCTAGAGATATAATCAGAAATATGCACTATTCAGTCATGATTTATACCTAAGCATAAAAGGGCAACAACATAAAATATAGATCACTTTTCAAACAGCAAATAGAGAGGCACCATACTTTACTCACTATGTGAGCTTGAGCAAATTATACAATATCTTTAAGCTTTAATTTTTAATAATTGTGTTCTGTATTTTAATGTTTTTTCTTTGCGCTTGTCTGCGGTTTGTAGTTGAAAGAGAGATGGGCTATTTTAATCTTATTCTTAAACAGTTAGTTGACAGCAAACAAGAGGTCTATGTAAGTGAGCATGGTGGGTGGGTTAGAGTGTAGTGGAAGTGGGAAGGGGACAATATTTGAGGTGGGGATGGTATGTAAAAGGGAAGTAATTATCATATATTCTGACACATATATATTGATACCCAGAATATACATATTTTTGTTATGTTACTGCTTAAAGAATCTTGATAATATAAGAGATCATTTTGATATATGGCCTTATCTAAAAGAACATATTGACACTTAAAACAGTTTACATATAGTTAGGGCAAAAATTTAACTGGTAATTCTCAATTTAAGGAAAGTTTATTTCCTCTAAGAATGCCTATTTTGGAGCTTAGTAATAAATGCAATAATTAAAAATGATTTTCTTCACTGATTTTGCCAGCGAACAAGTAAACAATTTCTACTTTCTTTAGTTTCCTTACAGGAACTCATACTTAATAAATAAAAACAGATCTATTATTACCAAAATAGAATTTGCTCATGGAAGAAAATGCACCTATAAAATTATATTGTATAATTGTATAATTACAATTGTATAAGTCATTCTGTTGAGTCCATCATTGAAAATTGAACTTGAATCCTTGTTGGATTGTACTGATAATTGAGCAAATATGGTTACAGAGTTTACTATTATTTCCTTTATAGGCTTTTGAAGTTGCTAGTTTCTGTATTACATATTTCAAGCATGCATCATTTTCCTCTGAGTTTAGGATGGGATGCTGAATATGTAGAAATTTACAAGTTGCCATTTGTATAACCCAGCTCTCTTTGTATAACCCAGCTCTCAGTTCCAGGCAGCCCTTTTAACATATCCAGGTTTCTCTGGTTAGAGTTAAATGTCATCCACCCATTTGAACTATGTCCTGCCCTTTACATTTCAAGTATTGTCCACTAATAATAGATCATCAACAAATAATTTTAAAATGGATGTTCTCCAACATAAAAAAAAGTTCATTGGTAAGTTTTACTCCACCAACTACTGCATTCTACTCTCCATACATTTTTACTACCCAAACAAAACCTTTCCTTGTATCTCACAAGTTGGCAAGTTTAAAATTCTAATCAGGATAAAACATGACTTAGGCTCTGCACTGCATCTAAAGAAATATTTTTGATGATACAGGGGGTCAACTATATGGTAACAGAAGGAGATTTGACTTTGGGTGTGAACATACAATTCAATACAAATAATGCATTACAGAATTGTACACATGAACCTTATGTGATTTTCTTAACCAATGTCACCCCTAACAAATTTAATTAAAAATAAAATTATGAAGCAATGTGAAAATGCTGAGAAAATAAATTTAGAAAATAAAAGTGATCCAGCAAAATACTGAACTTGGGGCTACAAAGGGAGACTCCCACAGGAAAATTAATTAAGGAATTTTGATGAGAAAGCAATATTTCCTCTTAGAAGTAATTTCTAAATATAACTGATTAGGTTGAAATGTGGGGTATATTTTATATTCTTGTTCGTATAGGAATTAATTAGTAACTATCATTAGTTTGGGGAAAAAATAAGGTCATTTACTAAGCCTTCTCACCTCTTGTATCATCGATAGACATCCTGCATAGGATGGAAATCATTACATGAAGGAGCTCACTATTTCAGGTTACAAAGTGTTTTCATCATTTTTAATTGATTAAAAATCTCAACCCATAAATGTTCTGATTTGTTTTAACAAATATATGATGTCACAGCTGTGGCAGAAACTTTCAGTGCTCACCAACATCTGGTGTTCCTCTACTTCTGTACTTCTCACCCTCTTGTATTTAGGCAAGACCACGTGACTATTTCTAGCCAATAACAACTGGAAATAATAATGGTACCTTATTAATAATTTGAAATAAGTTACATAAACTCATAAGTGTAAGTGTTGAAAAAGAATAGAGTAGTAACTTATTAAATCTACTTGAAGGGACATCGTCAATAAAGGAGTGAAACTAAGATGGAATTTAAAGAATAGTCATGAATATGGGATGGTGAGAGGAAAGACTATTCCGTTTTATTGGAACAACATACACAGGATCATGATGGAATGAGTCTACGTGTGCACTGAAAAAATAACAGTGCAGAGGAGTTGAATCACAAAGTGAGTCCTAGTGTGTGAGTCAAGAAAGCAGAACAACTTTGGATTAGATTATAAAGTATGCACAGGAACACAGAATATAAAGGTATGCAATATGGAATCGGTTTGGGGGGAATTTTGTATTCATCAAAGGCATTTCAGCTGCGTCTGTAGGCAACTGGTAAAAAGGAAGTAGGTTGATTATTTCACATTATTGATATTTTCGTCAAAGCCTTGAAAACAGAAATGCTGCTACTTGAATATCTACATTTTATTCTGAGTATAGGAAGCAATTTCACACCTTGGGAGATATCATGGATATAGAAATCATCCCTGTTCCCACCTTAAGTTACAGGTCATGCAGTGCAGCTAAGGAGTCCAGACTGGGGACAGAGATATGTATTCCCAAGTGTTTGAAATGCTCAAGTGCAAGTTTTCTGTTTCTTTATGAGGTGGTATAAGACACAGAGAGTGATGATTTAAGAGAAAATATTATGGGGGAAAATAACAAAAATGATGATGATAAAAACAATCATCCTTAAACCGTGCTTAAGAAATGCAGTGAGACAATATCCCTTCTTCCAGCATTTCCACTTGGTTTTTCAATCTTACTTAATTAAAAAAAAAATACTGTGGATTTTACTTTATTTTACCATGAATTTTTAGAGTCACTGTGTTAAAATTATAAGGAATAATTTACATAATCATAATGTAGCCTATTGAAGTAAAACAACACATGTATACATATACATATATTTTATAAGATAATTAAAGAACACCTTGGAAGTTTTAGTTCCAATGAGATGTAACATGGTATAATTGAAGTAATATTTGATTTTGGTTGAATATTTGGCAGTGATGTATTTTTTAAAAATATATTTATAGCAGTGTTGTTTCAGAATATCCATTTTAAAATATTACGATTCTTTACATGCATTTTAAAATCACTGGGTACTTCTCAGCACACATTATTAAACCAGACCATGAATCGGTTTCTTCGATTTGACTGTTAACAATTTATGTGGTACATAATTAAAAGGCAGATGTCTGATAATTGACCAAAGGGAGCCGCTCACTCTGCTGCATGAGAACGGCAACTTCCACTCTCAGAATGAAAATAGGCTATGAGGGAACAAAAGCAATCTGTACAATGATCCCTTTGTTAGGAGATAAACCTCCAGCTATTAATCTATGCAGTGTCACTTTAATTTAAACAATATGCAACACACTCAAGTATCATACAAATGTAGGAAAAATAAGGCTAGGTTTTGAACACTGCTGTCTAGCTTTTGAGAGCATTTCAAATTAGCTGTACATTTATAAAATTAAGTAAAATGTTAAACACTTAACATTTTTTGAAAAACAGACTAGACAACAGAAGAAACAGTGTCATTTCTAAAACTATTATTAATAACCAGAAATATTTAAAATGTTCCATACAAAGCAGGTTTTGTTTCGTAATGATGGCCTCAATAAACAGCAAAATTCTGGAGAAATTTTTTGTTAAAATTAGCAAGTTGTCAATATTTTATTCCAAAATATTTCATATTATGAATAGAAAAGAGCCCATAAAAAGCTTCCTTTCAATTATGGCTAGTTCTTAATATTAATTTTGATAAATGCCTAACAAAGTCAAGCTAGGTACTCTACTTACTTCATCTGCTAAAGGACAATGAGGCACTTGTTTATGTACCTATATCATAAATAATATGACCTATTGCAAAAATACTACTTTGGTGATATTCTTCCATTTTAAATCCTATTCAGTACTGGTATAATGATACATAAAATTATCATAATGTTTAATCATATATTTTAACACTGTCACCATAATTGTTGTTTCAGAGTCCCATGTTGTCCTTATAAACAAATAGAATTTGGAATCAACTGCTGTCAGTTTAAGACATAGGGAAGAAAGTGTGCTGCTGAGATATATACAAAGACAAAGCCATTATAAATGTCTTAATTAAACCCTAATCAGCCATTTCAATGAAAACTTTTACTGCTCAAACTGATGCAATTAGGCTATTTGTGATAGAAAATATTATTATGTACTGGCAGTTGTTTTGTGTTTTGTTTGTTTTTAATTGACTCAGTGCCAAGTTCTATTTCTTAGTGACGTTTTCTTTGTTCTCATGATATCCAGAGAATGTTAAGCAAAATGTTACAAGAAAAACAAGACAGAACACTGATATTTATTGTGCAACTTTAAAGAAATTGTAATGAACTCTGTGTGGTGTACAAATCTAAAAATGTAAGGTGAGTGAATTGAAGAACGGCCCGCTTTACTATCAGATGGAAAGAGTCAATACAATGTGGGGAATGAAAACACAGGACAAAAAGTGTCGATATGAAATAATATCGATGGACTTTTGATGACATTTCAAGCAACATAGAGATCCCTCTAAAATTTATGAAAATAGTATTTTTATTGCAAATGTGTAAATCTTCATGTATTATTAAATGTGCTCAATGAATAGCATTAATTGAAAGCTTTTTTTTTTGCAAATTAGTATGAGTATAAACAATTGAGGTAAAATGTTTAAAGTAATAATATTTCAATGCAACTTAATCATAAAAGCACTGTGTACATTTTGTATTAATTGTATTAATGATGGGGATGAAAAGATAGGGCAATACAGGTATTTACATCTAGAATTATTTTGATAGCAAACTCTCCATGACAACAACGCATAGAATTTTTAGTGAAAATTCATATGGTCATGTTTCCAAAGTTAAAGATTTGCTTTATCAGAATGCTTTCGTACATTTTCACATCATTCTTGAGATTTCTTATTCATTTCATACATAAGCCCAACAATACCAATTAAGGAAGTCATTATTTTGAAACCAATATCTGACCTTCAAAACAACTACAAGCTAAGAGAACATTATTGTTTTCTATTCCTCACTTAGCCCATAGTAATTTGGTGAACTATTTTGGATTAACAGTTCTACCTGCTTATATGGCTTCTGGTGGCAGGGGTAACATGTAGGTGAATTATGAGCTCCTGTCTCTCTAGTTTCCTGTCCTTCTCACGATTTAAAGTTATTAATTCACCCTGAGATCTCAGTTGTTTGGTGAGAAAAAAGCCATTCATTAGGTGTTGTGTAGCTTTTAAATTTTTGTAGGTGGCACTTTTTTAGTTTTCTACAGCTCCAAACTGAAACTGTAACTCTCTAATTTGTTTTTAACGGGCACCACCGCACCAATAATAAATTTCAACATTAATCTGGCCTCTTTGAAAAGTACTTTATGTGGTTTTATCTGGTCAGTTTGTAATCTTACATTCTTTTGATCTGGAGAAATAATCTGCTTATTAGAGGTGTAAGAGATAATTCCTATAATCCAAGAAATGTCTTTTTACTTAAAGATGAAAATATCTCGTTGATAAAATTTCAAGTCCCAGGAACTCTGCCAACTGCTGACTTTCTAATTGGAGAGACTATTCATATGGTATCGCATATAAGGTTGCAAAGAGCATTCTCTACTGCAAGGTGGTAAATTTTCTATTTTAACCGACCATGAAAGGAAGAAACCCATCAGCCTCTAGACTGCCGACCTTGAACACTTAAAACCACGTCTCTTTGATCCTGAAAATGCCTGAGGGCTTTTTATAAATTGGTATACCCACAGTCTCTAAGTTCTATGATAGTTTTCATTTCTGTTGCTTTCGCCGTTGGTATTTCAAATTCTGACAACAGAGATCACAAATTTTAGGTGTATCATCTACCACATCATGGTCTAAATATTATTAATAAATTGAGAAGATTTTAATCTTCTGTCTCTTAAAACATAGGATTTTATGTATATTGCCTTTACATGTGTATGTATATCGCTTTTACATATATGCACCTTATATACATGTATTTTTGTGAACTATGTAGTGTTGGTTTTGTGTAAAAGTGTTTTTCATTTTTCTGTAAGCCTAACATTATTTAATACTTTTCTTAGTCACTGATAATCCTCATGAGAAAGTGGTAGTTGATGAAGATATGAACAAAGTGACATGGTAGTCATATAGGTATCCTAATAAGATATTGGGCGGCATAGGAAGTAACCACCCTAGAGATTCACGCACTGAAATTTGATTAGCGACTAAAGAATATCAAAGAAAACAATATCTTTTATTGGGACTATTCTAATGATTTTTTATTGTATTAAAATTAAAATAATCTAATTTTACTTTTATTTTTAAGGGTCTGTGTTCTCTCCCTTACACTGAGTACTAGGTATGCAAGGATCCTGTGGTAGGTAGAATAAGTCCTAATCAAAATGTCCACACCTTAATTATTGGAACCTGTGTCAAAGTAACTTTACCTATGTAATTTTAAAATTAGAGATTTGAGAATGGGGAGCAAATACTGCATTATCCAGATGGGCACAATGTAATCACAAGGGCCCTATAAGTGAAACAGGGAGGAAGGAGAGTCAGTGCCAGAGTTCTGCAGCATTAAGACTAGATTGCTACTTATATATGGTGTTTTTAAGATGGAAAAATTAATGAATCGAAGAATGTGGGAAACTTTTATAAGCTGGAAAAGACAAGAAAACGGACTCACCCCTAGAGGCTCTAGAAGGAACATAAGTTTGCCGGCATCACAGCCCAGGGAGATCTATTTCAGATTCCTGATTTCTGGACCTGCAAGATAATAAAAAGGGATTTTTTTTAAGCTCCAAGTTTCTTTGCAGCAGTAATAGGGAAATAATACACCCCACAAAAATAATAACCATGTTTAGATCTCATAGTAAATAAGGCACTATTTTAACTTTTCATAATTGAAGATATACAATGATATAATGCATTATGAAAATATATTCACTAAAATTTGACTAAAAATGTTCAAAAATAAAATCTCAAAATAACCCACATATTTTAAAATGATTTTTTTTTAAATAAAAACTATTTGAAATAAGTATCATTAAGAAAATACACAGGGAAAAGAAATTTGCTTCATGTTAATAATGGTTTGGTTGATGTTATTAGATCTTTTCTTTGTTTCTGATATTCCCAAAACTGAAAGTTCAGTTTTATTTTAATTGCAAATTAAATATGGACACTTGTAGATACCTATTTAAATTTAAGAAACTAAAAGAATATGTGTATGAACTAATCAGAAACAGTTTTGGGGACACAAAAAACCGAGAGTTGTTAGATGGGCGGCGGGGGGGGGGGTTGGGGATGGGGGGAAGGGTGAAGGATTGGGGGGCGGCTGGTGACCACAGGATGGCCTCAGGGTTTTTTGAGAATTACTTTGGGGAACTTATTCAATAGTGTTTGGGGATTTTGTTGGGTGTCCGATGGACATGTGTCCTATTTGGGAGACCACCTGAGGGATGCTGTGGATGCCTGGTCATGGCATTGTACACCAGAGACTGGACATTAATGAATGCCAACTATCATTTTATGTGTATAATGTGATGGCTCGGTGTGAGGTCGGGGTGGTGGTGGATGGGGGGAGGGGGGTTCACGGTGTGAGGGATGTACAAATAAAATAAAATAAAACTAAAAAAAAAATTAAAAAAAAAATAAATAAATTTAAGAAACTAATGAAAAAGTTCACTGTGCCTACGAAAATTATCTAACTAAAGCAGCTGAGTTACATTATTATTAAAGAATTTCTTAAGACAGACCTAATGCGTATATGTTTACATGTTCCTTTGTATAAAAATGTATTGTCATTTTACAATCAGCATGCAACTATGAAAGCAATCGTGAAAGGTGTTTGTCCTTATTCCCATATACATTTTTGATGGATTGCAGCATCATATATTTAGCTACCAATTGCCTAGTGAGGTAGAATGCTGCTATCTTCAACATAGTAGCCTGTCAGTTTATGCAGTAAGGACAACTCCGATTGTTTTGCTCAACGAAAGTGATGAATTTACTGATTATTATTCAAATATTTTCCTCTCATTATCCTGACCACAGTCCTTTAATTATTAGCAGATTTATGTTATAATTATATACATGTCATGTAAACAACAAACAAATAAACAACATATTCAGATCATTTGTTTATATTGGGGATGAGAAAAATCAAGAGAATGAATATATACATATATATTTTGTTTTATATATATATACATATATGTGTGTGTGTGTGTGTGTGTGTGTATATATATATATATATATATATATATATATATAATCTTTTGTTTCCTCCAATATTGTTACAAAATGTAGAAATGCTAACTCCCACCTAAGCTAACACACACACACATATACATGGTGCCAACAAAACGTATACACATTTTAAGAAAGAAAAAAACTATTAAAATTGTAATACTCAATATATATCAATAACAAAAGATGACTACAAGTCACAGTTGACTTCTGCAATTACAAGAGGTTCTCAAAGTGGTTATTATCAGATCAATTTTAATACAGTTTTTTTCTTTCTTAAAATATATATACTTTTTTTCACACTGTGTGTGTGTGTGTGTGTGTGTTTTAGCTTAGGTGGAAGGTAGTATTTCAGCATTTTGCAATAATATTGGAGGAAACAAAAGGGCAGAGATTAAGTAGTCCTGAGTCCAGTTTACATTGCATTCAAGCTAATAAGTATGGGAAAGTCTTGACAACATCATGTATATTCAGATCTGCTCCAAACCATACTTCTTACAATATCTACTCTGATATTTGTAGATATCATTTGCAATTAAATTAATATAAGGAAAAACATTAACATGGATTAAAATTTAAAATATATGTATTATATCAGAGATAGGACAAATATTTATGTGTAATTTCTAATACAAAACTGTAAAACAAAATATATATAATCATACCACTATATATATGTATATGTATACACATATACGGTCTAATTTATGCAGACTTAAAACATGCATTTTGCCAATTAAAGCAATCTGCAGACTATATCCTCTATTGATAATATTTTCCTTACTGTAAATTTTTCAATTTATTTTTTTCATACCACTTCACATAAAATGTCCTCTACTCATTTCTGCTTGTCAAATCTGGGAAATGTTAGCTGCCACTTTCTTTTGAAGATCTTACCTATTTACTATTTTCTTTTTCTCTATACACTCAATACATTAATTAGGTTATTGTTTCATCCTTACCATGTTTGTTATGAAACTTAATTAATAAGATGCTCCAACAAACTCTGGCACATTGCATCTAAGAGAATAATAAGGTCAGATACACGTTATGTTATGATTTAATTAAGGATGTTGCAAATGAATTATTGACTTCAAAATGTGTGTTTGGTATGTAACATTGTCATACTTGAAAAAAATTTGCCATGTAAACTATGTTCAATTATAACATTACATATTTACATTTTCCATATTACATTAACTTTAAAAATTATTAAGGAAGCACATAATTCTTCCTGCTTCACATAAATCTGTGTATATAACTTAGGAGCATCGACTTAATTTTAAAATCTAGATGATTACAAGGTAATAATGATATATTAGAAACACACCACTGGTTTTGATTAGTCAAGTTTCCCTCAACCGATGAACATTTTATAAAACTGGGAGGTTATAAAAAACACCAAACTTGTTACTAAGGAAATAATTTGGAATAAAATTTTATAGTGAGCTGTGATTTAATGTGCTAAAGTTCAGGCTGGGAAAACTTTTTTAAAACCTACATTATTGACTCATGTAAACCAAATTTTTATGAAAAAGCAATCACTCATCAAGGTACTCGTGATTTCAGACTCATATTTTTTTTGATTTATTACATTTAAATGAGTGCTAATCTATTAATGTGACCTTGCATCTACCTCATGAACAGGTCTTCTTACAGTCAAATTTCTTTCCATAAGAATGAACGTGGGAAGTGGAATAAACTCGTGATATTAAAGACAAGTGTGTTCTAGATTAGTTTGTTCTTTTAAATCTCAGTTCTCATTTTAGTCTCTTCAATCAAGGGAGAAAAGTTTAAAACCATTCCCTGTATATTCTGCATTAGCAACTCTTTTCTCGTCACTTAA
This sequence comes from Rhinolophus hipposideros, assembly GCF_964194185.1. Classification (NCBI taxonomy): domain Eukaryota; kingdom Metazoa; phylum Chordata; class Mammalia; order Chiroptera; family Rhinolophidae; genus Rhinolophus; species Rhinolophus hipposideros. The sequence goes on from NC_138050.1 coordinate 95,740,609, forward strand.
AAAGCCACTTGGAATAAGTTTGTTCAAGACCCTCCCAATGTTCTCCAAATATGTGTTTGGTTGTCCAAATCACTTTAAATTTTCATTACATAAATAATATAAATTGCAACATAGTATCAGATACCTAATCATTCCACAAAATACAATACATACTAACCCAATATTCAGTAATAGAAATTCTGACCTTCCACACTCTCCAGGCAGCAGTAAATCCTACTGGCTCCATTTTACAAAATGCACTCAGGATTTGACAATACCTATATTCCATGATCAAGACAATACCTATATTCCTGATCAAGACACTCATCTCTCTCACTTGTATTAAAAACAGCCCTAACTGTTCTCCCTCCATTTACTCTTGTCTTCTCACTGCAGACTAATCTCCAAACCATGTCAAAGGTGATACTCATACAATATAATTCTGAACATGACTTTTCTTTTGTTAAATAACTCCAGTGGCCTTCCATCTCAATTATAATAAAACAGAAAATTTTCCTGTGTCCGGTAAATTCATAAACAATCTGCTTTCTCCTCATTTCTCTAACATCATTTTATAACTCGCCTGCCCTCCCCACTCTACCCACAGCAGCCTCCTTGTTCTTCCCCCAGTTTAACAAGCAAGTCTGTGACTCAGGGATATTACAAACTCCATAATTTTTTGTTGCAATAACATTTTCCTAGAAGTGCACATGGCTGAATAGATCAGTTCTTTCACATCTTTGTTCACATTTCAACTTATTGTGACCTTTATAATTACTGTTTAAAATTTCAACCTCAGTGTTTTACATTTCTTCATAGTGTTCATCACCATTTGAAGCAAACAGCATTACACTCCTTTTATTTACTGTCTAATGCTCAAAAGGCAAGCAGTTTAAGAGAGATGTGTGTCTTTTATATTCACTGTGCTATCTCCTAGAATAATTCATCTGAAACTGTAGGCACTCTATTAATATTTGAGTATATGAAAAAAAAAAATTCCATACAAATTTGGTAAGCACATGTTATGGAATAGCCATGATAACACAAGCTAGAGAGAGTGGTCAGAAGGCACAGATGTTTAATCTGTGGAAGACAAGGCATTAAACAGATACTGAGGAGAATGGTATCACCATGGTAAAAGAAGATTTTTCTCTCCTAAGAACACCAATTGACACAATCACCCACAGATGAGAGAAATTTTGAGGAGATCAAGGAATCCAGCTGACTTCCAGCATACCACTGGAGCAATGAACAAAATTCAAAATTGGATGCATTGAAGAGGGTGGAAAAGTTCCACTTTACCTGCATCACCCTCCCCAAGGTTGCACAGCTCAGTGCCAAGATAAACCTTCCATCCTTTGATTTCTCCCAGAGGGGAAAGTGAGAACCTGTGAGTGAGTGTCCGGCTTCCCTGGCTGCAGAGAATGTTGCTCAAGAGACTCACTGTTTTCTCACCTTAGTGCATGGTGCAACTGCGGAGTGAGGGGTACCTGGGTGAACAGAAGATAGGGCTCCCGAGGGCATTAAAATAAAATGGATCCTACTAACCATGTCATGGACGCCATCATGAGCCTGCTCCTGAGACACCGTGGACACTTCATATTCAGATCCCCAAATGGTCCATGAGTATTCCAGTTCTCCCAGAACCTCACCCACATCCCCAGCTACATGGTCAGCTTTCTGTGTGTGCTCCCAAAGGCAGCGAGAGCAACGCTTTGGAGATGGCTAGTGAGCATGTATCCAGAGCCCACCTAATCCCAGGCCTTGACAAAACAGAAACTTGAGTATTCAGCACCAAGGTAGAAAAAACAAAAAAGAGGCTGTCAGCAACTTACCTGGTTTTGCAGGATCAACAGAAGCTATACAAGCTTAAGGATTCTGCCAGAAAAGGAAAGAACTATGAAGAAGATACGGCATCTGGCAATTAAATTCACGGAATCATTCTAGATGAAGTGCCCCAAACCACATTGCTGAATATCACTATGGTCGCCTTTGAAGTAGTCCCCTTGGGAACCTATGCACAGATATCTGTGCCTAGTTTACGTTCAAAGCGATTTTGGAACTCTGTTTCTGGAATGGACATCAGAGCTGTCCTTGTATTACCCTTGATGTCCTGAATGTCACCAAAATGTCTTCCTTTTAATATTTTCTTTATCTTCTTATGAAAAAAGAAGTCATTAGCCGTCAGATCAGGTAAGTAGGGAGGTTGTTCCAATATAGTTATTTGTTTACTGACTAAAAACTCCCTCACAGACAGTGCCGTGTGAGCTGGGGCATTGTTGTGATGCAAGAGCCATGAATTGTTGGCAAAAAGTTCAGGTCATTTTTTTCTAACTTTTTCATGCAGCCTCTTCAGCACTTCCAAATATTTGTCCAGTTGGTACAAATTAATAATAAGTAATATCTATGATATCAAAAAAGGTTAGAAACATCATTTCAACAAGTTCACAATCTTAATTGTCAGACCACATATACCCATTAAAAAATATTTGAGAAACCCTCAGAATCCTAAACAGGGCTGATGAAAGGTGGTTCTTTCCTGCAGTTAGTAAAGACAGGAGGAAATGACTGCATTCTTAAAATAGATTCAGGAATAGACTTCAAGGAACACTTGGAATCAAGAAAATATGACACCACCAAAGGAGAACAATAATTTTCCAGTAACCAACCTCAATGAAATGGAGATCTGCGATTAGTCCAACAAAGAATTCAAAATAGTTGTTTTGAAAACCCAGAAAGACAATTCAACAAAATGAGGGGGGGGGGAAGCATGATCAAAATGAAAAGTTTAACTGAAGTAGAAATTATAAAATAGAACCAAGCAGAAATTCTGGAACATAAATTCAAAAATATTGAGGAAATAATGAATTAAAAAAAAATCGCCACAGTGAGCACTGACAGGAAAGAAGATCAAGAAGAAGAAATATTCTGTGAAGCAGAAGACATCATCTGGAATTACCCAGTCAGAGGAGAATAAACAAAAAAAAAAAAACCACAAAAATAAATAAATAAAAAACAGTGAAAAAATCCTACATGACTTATGGCACAACGTTAAGAGCAAACTAATCTAAGTATTACCTATTGGAGTTCCAGAAGAAGAGAGGAAGAAAGGGATAGAAACCTTACTTAAAGAAATAATGTCTTGAAGCTTCAAAATCTTGGGGACATTTATATTTCAACCATGAAGTTAATGGGTCGCCTTGGTATTTAAATACCAAACTATCTTTTCTAAGACAAAATATAATAAAATTGTCTGAAATAAAAGAAAAAAGAGATAATTTAAAAAGTAGCAAGGAAAAAAAAAGAGAGAGAGAAAAAAAATGCTCACATACAAGGGGATTCTCATAAGACTATGAGATGATTTCTCAGAAAAATGTTTACATGCCCAGAGAGAATAGAAGAATATATTCAAAATGCTGAAACAAATAAAACTGCCAACCAAGAATACCACAGCCAGTGAAGTTGTCCTTCAGAAATGAAGGCCATCTAAGGACTTCTAAATTATTAAATTTGTACGGAACAAAGAAGGACCCAAATAACTAAAGCAATCCTGAGAAAAAAGAGCAAAGATGGTGACATCACACTTCTGCATTTGAAACTATATTAAATCAAAACATGGTATTGGAATAAAAAGAGACACATAGAACCATGGAATCAAGAGTCCAGAAATAAGCCTATATACATGTGCTCCACTGGTATTTGAAAAGGGAGCCAAGAATGGAGAAAAGCTAGTCATGTCAATAAATGGTGGTGGATAAACTGCTTATTCACCTGCAAAAAGATGAAACGGGTACCTTTTTTTACACCACTCACAAAAATTAACTTCAAATAAAAGAAAGACTTAAATGTAAGACCTAAAACCATAGAGCTCCTATAAAAAAATAGTGAAAAAGATATCTTACTACGTCTTCACAACAATTTTTTGGACACATGGAATGCACAAGCAACTAAATCAAAAATAAACAAGTGGTAGTTTTTCTCAAAAGATTCTGCACAGTAAAAAAAAAAAAAAATGCCAACGAGATGATAAAACAACCGACAGAATGGGAGAAAATATTTGCAAGCACTTTATCCAAAAGGGGGTTAATATCCAAAATATATAATGAACTCATATGCACTAAAATAATAGTAATAGTAGTAATAATAACAATAATAATAATCCAATTAAGTAATTGGCAGAAGACCTAAACAGAAATGTTTCCAAAGAAGACATACAAATTGCCAATAGATTCATTAACACTTGTTCAATATTACTAATCTTCAGCTAAATGTTAATCAAGCTTCCAATGAGATATTACCTCATACCTGATAGAATGTCTAGTACTGAAATGAAAGGAGATAACAAATATTTACTAGGAAGTGGAGAAAAAGGAACCCTTATAAACTTATGGTGGGAGTTTAAATTGGTACAACCACTATGGACACCAGCATAAAAGTTCCTTCAAACATTAAAAATAGAACTACCATATGATCCAGCAATCCCATTTCTGAGTATGTATCTGAAGGAAATCACTATCTTGAAGAGATGTCTATACTCCCATGTTCACTGCAACATTATTCACGATCGCCCATATAGGGAAATAACCTGAGTGTCCCTCGATGGATGAATTGATAAAAAATGAGATACATACACACATGCACACGCACAGATACACACACACAATGTATTACTATTCAGCCATAAAAATTAAATCCTTCCTGTCGTGGATCCTGCATGGATGGTTCATGGGGGCATTGTGCCATGTGAAATAAATCAGAGAGACAAATCCTGTATGAACTCGAATAGATGTGGAATCTAAAAAAGTATAACTCATAGAAACAAAGAGTAGAATGGTGATTGCCAGAGGCAAGGGAGTGGAGGAAATGTGGAGATGTTCATAAAGGGTAGAAACTTCCAGTTATAAGATGTTCTGGGGATCTAATGTAGAGTACGGTGGCTCCAGCTAACAAAAATAACCTTAAAATTTGCTAAGATAATAGACTCTCAATATTCCCACACTTTACATAATTACCACACAAAAAATGGTAATTACATAAAGTGATGGATGTATTAGCTCACACTGTAGTAATAATTTCCAAATAAATAAAGTTATCCAATCGTCATGTTGTACATCCTAAATTTACACAGTGTTATACATCAGTTATATCTCAGTAAAGCTGAACAAAGCTTTAATAAAAACAATGACACCACAGAGGTTTAATTAGCATCTGCTTTGGTAAGTACCATAGCAGAATAGGGCCCAGAGATATGAGAGTGTCTAAGTGGAAAATGTGGTTCAAACCAATCCAGGGTGATATCCAGTGAGTCATTAATCTCATTTCTGGGAATAATGGAGGAATCACAGTTCAAAGTATACAGACATCATTCCTAAGCAGAGAGGAGCTCGGTACGTTTGAATATCATTATTTGACTATGTGGCTTGGAGTGTATTAGGCAAGGAAAGAGGGACATGGCTGAATCTGGGAAGGTCTGCACTTGCCAGAAGATTAAGGTCTTTCAGGCCAAAGTAGAATTTTGGATTTTACCCTGGGTGCACAGAAAAGACATTCCATATTAACATATATATATATATATACACACACACACACACATATATATATATATACATATACATATATATATATACATATACATATACACACATATGTGTGTGTATGTTATGTATATATGTGTATGTATGTGTATATATATGTATGATAGGCATTGTCAATTTGGAACATTATCTTGGCTCTGTCTGAAATACGAATATTTGATATTGAGTAGAAGCGGATGTAATGAGAACAGTGAACAGGCTGTTATTCAATGAAGATGTCAACATCGCCTGTACTAGCATAAATTAGCAAAATTGGTGAAATGGAGGTTTAAAGTTTACTTAGGATGTACATTTCTTCATAAAACCCATCAAGTTGATTCAATGTGTACCATGAGGTATTTACCTTGTGGAATATATTGAGGAATAACTCATCTACAATGAACACAAAGAGCAATAATTTAAAATATACCACATGGTGAGTGTTAAGAGTTGTACCCTTTCATGTAATTTACTGCCATAATCAAGTTAAAGATTATTTTCATTCCCTCTAAAAAGTTCTGGTGCCCATCAGCAATCCATTCCTTCTCCTACCATTTTTGATCTCGGACAAAGATTACTCTACTTTTCTCAGCAGAGTTTCTAGTTTACAGAAATAGAATCACATAGAAGGTACTATTTTGTGTCTGTCATGTTTCATTTAGCATAAGGCTTTTGAGACTCATCTACTTTGTTGCATGGGTCAGTAGTTTGTTGGATATGTGTGTGTGTATATATATATATATATATATATACATATATATATATACATATATTTAAATATATATACATACACACATACACACACAAAGACATATATATATATATACACACATATATATGCCTTATGAAAAATATAGGAGTATGAATTGACTGTTTAATAGTATACTTTTTTTTTAAAGGTGACATATATGGATCATAATTTCTCATAAGTCTATGACTAAATGAAATTGATTAACGCATTTAGAGTACTACATATATTCATGAACTACATGTTAATAAACTTCCAAAACTATGCATTGCATCATATCTTGCCCATATAGTTTCTCCCATGCCTATGAAGGCAAGTAGTGGTCAGAGAATTTTGTAGAACAATAACTCAAAAAACACAATAATAAATAAATAATAAATAATAAATATAGCCAGGGGCAGGTAAAGGTAGCTCTCAGAAGAGTCAAAAGGAGAGCAGTCAATAATTACCGAATTACTAGAAGTTTCACAAATATATTGCAAAAACTTAAGACTGGGGACATTTTATAATGTAAGTGGTTAAATTATTTTGGCAGATACAAAGAAGCTAACCATGATTTTATAACTAAAAAATCCTAGTAGTTGGAAATATTAAGCATAAGATGAAAGTCAGTGCTGTTTCACAGGAGATATTTGATCAGAAAATAGTACAATCGTATACGGACAGAAAATATTCTAGCAATTTATCAACAAATATCCTGAGCTGACAACTAGATTAAATAAATGAACAAAATGTAACAGGCTGAAGACAAGCCATCATGAAAGGAAACTTTCCAACTGAAGCTGAAATTAATGCCATTAAACATGGTGCTGCAGAAGATTTTAGATTTCACCAAATAACAAATGAAAGCTCCCTGCTGTTGATGTATAAGAAGATGGAGATTAAATGGATAGAAAAAAAGTAGGTGAGCAAACAATGAACTTGAAATACCTGTGAATAGAGAATATGGTATGTGTACATGTGCATATTTGAGTGTGTGTGTCTGTGTGTATACACATATATATGTGTGTGTACACACATATATATGTGCATATATACATGCATATATATTCACACATACATATATACACACATTAAATATATATACACATATGCATTTAAATAAATATGTATGTTATGAATGTATGTATACATAAATATGCATAATATAAAATATTTATACATATTTACTATTATTCTGTATAAACATTGGTATATATTCAAGTACATATTTAATGTATAAATATATAACATTTAAATATACATGTAAATACACATAGTGTATATATATATATATATATATACTTATGCATATACACCTATTTAAATATATATGAAAATTTTACACAGTTACATATGATATGTTTATATATGACACACACACACACACACACACACACACGTTTCATTTTGACCAGTAGCAAATTCTTTCTTGCAGGAACTGTAGTCTCTTAGAATTCAAAAGTAAGTGAGAAAAAGCAAGAAGTAATGAAGTTTAATGATCTCATTAAACCTTTGAGGCCAGTATACGCCACAGAAACATGGGATATGTATCTAAATAAGAACACTTTCACAATGGCCTTAGAATACTAACATTGAAAGATTTATTTTGGTCTTTTCTCTGTTCCAAATTCTCTGACCTCCCATTGAGTTACATTTTCCAAAGTGAATATAGACACAAATGTGCGTGCGCACGGCCAGCAATCAATTAGGAAATATTTTTTTGGCCCATTATTTCAAAGAAAAATAGCACCGCTAGTAATTTTTTTTTAATTTAAAATTTAATTATTTATTCCATACTAAGTGGTGTACTCTGTTTAAAATATTCCCAATTGGCAACTTTTGTATATTGACAAGTGAACATTTAGGATGTATGTATTCTGCCAAAACAACGAAAGACTACTACAAGAAAATCATAAGAGTACAAACTTAGGGACAAAGACAGATTGTAGCAATTAGTTTGAAAATTAAAAAAAAATAAATGTTTTATTGAAGGAGCAAATAGTGACTCTAAATTGTTCTGCCATTATTTTAGTACATCTTACTTGCAGTGTTAGGTATCTAACATTTATTAATAGATCACAGTGTATATATTTAGCCACATGCATTTTACATAATGCCACAAACACACCCCATGCAACCCCACAATGTTGAGCTGCATAAATTCTACTTCTTCACAGTAATTCCAATAGAAATAAAATTTCAATGACTGACTTCACAAAACGCCATTCTTTAATATAGTGAATAAACATTTATAGAGGGTACATGGGATGCCTGAATGCCTGATACAGTAAAAACATAACAGAGCAACACAAAATCCCTTTCTGCATGTTACTTACAATAGAAGTGGAGAAGTGGAAAGTAAACAAATAAATAAATTAGTGTATAAGATATATTGAGTTTCTAACACTACCTCTTTAGAGGGACTTTTACTGAACAAGCAAAAGTCAGTGTGATTAAAAGGTCACCTTCAGGTTTAAAGTTCTATTTGCACATTTATCACAATTTGACAAGTGATAATATATCTATAAATTTAGTATAAACACTTCAACAAAAGTTGGTTAAAATAATTAATAATAATTTTGACCAATGTTACCTATATCACATTTATACTAATTGATACAATTTTATTATACTTTGCTGTGATATATAATAATATTTTATATCAATATTTATTTTCTTAATGGATACATTTGCACAAGCAGATACAAGTTACTGACTACTTGTTTAGATCTTGGTGATTTTTTTTAGCTGCATAACATTCGGGTCACCATCTCACAACTGCTCTTAAGAGTTGCTGAAATTAGCCTTCAGCATTTTGGTGCAAGCTATCTTTCCTATGGGTCATGCTTTCATTTATCACTGTTAATATTATATCATTCAACTTTATTTCCTATACCCTATTACTGATGATGTTGCTTGAAAATAAAGAAACCAAAAAAAGTAAAAAAAAAAAAAAAAAAAGAAAAAAGAAAAAGCATTTTCTCTCTTTGAAATTTCCTAGTTCCCCAGCAAATGGCAAACTCCACACTTCCTGGCCTCCGTCTAATTTCTTTGTAATCACCAAAAATTTTAATGGGAGGAGAGATGTTATATATCATACATAATTCACTAGGCTCCCTCAACATGTATGTCAGTAATTTAGCTTAAGTAATTTAGACTCACAAATATTTCTTTCATGGTAGTTCAGTGATAACTTTGTGAAAATAATAATCTTACAACTCCTCAAAAATCTACTTTAATTACATCCCTTTAACTTTCTTAAGCAGAAAAGAAAGGATCCATAGTGATGAAATGAGATATAAAACTAGCTAGGTATTTCTATCTTATATATAACAATTGTATTTCAAATGTTTATGTTAACTGTTAGAAGTCACAATGTAAAATAATTATATAAAATATACATTTTTATTATAGATGTATATTGGCATTGTTTTAAAAGATCTATACAGTACAAATTATCTAGTGTTAAGAAACCTGAACATGTGTTGAGTTTATGCTGAATAATTGAGTCCCAACTTAATGTTTAGATATGTATACCCATTAAAATATATAATTAAAGGTGCTCATTTTAGATGACTGACATAAAATATAAAGATAAGGTTATTTTTAAAGGACATGTAACATTGTTGCAAGATATTCTGCCCCCAACAATGCTGAAAGTACTTCTTTAAGATGAACATTCAGCAGAGAACAATGAGAAAAAATATATATGTATTTGAAGACATCACAAAATTACGACAACTGATACTGTCTGTAAGTCTAAACAATTCAGGAGCTGGGGAATAGTGTAACATATAAGATCTCTTTCCTTATTTATAAATTTGGTGATTATAAAAAAGCAGGAGGGGAGAGGGAAGGAAAGAAGATAAAAGCTGACCAGAGATTTCCTCAACTACAACTTTGGATAAATATTCAAGTTTAGACTTTCAGACCTGTGAAGGAGGAGGGATCCATTAAATATCTACAGCTTTTGGAGACATTTTCAAAGGGTTCTCTACCCTAGAAGTAAAGTATATCAAAATAGATCAACCAATATAAAGACTGAAGCACAGTTTAGGATGTGATTAAATCCTAACTGCATTATCACAAATTGATTTTTAGAAGAAAAGTAAAACCTCTTGAGATGCACACACACACACACACACACACACACACACACACACACCTGGGGTCATGCTGTGCATACTTCAGGTAATAGGCCCAAATATCTTTGTCCCTCCTTGCTCCAATCTATCTCAGGCACAGTTCAGGAATCCCTGGAGGGAAGCCTGCAGAACTTGGTCTAAGTATAGACTCCAAAATGACCTTGGAACTTTGGTCCAGCTCCCTCAAGCCACAGTATGTTAGCAGTTCTGCTGGCCCAGGAACCTGGTGAGATGCATTTCCATCTACACCTCCAGAAATCCTGAAATGGCTCCAGACTTGGCTTCAGCCACTCCAAGCCATAGACCATTAGCAGTCCTGTCAGACTTGGGTCCCAGAAGGAGACCAGTTTTTAATGTGGCCCATGATCATGCCAGCCAATCTTTGTCTCAAATAATCCTGTAGCCCATCCCAGCCAAGGTTAGGGAGCTGTCCTGCCTGCCCAGGAACGTGGCAGGAGACATGCCTATCGCTTCCTCCAGAACTAGTTCTGCAGACCTCAGTCTGTGCTGCGCACCACGAAACAGCCCTGGAACTCAGTTCTAACTCCTCTCAGCTACGGTTTGGAGCCAGTCCTGCCCTCCCAGGGACCCACTCAGAAGCCAGACACATCTGCGCAGCTGGAAACAGGCCACTATACGTAGACCCGACTGTGGAGACTGAAGCAGACAGTTGTCCCAGCACCACTCTACTAAACAAGATGTCAGAGACAGTAACATCCACCCAGGGACAAGAGAGGATGTCCCTCCTCCCCTGCCAAACCAAGTCCCTTGTAACAGGCCCACCCACCACGGAGACCATTGTAGGCCCAGCAATGGCCTCCAGTATTTTTGTGATCCAACTCCAGTGACCCAGCTCCAATTCGCCATAACTGTGATTCTGGAAGTAATCTCATCAACCCAGACAACTGACAGGAAAAGGTCTTTATCTGCTGAAACCAATCTGTAAAGAATGGAAATGGTACTTGCTCCTTCAAATGGACAGACCACTGTGAGCCTACACAGATCAAGAAGAATCAGGCAAATATGATACCATCAAAGGAAACTTAGAAAGCCCCAGTAAGTGATTCCAATGAAATGGAAATCTATGAATTGCCTGACATAGAATTCAAAATAATCATCTTAAAGCACCTTGGTGAAATGCAAAAGAACGCAGACAACTAAATGAAATCAGGAAAACAATGCCTGGGCAAAATGAGAAGTTAAATAAAGAAATACAAACCATAAATATATATATATATATATATATATATATATATATATATATATATATATATATATATATCCAAAGCAGTAATCCTGGAGCTGAAGAATATGACAGAACTAAACAATTCAGTAGCAACATTCAACGGCAGACTCAATGATACAGGTGGAAGAATCAGAAATCTGGAAGACAAGTCATTTGCATTTAGCCCTTTACAGGAACAAAAAGAATAAGTGATAGAATAGGATGGATGTGATATTGATTGGAGTGGTGTGCAATGGGGAAAATTTGGGTTCTTGGTAATATCTTATTTCTTAACCAAGGTGGTGATTCCACATGAGTGTTCCCTTTTCGGTAAGTCTTTCTCCTATCAATTTAGATTTTGTCTTTTTGTCTCAGTTCTATTGCCTTTTGGACAGTATTTCCTCCCTTGGAGGCATCTCTGCAGGTGTGCTCTCTAATGCTGCTGGATAGATTTTCCCATACATCTACTGTACTACCATTCTGGGAATTTCCTTCACCTTCATGTGATGGTTTATTTTGTCTTTCCCTTGTGTTGAATCTCATTTTTCCTGGATTATATCTTTTCCTTAATGGTTGTACTTCCTTTCTTTAAAACTGTCACATATTTCAACAGCATCCTGTAGATACCGCTACAAACATTTTTTTGAGATTTTAGATGCCTAAATCATCTTTAATCAATTGAACTTTATTGCTATTTAGCCTCATTTAGAATTCCAGGTTGAGAATCTAATACTACCAAAATTATAAAGCTGTCATTCTATTTGCTTTTGAGTATCACTCTTGTTCTTTAAAAATCTGATGACTTTCCTAAACTAAAATTTTAAATTTCATCTTTAACATATTCTTCCCCTCTGTTTCCATCTTTGAATGTCACCATTGAATAAGCAACCTTTATCCTTAATGTTCTTTAACTATAAAATGACATGACTTTCATTGCTTCTTGCTTTAGTCATTGCATTTATCACTCAAAGGGCTCTTTTAAGAAGCAAACTCATGTTTTTTCACTAACATGAAATACATTTGCATTACGTCTTTTTAGTTTACTCAACTCAGTTTCTTCTTTTTATCATTCCGGGTATACTATTTTGTTTGTATGATGCTGAATGTTCTAGACTGAACTGATCCTATAAGAGGATTATGTTTCTTAGGTTCTCCAACTACTTTTTCCCTTTGAGATTTGTTTTTTAGCCTTAAACCCTGACATTGACTTCTCCACCAACCACCACTCCACTATGTGTTTAATACAAAGGAACTCAGGAACTCTGAAAAATCATAATATACTTATTTAATAAATATATCACATATAAAATAGTGTAGTCTTTTAAACTTTTTTCTTTATATACTATAAAACTTATGACAAGACCCTTTTAGCCATTAATTTATTTTAGTTTCTCTGTTATATTATAGACTATACCCAAATACCTGGTAAGCTTTGACTCTCATATTTAACAAGGAGAACAATTTAGAAGTTCATATTTATAGGAACTTGATCTTGGACCAGTAGGTTCCCTCAGATATAAATCCTCAGATAATCTGTCTAGGGTAGTATTATCCTAAGAGGTTTTTAGATGCTAACCACACCCTTCCACCTGCAATTACTGCACCATTTCTCTGATAGCTTTTACACTGACATATTCTCAAAATGTTGTTTAATCATCTCCAATTCCTTTTCCTTTATTCTCTATCAACATCACTAACATAGAGTTTCACAAACATTCCACCATGGAAGAGCTCTTTCTAAAATCTCATAGGACTACACATTGGTGAGTTTTAGCAAACCTTCAAAGAAAAATGTATTTCCATTTTACATACAGTATTTGAGACAACAGGAAAAATAGTTGAATGAATCTACCCAATTTAATGTCTTAAACTAACATACAAAGAAAACAAAAATTGTATATTTATATCATTATATATAAACATTAAATATAAACATCATGTGAAAATGTATTAAAAATACATGGAAAAATTAGGAAATTAAGTTTGTAAATATAAGTATGACACATCATTACTAAATATATTTTGGATCAGCAATATAAGAATAGCTTTACATTAGAACTATATTCCTGTAACTGTATATAGTAAATAAGCAAAAAATATGTAGATCTGAAAATGATTAACAAAGCTAAATATTTTTTTTATCTTTAAGTCATATGCTAAACAGTAAACTATTCAAAGCATTAACATTAAAACCCATAATCAAATACTTAACTACAGTTACTGTTTAATATTTACTGGCAGTAGTAGCCAATTCATTAAGATAAGGAAAAACTATAAATGCCAAAAAAAAACAAAAAAAAAAAAACAAAGAAGGAATAAAACATTTATTATTTGTAGAAATATGATATCATATACCTGGTAATCTCAAATAATAAATTGACAAACCACTTAAATTAATCAGTGTTTTGTGAAAGGTGGTTAAGTACAAGATCAATGTTAAAAATTAAAAATGTTCTAAATATCAACTTTGCAGAAACTTCTAGTTTCCTCTAATTGTCTTTTATTCTCTTTATCTTTAGGCACATAAACACTACTCTTATTATCGCAACTTACTACTGTGGTTTAAAGACCTTTAAAGTCCATTTGTAGCTAATGTTAACCATGTGACAAATTTCTAACTAATGAACTATGAACAGAGTTTAGTGGGTAATTTCAGGAAAACCCTTTAAATAGAGGACATATGTGTTTTCCGCTTTCTTTCATGCTTACTGCCTGGAATGCAAATACAACTGCTAGAACTTCAAGACCATAATTTTCTTTGAAATAACCTTGACAATCAAAGCTACAGCTGGTATAAAAACAATCCAAAACAGTCCAGAAAAGTTCTATTCTTGAAAAGATTAGCCGTGAACTGCCTACCTTTGGAATTCTTTTATGTTTAAAACATGACCGTTTTTTTTAAACCACTATTTTCTCAGTCTTAGTTCTGCACATCTAAACTTAACCAAATAGTTTTTTAAAACAATACAATATAATTAGGAAAATAAACAGAAACTAGATTTCATTCACAACAGAAGTTTATATTACAGTAAGCTAATGACTGAGAATGGAATGCAGGGAATTTTGCTTGTTTGCTTCTGTGATCTAACACAATTTTTACAGTTGCATTTACATTTTCAATGGGCATTTTGTCCCAGTGATCCATTCTGTACATCTGTCAACCATATTATTGAGGTGTTGAAATTTGTTGAATTAATTAGTGACTGCCATCCAAAATTTGGCATATTACTAACTACAGGTATTCTCTATACCCTAGGTTGGGGAAGATCTAGAGTTTGCGTGTTTTTCTCTGTAGTTTTAATAAAATTGCAAAGGCTTAAGGGGTTATATAACTCGATACTTTTTCATTACCCTATTTGTCAAATGAGAAAAGTCTTAGTTTGTACTAAAGAATGTGACATAAAATCAAAACAAGCTTGAAAACATAAAATCCTCCCTACCTTCCTTTACTGAAGAGTGCTGATGTTACTAACTGGTGCCTTGAGAATCACAATTCTTCATCCTCTTCTAGGAAACTCCAACGTAAAGAGAAAGTGTTAGCAGGAAGGGAAGGATAGATGTGAAACATGGAAGAGAAAGCTGAGAAACATCCCACAAGTGCACTCCACTGACTCAATCTTGCCCTCTATCATCTGAGAATTGACTTTTCCCCATTATCCAAATAAATGCAAATAGTAGCAGAAAATATCTTTATATCCCAGTCACAGAACATTTCTTTTTGGAAAAAAAAAATGTACTATGTTTCAATTGATAAAAAAAAAAAAAAAAAAATATATATATATATATATATATATATATATATATAATGTATGTATGTATGTATGTATATGTATATGTATATGTATATGTATATGTATATACATATACATATACATATATATGTGTGTGTGTGTGTATATATATATATATATATATATTTAACGACTTATGGGATTTTTCAAACAGTGAGTGAAAGCTGAATTACATTATAATATTTGGTAAATATTGCACAAAAGTAAACTGGTTAAATACAAATATAAGGGAATAAATGTTACCAATGTTGGCAAATATTCTTAATTTTTTAAGCGATAAACTGCAAAAGAAAAAAACAACTTTGCTCTATTGTAATTACAACAGAAAATGAATCTTAAAATGTTATCCCTGACATAAAAATTTATTTTGGTTCTTTGAAATATGTGTAGAAATGTTCTTATGTATATACAATTTAATCTCTACATGAATCCCTTTATCTAAAAGAAATTATTAGGAAACTACTTATAAGTTTTTCAGATTAAAAAAAAAACAAATCAATATTAAATTCAAATAGAAAAAAAAACAATACCTTTGGAATCATCATTAAAATGTCATCTGGTTATTAAGATACATGACTGAAAAAATTTTTTGTCCCATTGTAATGGCCTCCTGTTGCTTTATAAATTAAAAGGAAAGCAGATGGATTCATACAAAAATAAATTCTCAGGAAAAGCTGAAGTTTACATTGTTCAAGTAGAAGAGTCATTTTAAATATATTTAATTTGGTCTTAATTTTTCCTTGTTTAATGACAAACACATTTTTAATTAAAAATGTCTTCAGTAGTGCTAAATTGAAATAGCATTTGCTTATTAAACTGTTGATTTATATTTTGAATAGACTGTGATCTTCAAAATAAGTTGCCTTAATTATCTCCATTTGCCTAGGACCTATCACTGTGCCCAAAATGAGTTGGAAGTACTCCATTCTCTTGTTTTTCAGAAGAGTTTGAAAAGGTTTTGTATTGTTCATTAGATAATTAGTAAAATTCATCATTGAAGCCATCTGGATCTGGACTTTTCTTGTTGGAAGGCTTTTTATTACTGATTCAGTCTCCTTACTAGTAATCGATCTGTTCAGATTTTCCATTTCTTTATGTTTCAGTCCTGGAACATTTGTTTCTAGATATTTATCCGTTTCTTCTAGGTTGTTCAATATGTTAGTATATAATTGTTCATAGTAGTCTCTTATGATATTTGCATTTGCATGTTATAAGGTTTAATATCTCCTCTTTCATTTATGGTTTTAATTGAGCTCTCTCTTTTTCCTGGTAAGATTAGCTAAAGGTTTTGTCTATTTGGTTCATTTTTTCAAGAAACAGTGCCTAGCTCCACTGATTTTTTTCTACTGACGGTTTAGTGTATATTTTATTTATTTCCATTCTCATTTTTATTTCCTTTCATCTATGAACTTAGGGCTTATTTGCTATTTTTTTTCAGTTCTCTGATATGTAAAGTTAGGTTGTTTATTTGAGATTTAATTTTTCTTAATGTAGGCATTTGTCACTATAAACTTCCTCTTGGAATTGCTTTTGCTGCATCTCACAAGTTTGGGTATGCTTATTTACATTTTCATTGGTCAAATGAAAAAAGAGACAAATGACCCAGTTATTTACTTACAAAATGAAATGGCGGAAAAAAATGAATCATAGAGGGAGACTTCTAATAAAGACATGAGACATAACTACTCCCCAAAAAGTAAAATATAGTATTTAAGAATGGCCACTTAGGTTATAAGCTATAAAGTGAAGCAAGAACATGATTACAATTAAACACAGATAATGGTCACATCAAGGTTGTGGAGTTTCTATTGCGAAAAAGTAGCTGGAAGGCTTCACTAATGGCTGGGAAGTCTATCGATAAAAGTGTGGTCACTTGTTCAACATGTACATACTGGCTAAGCTAACCATGTTTGCGTTACATTTAATAATAAAAAGACTTTCATCAACAGCATTCAAGAAGATAAACTATATAATTCACCAAATCTATAATAAAGCTGATGATCTAGCGTTGAAAATGAGATACAACATTAAGATTTGGGTAGCTAAGACCTCAGCCAATATCACATTACAGGCATAGTCGACTAAGGACTCTGCTGCCATTAACTTCCACTGTCATTGTCACTTTCACAGCATTATCACTTTGACTTCAGGACAAAGGAATTCATGGTTTGCCTTGCAGCCACTGTCCTTTTTTTGCCACTCTCTCTAGATTCAGAATGTTGGTGCCAATGCCTGATTGGTCAAGCCTTAATCACATGACCACCTAAACAGTTCCTAGGTGGAGAGGAAAAAGAAGTTTCTCATCAGATCTTCTGAGGTGGAAGGCAGGTTCAGTCCCCTTGAATAATTATACTGTGGAGAATCCTACTTAGAATAGTTGGTGTAAATATTATTCACATCATGGTATAGACCTAACTACTTCTATCTCCTTATAGACATATTAGTTTCATTATAGAAATTGTGAATAGAAGTGCAAAATGTTAAAAGTTGAATTCTTTGAAAAACTAGCAAATAATTAGATATCAATAATCTGGGTGGCCAGAACCCATTTTTCTGGAAACTGAGTGTTTTAGATTTTATTAACAAGAAAGCCCTGCATATTATGGGAAGAGAGATTAACACAAGTAGTGGTCCTAAGGCAGAGTAAAGAATGAAATTAAAAGAGTGTCT
Source organism: Rhinolophus hipposideros (assembly GCF_964194185.1). Lineage (NCBI taxonomy): Eukaryota > Metazoa > Chordata > Mammalia > Chiroptera > Rhinolophidae > Rhinolophus > Rhinolophus hipposideros. The sequence goes on from NC_138050.1 coordinate 95,758,722, forward strand.
GAGATAACAAGGTGGAGGTAGTTAAAAAGCAAATGAAAAGAACTTGAAGGCTGCATTGTGGATTTAAAATTTATATTTTGGTACAATAAAAAGCAATTGAAATGTGTAAACTGATTACATGAAACATAATACTTCACTATGTTATGTTGACATATTTCATGACTAATATTCTTCATGATTCTGAGGAATATTATTCTATCTTTAGTCTATTCAGAGTTTATGATTAATGCATGGTGAATATAATCAAAGACCTTTTTAATATCTCCTGGGACGATCAAGATGTTTTTTCTGATTTAACTGCTGATAGGGTATACTATATAAATACATTTCTTCATATTAATCAATCCTCAGAGTTCTGGGAAATACATGCTTCATGATAAAATACATTTATTTTTAATATGCTTTTAAATTCTATTTGTTATTTTATTTTCGATTTGAGCATCTAATGTATTTATGACTGAAATTGTTCTATAGTTTTAAATATATTTGTCATTTTCTATTAACAAGTTTAGTTAAAATTTAAAAGATAAATTCTCTCAATTCTCATCTTTTCCCCATTCTATAATCATTAAGAATTGTGTCTGTTCATATTGTGTACAAATTCTACCTAAAAATAAATTAAACAAATTGTCTGAGTCTATTTCTCATCTGTTATCATGTTTGGCCAGGTTTATTCAACTCCCCTTCAAATCTAAGTCTGCTTTCTCTTGCATTCATTCTTTTCTTGACAACCAACAAAATATAAACCGCTGTGATGATCTCAGCTCCTCCTACAGTGCTTTCTGTTTTCTATCCCCTGATGCAAAAATATCACTCCTTTCCCATATCACAAACTTTTTGACTAAGATCTAGGACTTCATGAACATTCTCTTTAACATATATTTCCTCTCCCCATGTCTACTAGCCCAAAATACTTCTTGGAATATTTCTTATACATTATCTCTTTAACTAAAATCTGTGTATCAACTATGAATGTTGCTTTCATTGCAGCCATTTTATTTTATTATATGGTATTTATTTATTTATTTATTTATTTATTTATTTATTTATTTACTTACTTATTTCATGGTCTCTGGTGTCAGGGAAAGGGGTTATATATCTCACGTGATCTCTGATGCCATCTTTATTATATTATACAATCTTGTTATGTTTCCTTAAGCCTTATTCCATCTCCTCCATGTACTTCTTATAACGAGTGTACGATCCATCGCCCTGTAAAAAATCCCCCCTTATTCACTAAAAATTTTCTCTCTTGCATATAACTTTCTTTCCCAATTCAAATGCTGACAAGATTCTGAACGGTATCACTAGTCTTATGGGAAGCACACCCAATCCCCAACTCATTCAGTTCCTTACCTTCCTCATAAATTCCATTCTTTACTGCATCTCACCAACAGCTTCTGTCGTCACTTATTTTAACTTATTATCAGAAGAAATAATTCTCCCTTCTAAATTACTTTTTTCAAGCATTCATTCCTACATGCTATTCAATACTTCATATTTTTTAAGTATGTCTACCTACTCATGTCCTCTTATTTCTTCCTTTTGCTTTATGAATTCTTTAGATTTCATGACATACTATCATTTACGTTTTTTTTATAGTTTTATTTTATTTTATTTTATTTTTACATCCCTCACACCGTGAACCCCCCTTCCCCCATCCACCACCACCCCGACTTCACACCGAGCCATCACATTATACACATAAAATTATAGTTGGCATTCATTAATGTCCAGCCTCTGGTGTACAATGCCATGACCAGGCATCCACAGCATCCCTCAGGTGGTCTCCCAAACAGGACACATGTACTTTTAATTAGAATATTTCAAATAGTTATTATGTTGGTGTAAAAGTAGTTACAGTTTTGCAACTATTTCTAACCTTTTAAACAACCTTTGTTTTTGGAACCAACCTAATATAGTATAGCTATCACTGTTCTATGCAAAGAATCTGCAATATTAGTTTTAAGTGACACCAAATTGGCAAAATCCTATCACTTGTGGATGCAAATATTGTCATACATACATGTATGCACAAATATGTCATCATTATTAGTAAAAATGACACAAGCTGTAAGAGTTATACAATAATAAATTTACTGTCTTCAAGTGAGCTCTGAAAACTCACAGGAAATACACCTTATTTATTTGATCCGATCAGTCATTCAAACCTTTTCTTAGCTTTATCTCTGACCCATGCATGCCTCTTTCTCTTCGAAAATAAAATGTAATCAAATAATAAGAACACTCAAATTTTCATAATCTTAAAACTACCTGAATTGGACTCACTATCTCCCACTATGTTCTGAAGACTGAATCCTTCACCTGTTTTCTGAATCTCATTCCTACCAGATTTCTCAGAAACACTATACTTTGAGTTATCTTTTTTATTATTTTATTATCCTTTGTTTTCATTTTCCCATTTCCAATTAAGTTTTTTTTTCTCTTGGCTATAAATATTTATATCAGTGATTTTCTTTTTCCTTTTGAAATCAACCAGCCAACCAACCAACCAACCAACCAACCAACCAACCAACCAACCAACCAAAGCTTTACAAAAACGTCCTGTCCTCCATTTATCCAGAAGTGGTTGTTTACACTTGATTTCTCTTCTTCACCTCTGTATTATTAATCTTGTGACTAACATATGGCCTTACAACTGCAACTTGTATAGAATCATAAAAGCCATTTACATGTTGCTAAACATGAGGAATACGCTTTGGTCTTCAGTTTATTTCACTTTTCCGAACAGTTTACTGCATTGGCCAATCACCCCTTTCTGAAACCTTGTCATCTCATGATTTCTGTAATGCCACATTAATATAGAAAGCATTTAACTAGACTTAAAATATGAAAATATAGTACACTTTCAAGTCAATTATATATTAAATACACTAATGTGGCACTCTATGAGGAGAACTAAATGTGAATAGTGTATGAGGATATAAAGAAACATACACATGTGCACACACATAATTCGAAAGAATGAGCTAAAAGGGCTAATCTGCTGAGAATTGAGAGGTTTTACCAGCTCAATCTTCTCTCTGCACGTGATATACTAGAATAATTTTACATTGTCACATTAAACAAAGTAGCTGTAATATAATGATTAGGAATTCCTAAAAATAAGTTAATGTATCTTTCTGGGATGAAGTTTTGTAGAAATCTGAAATGGCCCAGATCAATTTCTTTAGTCAGTATGAAGTAACTTAGATACTCTAATTTCAAAAACAAATTAATTTATATAATTTTAAGATGTTAATGCCTTTATAATTTTAAGATGTTAATGCCTAGCTAGATGATAGCTATTTGAAATATTAGCTAAGGAATAGTGAAAATGCTCAAAAACTGAAAAAAAATCACTGGTATCAATATATGGAAACTATATATTTTAAACTGCTAAACTGTAGAAATTAAAGAGCAAAAATTGCATAACCACTAACCATGATCTTCCTTAGAGATGAAATATGGAATTGAATTTAGTTGACATAATTTTTCTCCAATGAGTTACAAAGTAAAATGTAAATGCTTTAAAAGAATGTAGGCAAATTACTTATCGTTTCTATAGATTTTTCATTCTACTTGTAAAATGTCATGCTCACAGGACATATCTGGCAGGTTTTGTTTTGTAATGGTAGCCCTTTGATAAAACTCATTTTCTTAACTCCCATATTAAAAACACAAAATCAGAGTCTTGGACAGACTGTAATAACAAACACCAAAAACAGTGTAGTGTGACACTGTAATCTGGGAATAGATATGCTTTTTTGTTGTTGACTCCTGATAATAACTGTAATTTCCACTGCGACATGAAAAATGATAACTCACATTGACTGATTTATTTCTCCATATCAATATTATAATAAGAATTTTATATGTTTTCATTCATTTATATCTTAAAATAACTCAAAGACACTTCCTCCTCCTCTTTTGCTGCTGCTTCCAATTTACATGGAAAAGATTAAGTTACCCAAAGGATTTTAAATGAAAAGTGAATTATGGAAAGTCTTAGTAACCAAAGGTTCTACAATTATTATAGTATGGAGTATGACAATAATGTGGGGTTCTAGCTACGGAGCACGTATGTTTAGCCACTACACTGACTGACTATTCAGAGAATACAGATACCAGATAATATTCCCAGTACATACGTAAATTGAACATAAAAAACATTGTTTTAATGGCTTATTAGAGAGATTTTTAACAAAAATTGTGCCAAATACAGCCACTGTTGTTGTTTTTTTGTTGTTTTGTTTTGTTTTTTGTTTTTGTTTTTGTTTTTTGTTTTTTAGGAGGAAGCAATTTATACAGAATTTAAATTCATCTATATCTATATTTGTATATCTATATGTATATCTGAGAAAATATGTCAGGGTGTATGACGAGATGGTGATAAGTATTAAAACAGAATTTGTAAATACTGTTTTTAGTTATTCTTATTCATTACATCTGTGAGATTTGTAATAGTATTTTTCAGTTAACTATGAAATAGTAGTTAAAGGAAAATCCCATCTCTCATGTAAGATGTGTGTTCAAACTGCAAGAAATACCGGTGCAAAATTAAAGATCCATCTCAGGCTTAAGATTTGGAGTTTACTTTAAACAAAATTCTATAAACATATTATAAATGTGTGTACATTTTCTCAGTTTACTTTAAGCTTTTTCAATGGGGTCTCTGGCCAGCAAATGATGAGAACCATCGTCACTAGGGTAAATAACAGAGATTATTAGTTGAATGATCTCCAAATAACTGTTTTAGTAATGTTCATTTAATGTGCCAACAAATATAACGACAGGTCTTGGTTGCACTAAGCCTAGCCAAACTAGTAGACCTGATGGAGCATCAATAAATTAGAGGAGGATAAAAACATACTTTTATTATATAATACATGACTAATCAAGTCACTTGAGCTGTGTCTTAGCTCAAATATAACATGACTGGATTTGATAAGGTCAGTTCCTATATAGACCGATGTGGGTTACTAAGAAATCAATGGCATGAGAAATACTGAGCAAGTTAATGAGGAATCAATGCTGTTAGTCATGATATAAGACCTAAGCCAGCTCTGTGTGAGATGGAAATACTCCAGACTCAACAACATTAATATTCTACAATTGTAGTTTAATCTGACCAAAATTTTTAAATAATGCTCTACCTTCATTTAATTTCCTCAAAGCAGTTGATATGTATATATATATATATATATATATATATATATATATATATATATATGTATATTACAAAGTATTAATGTAAACTAGACGTGATTATGATTCTAAGGGCTTTACAGGTGAACACGTTTATAATATAAGCACTATATCATTTTTACTTTCAAAAACAAGAGAGTCATGTTTAGAATTTACCTGTCTACATTTTTTTCTATATTTAAAAGCAATTACTCTTTTGTCAGGATAGTCATAACAGACTAATTTTATTTCGGCGCCTAATTTTTATCAATCTAACCCACTACTAAAAGGTTATTATAAGTGTTTAAGATGAATTCTAGGAAAAAACAACTTCTATGATCTCCAGGTGTTTATGTATGGTGTCTGCACCTCCTTGTTTTGGGCGATATTTGCACATACCAAAATGATCATGGTTTGTGAACAAGGCAAAACTAACAATTTATGTAGATACTCTGTTTTCCCAAAAATAAGACCTAGGCGGACCATCAACTCTAATGTGTCTTTTGGAGCAAAAAAATAATATAAAACCCGATATTGTATTATAATATATAATATTATATTATATTTATCAAATTATATAAGACCCAGTCTAATATTATAGTAAAATAAGACCGGGTCTTACATTATTTTTTTCTCCAAAAGATGCATTAGAGCTGATGGTTGGGCTAAGTCTGATTTTCTGGGAAACATGGTATAACAGTCATAGCCTAATTAGATTTCACATTTAAAATGTTATATTATTGATCATCTCAATCTTAAATACTGCATACCACAGTCATGTTTTAAAAACTGCAATTGTGTGATGGCTTCAAAAAATCTTCCCTAAGCCACCCACACATCGGACCAAATATGAGGTCTGACAATTAAGTTCACAAACTCATCCTAGAAAAAGTGCTACATACCTCATTGCTGAATATCACTATGGTCACCTTTGAAGCACGCCCCTTGTGAAGCTATGCACCAATGCCAGTGCCTAATCAACCCTTCAAAGCAATTTTGGAACTCTTTTTCTGGAATGGCCATCAGAACTGCTATCATATTACCCTTGATGTCCTGAATGTCATCCAAACGTCTTCCTTTCAATATTTTCTTTATCTTTTGTTAAAGAAAGAAGTAATTGTGGGCCAGATCAGGTGAGTAGGGAGGGTGTTCCCATACAGTTATTTGTTTACTGGCTAAAAACTCCCTCACAGACAGTGCCCTGTGAGCTGGTACATTGTTGTGATGCAAGAGCCATGAATAGTTGGTGGAAAGTTCAGGTTGTCTAACTTTTCCAAGCAGCCTTTTCAGCACTTCCAAATAGTAAACTTGATTAACTGTTTATCCAGTTGGTAGAAATTCATAATGAATAACCCCTTTGATATTAAAAACAGGTAGCAACATCGTTTTGACTCTTGATTTGGGTGGAACATTTTGGTCGTGGACAGTTGTCTGACATCCATTGCGCACTTTGACACTTGGTTTTAGGGTCGTATTGGCACACCCATGTTTCATCAGCAGTGATAACACGACCCAAAACATTGTCTTGCCTCTCCAAAAGGTCTTGGCAAACTTCAACTCTCCTTTGATGCTGTTCATTGGTGAGCTCTTTTGGAATCATTTTTGCATATATCTTTCTCATGCCAAGATTTTCAGTTAAGATTTTCCTAACTGTTTCTCTATTGATGTCTACTTGGTCTGTTGTGCTTCTCATAGTCATCCAATGATATTGATGCACAATTCAATGATTTTTTTGCAATGGTTTCATCAGTTCTGCTCATTACTGTCTCTCCTGACCTCTTTTTATGAGAGACACCTTCTCTCCCATCAGAAAAGTGTTTGATACATTTGTACACTGCCCTTTCTTCATTGCATTGTTCCCATAAACTTGGGCTAACATATCCCTGATTTCACTTCCACTCTTGCCAAGTTTAACAAAAAATTAAATGTTTGTTTATTGCTCTAAATCAAGCTCTGACATTCTTGTAATGGCACATAAAATCACGCACCAACAATAATGAACGCCACTCAGCAAGACACCACAGCATGTTGACATGAACACAGCTGTGAGACTCTGATATACCAAGGTTATGAAACCTTCCTGAGCTGTTTGTGCAGTGCTGCCAAAGTAAGCCCATGATGACAAGTTCATGAACTTAATTGTCAGAAGTCACAAGTGGGTTATAAAACTGAAAGCAACAAAGGAACAAGACAAACAAAGCAGCAAAAACTCATGGACGCAGAAAACAGTTTAGTGGTTATCAGAGGATATGCAGAGGGACAAAGGATAGAAGAGGGTAAAGGGGGTCAAATATATGGTGATGTAAAGAGAACTGACTCTGGATTGTGGATACGCAGTGTGCTATACGGATGCTGTATTAAAGACATGCACTCTTGAAACCTATGCAATTTTACTATTGTCACCCAATAATTTTGTTAAAATACATTTAATAAAGAAAGTTGGCTTCTATTGCTTTCAAATTATAGAAGCCATGTTTTCAGGTGAGAACAAAAGAGATCAAATGTATTTTAGTGGGGTAGTTTTAGAGTCATATTTACCAAATTAGATAAACAGCAATTTACTCAATACCAAGAAGAATCAAAAGCAAGGACATTTTTATTCCAAATGGTAAATTGTATTTTACTGGTGTGATTTTCATTGGAAGGGGGAAATGTTTACTTGAAGTTCATTCTATTTAGCTAAAACCAAGGGACTCTACATTAAATGTTTATTTTATGAGACTTCTTCTAAAGATCAATACCATTGTTACCAGCAGACTTAAAATCTATAAATGTATAGTGCATTGCCTCCAGAAATACATTTATGGCTTCACAGAAACAACCTCTGCAGATGCAAGTTTTAGATGCTATAAGGGCCATTCTACATGGGGAATGTATTATTATTTAAATGTGGTTGTTTTAAATTTATATCTGAATTCTTCCTTAACTAATTCAATAAGGCTCATGATAAGATTATGACTAAAACAAAGGCACCATGTGTGACTTACAAAAAAAATAATTAATACATATAGAGTTTCTTGTTTTTATTTATTTTTTTAATTAGGACTTAGAAACACATATGATAACATTGCTAGTTTATTTTGAATAGTACTGGACTAAAAGCAAACTTGACTAGTTAGGAAAAAATATTTAAAACCTGTCTTAACAATAAACACATGATATTCTGAGATCATTCTGGTGTTTGTTGAACATAATTTTCACATTTTTTTAATTAAAATATGCAGAATAGGAAGGGGAGAAAATCATTCCAAAATCATTACTATTATCAAAGTAAGTTTTCATAGGTTTTTATGGTTTAATCAAGAAATGCAGCAATACACTGTGAAATTTCACTTTCTAAAGGAAACATGTTAATTTATAACTACCTGTAATATTGATTTCAGAACTCAACTTTTGCACTCTGCTCATGGATTTCATTATCCATAAATACAGTATGTAGAACAAGATATTCTGGACATAATACTTTCTATATTCTGTTAAATCAGCTTATTTTCAATTAATATTTTCATTTAGTATCTATTAATATCTATTGATCTATTTAGCATCTATTTATATCATACAAATGTATATTTTATTTGAACTTTACATGACAGACAAAATACATTCAAAAAGTATAACACTATGAAAAATTAATTATTGGCATTAATGCAAGGTAACATCCCCATGCTTAAAATTCATGCTTAAGAAAGCATAAGCTAATATAAATGTGCAAAAATGTCTCAATGTTTTCCTATTCCTATTTTCCTTTTCTATTAATGCCCTCCAAATACCGGCCTGTACAATAGCTTCCTTCCACAAATAAAACTCTTTAAAATATTTCTTGTAATATGTTTTACTAGCAATGAATCAGATGTAGAAACTTAAAGAACACATTCTTAAAAACTTGTTGATTTTCAAGGCGACTTAAAGTTAAAAACTTTCATGAATTTTTATAAGAATTGAATCAAATTTTAGTTAATCATTCACTCTATGTCTTTAAATGTTCATGTAATAATAATACTGATTTCTCCTAAAACTTGTTATAAAAACAATCAGATGTTATATCAATAGAGAATTTCAATTTACTGTAAAAATGTAGTGGTGAATATTAATCATTTCTAATAAATTATTTGACCCATTTTTCTAATTATTTTAGTTGAATTAAACACAAAAAGAAACAAAAACTTAGTTTAATATAGTGGATCTTTTAACTTCCAGTGAATAATAACAACATATAGTGTGGGCTGTATTTATTTTGGACCAAAGCTATGTCACATTTTAATCATGTACATTTTGCAAATTCACTGTTCATTTACAGTCTCTATTGTCTTCTGTAATGAAAATAGAACCTCCTATCAAAGTGAGTCAGCTTTCCTTAAGTTAAAACCATGTGTATATAAACATGATATAGAAAATCAGAATCCTTTTGTTAGGTACATTGTTTAAATAGTATGGAATTTTTGTTAAATCCTCAATATCTTGTGTTCAAAAACAAATGATATTTTTGGTTACAATGGGGAAAGAAACCCTTGTCAATAAGTGGTATTAGGAGAATTGGAAAACCATAGGCAAAAGAATGAAAAAAGACTGCTATCTGTCACCATGTACCAAAATTAACTCAACATGGATCAAAGACCTATACATAAGACCTGAAACAATAAACTACATAGAAGAAAACATAGTTACTAAACTTATGGACCTTGGAATCAAAGAGGATTTTATGAATTTCCCTCAAAAACAAAGGAAATAAAAGCTAAAATAAATGAATGGGACTATATCCAACTAAAAAAAGAAACCATCAACAAAACAGAGTCAACCAATCGAACGGGAGATGTTTGCAAACAACATCTCCAATAAGGCCCCAATATCCAAAATATATAAATAACTCATAAACTCATACACCTCAACAAAAATAAAACAAACAATCCAATTAAAAATTGGGCAGAGGATTTGAACAGACGCTTCTCCCAAGACACACAAATCTCTCTCTCTCTCTCTCTCTCTCTCTCTCTCTCTCTCTCTCTCTCTCTCTCTCTCTCTCTCTCTCAACTGCTCAACTTCACTAGCTATTAGGGAAATGCAAATCAAAACCACAATGAAATATCATCTCATACCTATTAGAATGACTATCATCAACAAGACAGCTAATAACAAGTGTTGGAGAGGCTGTGTTGAAAAAGGAACCCACATATACTGTCGGTGGGAATGTAAATTGGTGCAGCTGCTATGGAAAATAGTATGTGGGTTCCTCAAAAAAGAATAGCATTAGCATATAACACAGAAATCCCTCTCCTAGGTATCTGCCCCAAAATATGAAAATGATTATCCATAAAGATATACCGTGTTTCCCTGAAAATAAGACCTAGCAGGACAATCAACGGTAGTGCACTTTTGGGAGCAAGAATTAATATAAGACCCGGTCTTATTTTACTATAATACAAGACTGGGTCCATAATATAATAAATATAATATAATACCGGCTCTTACATAAGACCCGGTATTATATAAGACAGGATCTAATATTATATAATATAATACCCAAACTTAAAAATCAAGATATATTAATTTTTGCTCCTAAAGACACATTAGAGATGATTGTCTGGATAGGTCTTACTTTTGGGGAAACAGGGTACGTACTGGGACGTTCATTGCAGTATTATTTATGGTGATCAAGACCTGGGTGGTGAACACACAATGGGATTTATAGAAGATGTAAGACAGAATTGTACACCTGAAATCTATGTAAATTTACTAACAATTGTCACCCCAATAAATTTAATTTAAAAAAAAATAACATACCTGGAAACAATCAAGGTGTCCTTTGTAGATGATTGGATAAAGAGGATGTGATATATATATATATACACATACACAATGGAATAGGACTTGGCCATAAGAAAGGATGAAATGCTGCCAGTTGTGACAATATTGATGGATCTTGAGATTATGCTAAGTGAAAAAAATCCGACAGAAAAAGTCTAGAACCATATGACTTCCCTCATATGTGGTATATAAAACTGAAAACAACAAAGGAACAAAACAAACAAACAAAAAAACAAAATCTCAAAGATACAGACCATAGTTTAGTGGTTACCAGAGGATCCAGGAGGAGGAGGGATGGTAGATGAGGGTAAAGTAGGTCAAATATGTTGTAATGGAAGGAGAAGTTACTCTGGATGGTGAGCACACAATGTGATATACAGATGATACATTATAGAAGTGTACACTTGACACCTATATAATTTTACTAACCATTGTCACCCCAATAAATTTAATTTAAAAAGAACAATTGAAACTCTAATTGTATATAAACTCCCATTATATAGAAAGAGAATTGTCCTTAGGGATACTCTTTTATAATTGCTATTTATAAACTGCTGAAATTAGAATAGACAACATATTTGGCTAGAAAAAGACATAACAAAATAACTATTTACTTCATGGATGTGTGAATGTGGGTGTAAATAAGTAAAAGAAAGAAAATAAGACAGGTATTAGTATACCATACAATATGATATTATCAGTTGTCATTGTTTCCTGGGACATGGAAACAATAATTTCTATGTACAAATAAAGAAAAAAAATGTCGCAAAACTACATTTCACAACAAGCCAGAAAAATAGCACATATCGTTATTATTATAAGTTGTATTTAAGCATGTTAAACACACCTTATGGGCTACACAACTGTTTTAAAATAAGAACAAATATAATTGAATTTCAAAATTAAAAAGAAAATGGCACATACTTTAAGAGAGCAGTGATCTTATGAGGGGATATCCTGAAAGTGTCAACCAATGTAATAATTAGGTCTATTTTTAATTACGCAAGTTCTCTTTGATTATTACTTAGAAAGACTTTTTGCAGTTAAGACCTTAGAAATATATAATTTTACAAGTTAATTGCTCCCAAGGATTTCCTTGTATCATACTTTATATCAAATATTATTTTAATAGTGCCACATCAACAAACTTGTGCATCAGCTTTGATTTACATTTTACATTCAGATGGTAAATGTATTAGGTTGGTGCAAAAGTAATTGCGTTTCTTGTAATTATTTTTAATCTTTAACAACCTCAATTACATTTGCACCAATCTAATATACAGAATGTGCCTTAACATCGTAATATATTTATAAATATTATACTGGTATCTCCTTGTTACCTAGTTGAAACAACGCTTTATTATTAGCAACACTGTTATATGATAGAAATAATGCCATTAGGTTACTGTAATTTTTCATGTGGACTCTATGACGTCAGGTCATGCATGACATGACTTAGTGAGTCTCGAGAGTCTTTGCATGTTCAGAGAGGAATTGCACATGCCAATACCAACTGCCGCCTGCACATGTAATGAACAGAGTTATCTACACAGACTATGGCTTCAGTGCCTTTGCATTCTAACAGACACACATACATTGATTTCAAAAAAATGAAACTGAATATTTGTTTCAGATTGTATGTATAATTTATACGCCGATGCACATTACATTCTCCCTTTAATTGAATATTTAAAATTGGGGATTAAAGTGTAAATCAATAGAATATTTTCAACTGAGGCAGCATATATAAGTTAAGAGCACAGCTCTGTAACCTCACTCCAAACCTATCTCTACTACTTACTACCTGTGGGTATTTGGGAAAGTTACTTACTCTCTTTAGGTTCAGTATCCTTACCTGTATATGAAGATAAAAGATGTAACTACTTATATATTGTTAAAGGATTGATTATTATTGGAAAAAGGATCTAGAATCTGACACCTAGTTAAGTACATAGATTTTTGTTAAATAGATAGGGAGGGTCAAATTGAGTTTCAAAACAGGTTTCAATAAATGAAGAATCAACAGTCTTGGGAATATTTCTGACACATAAGGGGGATTGAAAAAACAGTTATTAAAAAAAGAAGATATGGGAAATAATTGATGTGGGACATGAAGGAGAAGGACTAACCAATGACATAACAAACAAAATTGCAAAACAGAGAAATTCACCTGTCCTTCTTTTATAAATTAATATTGATATCTATATAGATAAAGCTATATATACTTATATGATAATATGTGTTTCGTTTTACAGTGATAAATTAAAATAAAATTTAAGTTATGTTTTAAAACTATCTTATTTTTAATCTATATTTCATAGTCAACAGAGAGGGATTATATATTACTATACATGAGATAAATGGATCAAACTTCCTAGTTATGTGAAATTAACTACAGTGATAATCTCTCTATATTGGAAAATATACAAAAAGGAGGATAAAAAGATATTATGACCTAAGAACAGTGTAAGTTATCCCCCAAAATACACTACACTTTTTGTTATTTGTTTTAGGTTATTTGTTAGCAGTAACTGTGAAAGTCTTCAATAAGAAAAAAAGTAAATAAAAATTTTAGTTTCTAAAAAATACCGTGTCTTAAAAATATTGCTTGTCATAAAATACCACATATTTTACCAAAAGTTATATGTATTGCATTCAGGACACTAGATAATACTCCTTATGAACATGAAAAGCATACAGAGATCAATTTTTCTGAATAGCAAAATTACATATTTACAATATCCCTAAGGTTATGTAGCATTTTAAAATAATGTGATGGTTTAATCATTAGTATATAAGAGTTCGTTAAAATAGGTTATCCATAAGTAAATTTGACCTATATGTTAATTACTGAGAATATTCCATACGCTGTCCTCCTGTATTTCATGGATGTCTCCTGCCATTAAGAAACCTTCAGTCTATTAAGATGACTATAATGTCAACAAAATATTAACCTACATTACGGTTAGCATTGTACATTTAACAGGAAAAAATATGCATGGAAAATGTGGGCAGTTCTCATGAACTAGAATCCCATATAAGAATGAAAGTGTAGAAATGAAGATAGTCAATTCAATGAGGAAATATGGTCATTTCTTTCTACTGTTGTATCCTTAGCTCCTAGAATACTGCTCAACTCATAGTGGGGGCTCAAAATCTCTTTGAATGAATGGATACGTGAAAGAATGATTAAATGAAAAAAAAACAAAAAAACAAACAGCATTGGTCAGGATGAGAAGTATATTTCAAACAGACAGTACACCACATTTACAGGTAAAGAACCCCCAAACAGCATCTTGGGATAGTCAAGAAACTACTCATGGTATATCATATTTTAAATTTATATTGCTATTGAAGAAGCAGATTAGGTTAGAAAGTGAACAAGGGTGACATTGTGAATTAGATTTTGTGTGCTTTGCAAGAGGCTTGATTTTGAATAATGTCACAATAATATTTCCATTTAAAAAAAAAACTTTATGAGGCAATATAGAGTAAAATTGAAATCAGTATCTCGGAATGTGACTGTATTTAAAGATAGGGCCTTTGAAGAGGTAATTAAAGTTAAATTGAGTGCTACAAGTTGTTCCTTCTTCAAAATTACCTGTGGTCTTTTAAGAATACAGGAGAGCTATTAGGATGTTCGTGCACAGAGAAAAGACCATTTGAGGACAAATTAGCAGCCATCTGCCAGCCAATGAAACAGGCCTTAGGAAAAGTAAAACATGCCAACACCTTACTCTTGGATTTCCAGTCTCTACAACTGCAAGAAAATAGCTGTTAAGCCACCCAGTCTGTGGTATTGTTATGGCAGCCCTAGCAGATGAATACAGACGCTATTCAATTATATCACCAAGTGAATTGGCATGGATATAAAAGAAAAAAAAAAGTCTTATGTATAAAGTTAGACATTTGATTGGTAAGATGGAAAAAGGAGGTCAGTGGGAGTAGATAACAGTATAGCATGGAAATAGGGAAATATGGTATATAAGGGAAATATATGGTAGCCTAATGCTTTCATTTTGAAAATGGAAGAAAAAAAGTCTGCTTATTTGTGCTTGTGGAAGGGAAAGCATTTTCAATTGGATTTCATCACTCACCATTATTTCATTCTTGAGGGATGGGATAAAACAGTCTCCTACTCTCCCATTATTGAAGAAATTACCCTACTGGATTTTTTTTTTATTAGTTTCAGGTGTGCAAGACAAGGTAATACTTAGACGTTCATCATTTATATCCCTCACACTGTGAAACCCCCTCCCCCCATCCATTATTCCTCCGACCTCACACCCAGCCATCACATTATATATATAAAATTATAGTTGGCTTTCATTAATGTTTAGCTTCTGGTGTACAATGCCCTGTTCAGGCATCCACATTATCTCTGAGGTGGTCTCCCAAATAGGACGCATGTCCATCGGATACCCAACAAAATCTTTACAACATTATTGAATAAGTTCCCCAAATTAATTTTCAGAAAACCCTGAGGCCATCTTGTGGTTACCAGCTGCTTCCTAATCCCTTCACCTTTTCCCTTATCCCCAAACCCCCCTGCCCCCTCTCATCTAACAACTCTCTGTTTTTTCTTTGTGTCCTCAAAACTGTCTCTGATTAGTTCATTCACATATTCTTTTCTTTAGATTCCGCATATAAGTGAGATCATATGGTACTTGTCTTTCTCTTTCTGACTTATTTCACTTAACATAATGTTCTCTAGATCCATCCATGTTGTTGCAAATGATAAGATTTCTTTCTTCTTTATGGCTGCGTAATACTCCATTGTATAAATGCACCACAGCTTCTTAATCCAGTCATCTACCGATGATGGGCATTTCGGTTGTTTCCATATCTTGGCTATTGTGTAAAGTGCTGCAATAAACATAGGAGTGCATACTGATTTTTGAATTGGAGTTTTGGATTTCTCCGGGTAGATGCCTAGGAGTGGAATTACTGGATCATAGGGTAGTTCCATTTTCAGATTCCTGAGATACCTCCATACTGTTTTCCATAGTGGCTGCACTAATCTGCAATCCCACCAACAGTGCACTAGCGTTCCCTTTTCTCCACATCCACACCAGCATTTGTTGTTTGTTGATTTATTGATGATAGCCCTACTGGATTCTTCATTTACTTCTTGGGGCAATGATAATTATTTGTACATTGAAAGAAAAGAATGTCAGAAAAAGTACAGAAGATAGCCTGATAACATCTGGTTATTGACCGATAGTTTTTTGAAGAGTAAAATACACAGTTACTTGTAGAAAAGACAATATTGACTGATCACTGTTGCTTGATGTTATAAAATTTTATTTGTCTCCATGCTTGTCAGGTTGTAATTGGTCATGAAAGAGAAGGCTGGGAAAACATATCAAATTAATTAATGTGGATAATTACGTACTTCGGTTTACTACATTATTTTTGATAAATAGATCATAAAACACCCTTCCAAACACATGTAAATATGTTGGAATGTTTTATGGCATACATTATGCTCCTGTTCTGTACAGTTTCATAGATTTTGCTTGTATTCTTTGAAATCCCCCCTTCTATAATCTTGCCTGTCATCTCTGATTTATGATTAAGGTGAATGCTTGATAAAACAATGACTCAACTCAGAGATCCGGTTATTTTACATATAAACTCCATCACTGGGTCAATTTAAAACTTACAGGGGCAAATACAATACAGCTCTGTCTAGGGAGCAAAGCAGCAAATGACTACCTGCTGATGTATTTATGTATATATGCATGTATGCATATTAGTATACATAATAGGCATTTATTCTGTATACTAATGTACTTTGTATACTCCTTTCAGTTCATACAACTTTCACATTCTTCATTATATTTGATAAGAGGAAACATTATATTTAACCATTATATTATACGTGTAAGTAAAATTATCTATAAACATGAAAATTCTTGTTGCTTGTTTTAGTTAAATATTGGAGCAGTTGATAGCGGTGTTTCAAGTTGAACTTTGAAAAAGTAATAATCAAGAATGTCTTATATTTAATATACCTCTACTTTTAATGAGTTCAAAAAATACATGCGCATTTACTATTAAACTGATTCACTTTTCATATGGAGTGCATTCATATAATTCCTTAGATGTTTGTTACTATTCTTTGTGATACTTTTTCCTCTGTCAGTGTCTCTATCCTTGTATTCACTCATCCATTCATTCCTTCTGTCATTCTCTCTTTTCCTGTCCCTTTCTCTCTGTTTCCCTCTGATGCTATTCACACAATGTCCTCTGTCCACTTTTTAAAAATATCAAATTGATATTCTTCATGGGAGCCTACCCATGTGGAGATGAAAAAGAGAGAACAACCTCTCTCACATTTTTTCCTTAGGAAGAAGAGATGAGAACACAACCCAGGTAAGCCAATAAGAATGCTCCATCCCTCTGGCCATAGTGTGTGTTTCAAAGATGTCTGCGTGATTGTAGCTGAACTAATTACAGTCTGTTCTAAGAATGTCTGCCACATCTACAGAAAGATTGTCTCTTTCCACTAGAGTTAACAAACCGGAAATCACATCTATGAGGTCCCTATGGTTGTTGTAATAAATCCCCAGCGATTTAGTGTTCAAAACCACACAAATTGCCAGTTGCACGTTTTTTGGAGTTTTAATATCAAGTTATTGGCAGGCTGTGTTGCTTAAGGAGGCTTCAGGAGAGAATTTGTTTCCTTGCTCTTTTCAGCTTCTGGAGGTCATCTGCACCTTGCCTCATGTCCTCTACACCCTTTTGTTTCTGTCATCACATCTTTTTCTCTGACGCTGACCCTCTTGCAGCCCCACCCACCCTCTTACTGGTTCTCTTGTGATTATATCAGGTTTATCCAGATAATCCAGGATAAAATCTCCATCTCAAGATCCTTAATTTAATCAATAAGTCCCCTTTACTATACACAGTAATGTATCTACAGGTTCTGGAGACCAGGAAATTAACCTCTTTGGGGTAAAGAAATCAGGGGTTGGACGAAGAAGGAAGGCATTATTTAGCATACCTTATGAAGAAAGGGAATATTCTGCCTTCTAGGATGAGATAACAATTCTGACAAATAGAATGACAGAGTTCTAAAAATGTTATTTGACTCCCTGGATCCAGCATACATGAAGCTAGCACCACTCCTGCACTGTCACTTAAATATTTTGTTTGTTTGTTTGTTTGTTTGTTTTATTTTTGGGACTTTAAAATGTCTCACATAAGGTTCCACATAATCATCGCCCAACCTATATCTTTAGCCTCAACTTTTGCTTCTGTTACTCTTGGTCTTTCTAACTAAATTACATTTGCCTGTTCCTTTTCCAGTCTACTTTACCCTTTCATTTCAAACCTTCATGTGTAGAGATTTTTTCACCTACGTAGTTTTCTTTTCCTCCCACTTCCTCCTAAACAGCTCTTAGTTGTCATTCATCTTTAACTTTAAATAGCACTTCCATAGACAACTCTTTCTTGAATATATACATTGGATAAAGTATGCTTTTGAAGCATCTTAGTTTTTTTCAATAGCTCCACAATTAAAGTAAATTAATGTTAGATTTTTTTTCTAAACTGTCTTTACTACTAAACTAAAATTTATGTACAGACACATTACCATTACAATGTCTATAATGTAACCATTATATGCTCTGTATTGGCACATACATATATGGGCAATCACAAAATAGTTGAAAGCAAAAAGAAATTACATGATGGTCAGAACTCTGCTCTTAGGGTGAATGCAGAGAACATAAAGTCAGAATTTCAGATGTAATTCTGATTTGCTAACTTAAATATATGGCTAAGATTTAGACTGAATTGCCTGAAGTAATAATATGACTATTACTAATGCTGCATTTTGTCAACCTTCGGTAAAGTGGAAAATCCAAATGTATAGTTAATGTCCCAGGCCAATGGCTCTTTCTGAAATCAAGGTGACCTCTTAACAATCATGTGGAAAGTTATTTATATTTTTAAAGCTAACCAAAAACATAGCAGGATGAGTAGTAGAATTTAATTCAGCTCCTGAGCTAGCCAAGCAGATATGCAGACTGCTCTCATGCCTTCTTATTCATAGTTGATTTGCACATTTGGATTCCCTGAATTCTGAAAAGGTGGAAATACGAAAAATATAAACAATTTTTTATAAGTCTGTCTGATTAATAACCTACTGTTCCAAATATGAGGGTTTATAGAAAGTAGTGATTATTGGAGTTTGTAGGGTATCCTGAAGGGCAAATAAACAAGAAAAATAGATATTTTATTTTTTCCCCCACTCATGTAAAGGAGGATTTAATGTTGGTGATAGCAGCCAAAATAAGAGTCATTCAAGTATCTCAGGTTTTTTTCACTCCTCAATTAACTTTTTCACTTTGACTATTAGAATGTCTATCTGGTTTTAATTTTATCTCGCAAATTGCTGTTAGACTTATCCCACCTAGAATTCAGGTTTTAAATGCTAACATAAAGAACAAAATAAAACATTGATTTTTGATTGCCCCAAACCATATTTCTAGCTCTAGTCTCAACTAGAAACTACTAGTGTATGTGCTCTTAACACATTAATTACAGATGTGCATTACTGTCTTTTAAAATCTTCTAATTATTTATTTACCTCATAGACACCATTTTAATACTTAAAGGCTTTTTTGTTTGTTTAAAGACTGATTATAATTCATTTGGTGTATTCTCTGATGCCCCCAACTTAATTGTATCCTCTATCTTCTTTATAACCCATTAAAATGTAAACTACATCAGTGAAAAAACAGATGTCTTATTCATACATTACTTTTAATGCCCAACACTGAGATTAGGACAGAACTGACCTCTAGTAACTATTTGGGTAAACACATGCTTGTAATAGTGAAGGAGTGAATAAATGATCAATGAGGTGTTGTTTTTTTTTTATTATATTTGTATCAAAATGAAAGCTTAAAAATAACACCAAATCAATCAAATTAAATATTTGGTTTGGATGGAAAATACAAGTGCACTCCTGGAAAGTAGCTTAAATTCTTCGGGCAATCATTTGTTTCCTATTAAAAGAAATTGAGTTATTTAATATTAAGATGTTTTTACTTTACAAATGCTGATATAAACAATGGACAAATATTCATACCACTATCCCAATAAAATCTTTACATTCACAACCTATAAATATACTAAAATATTACCATATGACCTGGCAATCCCTCTCCTGGATTTTTACCCCAAAAATCTGAAAACATTTACCAAAAAGATATATGTTCAAATGGTCATTTATTCACAGTGGTCAAGATATGAAAAGCACCAAAATGTCCTTCAATAGATGATTAGATAAAGAAGATATGGTATATATACACAATGGAATACTACACTGACATAAGAAAAGATGAAATAGTGTCATTTGCAACAACATAGATAGATCTTGAGATTATTATGCTAATTGAAATAAGTCAGACAGAAAAGGTCAAGAACCATATGACTTCACTGGTATGTGAGATATAAAACAGAAAACAACAAAGGAACGAGACAAACAAATAAACAAAATCTCATAGATACAGACAACAGTTCAGTGGTTCCCAGAGGGTAAGAGAAGAGGGGGGATGGTAGATGAGGGTAAAAGGGATCAAATTTATGGTCATAGTAGGAGAGCTGACTCTGGGTAGTCAACATACAATGTGACATACAGATGATGTATTACAGAATTGTATACTTGAAACCTATGTAACTTTGCTAACCATTGTCACCTGAATAAATTGTAATTTTAAAAAGAATAATTTTAAAATAAACTTAAAACTGAAAGAAAAAAAACAACTTTATTGAAGCTATACTTTTAATATATGCTGGACAAATATAAGGCACATGAATGTTAACATATCTGATATCGTTTATTATTTAATTTATATGCATACGTAATTGTATATTAACTATTTGGCAAAATACACAGAATCCAAAGAAGATTATAAGGTATAATATCATATATTAATCTGTTGAGTAGAATAAAAAATTATTCTCCTAATTAATTTTTAATTATACATATCATGTAAACTTACTGGATCCTTTGTGTACTCAGACTATGCAGAATATCTCACAAACTTGTTTGTGTAAGTTACACACACTGGTTATTGAAAATTCAGATCTCTCATCTTTATGGTGAAGGTTTCCTTGATTACCTTGTGGCAAGCAATTTGCAGATGACATTGTGAGAAACATTATTCTTAGTTAACTTGTACTAGGGTAAAGTAAGAGCCTATTATACTTACTAAATAAATTGTCATATATGTTGAATGAATGGATTATTTAAATAGGTATTAGTCAATCTGGTCAAAATACCTGCTAAATTGGCTTGACAAAACCTTAGTCAGGCTTCTCCCCTCCTCACTGACTCCTGGACTTTTTGACTCATCCCTGAACTTAAATAGGCTTGGAATACAACCAACCCTTCCTACCATACCTTCCTGACCATGGAGTGATTTCAGGGAAAAACACTCCCATATCAACTGTCGAATCACACCCACCTGTTCTTATCTCTCCTCCACTCACTGTTCCTTATTTACTCCTGCCTATATTCCTATTAAACAAAAGCTCCTCTGCCTGATCTTTGAGACATATATATCTTACCTTTGAAGCCATCTCCCTATGCAATAGTCCTCCTCCTGCAGTAGTTTTTTGGTATAAAGTCTATTTTGTATTGAGACGTAAGTGACACATAACATTGTATTAGTTTCAGATGTATGATATAACGATCCAATATTTGTACATATAATGAAATGATCAGCACAGTAAGTCTAGTTAAAATCATTACCACACATATTACATCTTTTTTTATCTTATGAGAAGATCTAATTTTAAGATCTACTCTCTTAGCAACTTTGAAATATCCAACACAGTATTATTAACTATCATCTCCATGTTATACATCATCCCCCATGACTTAACTGGAAGTTTGTACCTTTTGACTACCTTCACCCTTTTCAACACCCCAACCCCGCCCCCCATCCTACTTCTGGCAACTACCAATCTATATTCTATATCAACAAATTATTATTTTTCGATTCCTCATATAAGTGAGAATGTATGGTATTTGTCTTTCTTTGTCTGAATTACTTACTTAGCATAATGCCCTCAAGATCTACTCACATTGTTGCAAAAACCCATGGGACAACACAGAGAGCTAAAAAATAAACCCATGAATATATGGTCAATCATTTATGACAAAGAAGCTGAAGATATACAAGTGGGAAACGATAATCTCTTCATTAAATTCTGTTGGGAAGACTGGACAGCCACATACAAAAAAATAAAACAAGACAACTATCTAACACTATACTCAAAAATTAACTCAAAATACATTAAATAATATAATATAAAACCTGAAACCAAAAATTCCTAGAAGAAAACAGAAGTGCTAAGCTCCTTGATATCAGTCTTGCAATGATTATTTTTGATTTGACAGCAAAGGCAAAGAAAACAAATGTATAAATAAAGAAGTAGGGTGACATCAAACAAAAAAGTTTCTTCTGCACAGCAAAGAAAACCATCAACAAAATAAAAAGACAACCAACTTAGTGGGAGAAAATATTTACCAATTGTATATCTGATAAGGGGTTCATATCCAAAATATATGAAGAGTTCATATAATGAAAGAGCAAAAATCACACAATCCAATTTAAAAATGGGCAGAACCACAGAATAGACATTTTTCCAAGGAATACCTAGAGATAGCCAACAGGTATATGGAAAGGTGATCATGAACACTGACCATCAGGAAAACGCAAATCAGAACCGCAATGAGATCTCACCTCCTTCTAACATTCTATTCTATTCCAATCGTAGAATAGCAATTACCAAATAGACAAAAAAGTAAGTGTTGGTGACAATGTGGAGGAAAGGGAACTCTTGTGCACTGTTGATGGGATTATAAATTGGTGCAACCACTATGGAAAACAGTACGAAGTTACCTCAAAAAATTAAAACTATAACTACCACATGATTCAGTAATTCCTCTTCTTGGTATTTATACAACAAAACAAAAACACTAACTTAGAAAAATATTTGTGTCCCCATGTTCATTGCCGCGTTATTTACAGTACCCAAGATACAGAAGCAGCCTTACCATTCAGTCTTCGATCAAATAGTTTACTTGTAATCTGATGAAAGATACATCTTTAAAGCTCTTCAACAGGCAATTGTAAATTCTTCTTGTGAGAAGAATACAACGAGACATGTCCAAGATGATGAGATATGCCCAAGATGATGAAACATCCATTTCTGGCCGGACACTTAAAGATATATGTGCTTATGATTAGAAGACTTAATTGCTAAATAAAGGTCCAAGACAGATGACTCCAGATGAAATGAAAATGCAGATAGGGAGTGAAAGTTTCATCGGTAAGCTAACATATTTTTTGACGATGAAAATTCATTGTTATTGCTCTATAGTATCACAGTACAGGTGTAGTAAAAGTGCAGACTTTTTGGAAAGTTCATTAAAATAAGAACAATTCCAAAAACATATAGAAAATTGTAGTTTCCAACTTGCATGCTGTGTAGAGAAGAGTACATTGAGATACTTGTAAGGCAACTTATCTAAAGAGCTTTATAAAGATGCACATAACTGTTATTTGAGATTTCAAAGTAACTTAAAAGATATATTAGTATGTTTGATCTTGAAAATATGTAAAATCAATAAAATATATTATATATACTTGATAAATATGTAACATATGAATCTGATTCCAAATAGTTTAATTGGTCTGATATTTCCCACAGTTCAAAGTTTAGATAAAGATTTTATGATTTCAATGTTTTGTACCATACTATGTTTCATTATCTTGTGTGTATAAACAGACACAGAGACAAAAATGTATAGAATATCAATATTTTATGACATCAATACTGATAACCCTGTCATTTGACAAACACGTGTATGATGTGCTTTTGAATTTTTTTTCAGGACATTTATCACACCTGAGACATAAAGGATATGTTGGAATGCTGCAACATATGTTTATTTTCTCTCAAATGTGTTGGTAGTAAATAACATTAACAAAAAAGAAAATTGTTCCATTTAAATAGGCTGTATAATAACAAGGTTTGGATCAAAATAATTATTTGATTTAATTTGACATTCTTCCCCACCCCCAGGAAGTTCCTTCCCAAAGTCAAGCCTCACTAGTGAAGGATTTTCATAAAGGCAATCTCAAAGTAATAATTGTTGCTGGAGAACTCTCACAAACATTGTTTTAAAATTGTGGAATTATTCCTTTGTTGTTTTCAGTTTTATATACGACCTATCAGTGAGATCATATAGTTATCTACTTTTTCTGTCTGACTTATTTCAATAAGCATAATAATCTCAAGATCCATCCAAGTTGTCACAAATGGCATATTTCATCTTTTCTTTTGTCAGAATAACATTTCATTGTGTATCAATACCACATCTTCTTTACCAATCATCTATCAAAGGAAACTTTGATTGTTTCCCTGTCTTGGCCACTGTAAATAAAGCTTCAGTGAACATTGCAGCACATATATCTTTATGGATGAATGTTTTCAGATTTTTGGGGTAGATACCCAGGAGAGGGATTGCTGGATGATATGGTAATTGTATTCTTATTTTTTTGAGGAACCTCCACACTGCCTTCCATAGTGGCTGCACCAATCTGCATTCCCACTAACAAAGGAACAAGACAAACAAATGGAAAAAAACAAAAACTCATAGACACAGACAATAGTTTAGTGATTATCAGAGGGGAAGGGGGGAAGAGGGTAGTAGATGAGGGTAAAGGGGATCAAATATATGGTGATGGAAGAAGAACTGACTCTGAGTGGTGAACACACAATGTGATATACAGATTATGTACTACAGAGTTGTATACCTCAAACCTATGAAACTTTACTAAACATTGTCACCCCAATAAACTTCAATTAAAAAATGTGGATTTACTGATTCGCATTTTTGTTGTTGTTATTTTTAATTTGGGTAAATTATGTTATAAATGCAATACGTTTGGTGTATATAACATGCTTTCTGGATTTTGGATTTCCCAGTTTTACCTTCTGGATAAATATCCAAGCTATTCACAATTCTCTAGGAAAAAATTAAACATTTACTTATTTATTACAAATTTCAAATACATCTCTTCATCTTGGAAAGTAATAAGGGTGTGAGGATAATTCAATATCTTCCAGAAATAATTTCATTTCCAGTTTCCAAGATTTGTTAAATGTTAGTCTTTCACTACCAGTTCAGGGACTAATTTGCTTTATTAAAATATTGAGAATTACACTAATGGAATGTTCTATAGAAAAGAAACTTGGTACCTGACTAGCTGGTGTAACACTTTGGCAAGGAAACACAAGCTCCTCTGGAAGAAAGCAATCATTGATTATTCCTTCCCTTCTCTGTTTTCTTGTATACCCTTTAACTTTTACTTATGTTTATAAAGTAAAATCAAGCCTTACCTTAGGGATACTGACCTGGAAGATCTAAGACATTTACTGCTTTCATAGACTAACACAGGCATCGCAAAGATAGACATAAAGTCAATGCAGAGCCGAAGCAATGCTCAGAGGGAAGGCTCATTCAGTAAATATTTACTGAATGGCTATTGTATGTCAGTAACTATTCTAGGCTTCGGGGATTCAAAGACAAGACCTCAAAGATTTCAGGGAAGAGTAGCACAGATGGGCAGGTAAACAGATAATTTCTGCTGATAGTAACATCATGGCAATTGTTTTCTGTTCCAAAATCAGAATTTTTGCATCTCCTTTTAAAACAACCTGGAGAACACAGAAAAATCAAAGTCGGGCAACAGCACTGCATGTTTGTTGTTGCCTAGAGAAGTTTTCCACAGAATGAATGATAGAAAAGACTGAATTTAGAATACAG
Source organism: Rhinolophus hipposideros (assembly GCF_964194185.1). NCBI lineage: Eukaryota > Metazoa > Chordata > Mammalia > Chiroptera > Rhinolophidae > Rhinolophus > Rhinolophus hipposideros. The sequence goes on from NC_138050.1 coordinate 95,784,571, forward strand.
TATTGATTATTCAATACATGCCATATGCTTAACCAGAAAAGGCAGAGAATACCAAGAGAAGCTTGCCATAATTGATTGCACCAATTATCTACACATAAATCCATAGTACATAGGCTACAATGATGAGAATGAAAACAAATACTTCCTTCCCAAGAGATACATAGAAAAGAAAAGCAACCCGTGGATTCGCCCCTAAAATGACAGAATATATATATATATATAGAGAGAGAGAGAGAGAGAGAGAGAGAGAGAGAGAGATCTTTAGAGACAGCATTATGAACTCATTCCTTACTAGATACTAAGTGTAAAGTATTCAAACAAAACAGCTCTCGATATGTAAAACTATAAACAGTAGAGAGGAAAAGACTTAAAAAAATGAAAGCGAGCATCACCGGTGATGCCTAATTGTTTAAGAAAGGGTTTGTCCCAAGTCAGCTAGCCTCAGTGGTGCATGTCACCAGGGACCAGAAAGGTAACGTAACATCCATAACATTTAAATCAGTTTGTATCAGAAATGATAACTAATAACCAGCCTCTATGTAGGATGACAATAGTGAATGGTTATCTCTGTGTAGACGTGGAAATTTTAAATCCCTAACTAGCCTGGGAGCAGCTTTTACTTAAATCTTTTATTATATTACCAAACAAGAATATGAACATATAATTGATATGTAATCCTATTTTTCAACAGAATATATTTTATGTGAAATATCCCAATTTCAACAACTGCATTAATTGTAAATTAAAAATATTATGTGGGTCTAATAGGGTAGACTATGCCAAATGCATCTGCAGGCTATATTTGGTTTGTGGGACACAGTGTGGAACCTTTACTATGGAATGTAGTCTTTTATATTGAAACAAGAGTGTTACTAATAAGAATAGTGATATCTAGGAGATAAAAGATCTTTTATATGTGCACTATTCTACAGACTTTGTATTTAATCCTCACAAAACACACTAAGGACCAGACAGACACACAGATGTAATGCTCAAGGTAATGCCCAAGGTTACCCCCATAGAAAGGGTAGAGGATTTGGATCCTATCTGCCCTTTAATTCTAATCATATATGGCTGTGATGAGAGTAGGAAAGTCCCAAACATGTCCACTAGTCTGGCTACATAAAACACATGCCTTAATTATCAGAAACTAAGGTCTGTGTAGAGCACCTGGCTTTCATTTTAGATTTGGGTCAAAAATCCCAGTGACCACCTAAGTAGTAAGGATGCTTAAATACATTCTATGTAGTTTACTTAATATTTAAAGCTAGGTCTAGAGAGACATATTATTTGTCATAAATTAGTAGGGAATGTTTAGTGGCATTAAACATGTTTTAGATGAATAACTTTTCCTCAGACACACAGAAATATTTAATTATTAGAATATGGTAATTTTTCTGGAAAGATATGTAAGTGGACACATACATAAGTGAAAGAAGTCAAACTTTAAAAAATCTGTATAACTCCATTTATATGACGTTTGGGGAAAGGCAAAACTGTAACAAACAAAAAGAGATCAGAAGTTCCCTGGAGCTTAATATGAGTCAAGAAATGAACTCAGGCAAATTTTTGGTAGTGATGAAAATATCCTATATCTTAATTGTGATAGCCATTTCATAGGAAGACAGTAATTTTGTGTTTTGCATTAAAAACTTTAGAAAATAAATGTCAGTTACTGCCTATAACACCCAAATTATTACCATGCCACGTAAGTCGTTCCATACTGGAGGCTCAGCCTACATCCCCACATCTTGAAACCTACTGCTCGGTCACTTTGCCACAGCTGCTGGATATTCTTTTTGTTCCTTTAAAGTCCTAACTACCTCAGGGCCTGGATCAGCCTGCTCATAGAATTTCAAAAGCCTATGACTTTCCTATCCTTCACTTCTCATCATAAATTCCATTTCTTCATAGGGACCTGCATGAACACATCCACAAACAAGCATAGTTATTCTATTTCATCATCTTTTAGATTATCCGTTGCATATTTAATGCATTAACTTCTTTACTTATGAACAAGAATATAAAGCTTTTCAAATAATTTTAGTGATCACACAAAAATGTTTCACTTTAAGAAGATAACAAAAATCATGCCTTTGGTAAGTTCTGAACTATTTCTTTACTTTTGTTTGTTTTATTACATCTTGTCTGTGCCCCAATACAAGAATCTGAACTTCACAGGAACAGTATCTTTATCTGTATGAACACTATGATACCCTTCATATGTTATACAGTCTACCACAATAGATTATATATATCATGGAATATGCATGATATGCTATACATGCTACATATTATACAATTATATAATATGTTGTACGTTAGGATATTAGACATAATAAGATATGATGTAGCACAAATATCACACGGCACTTATATATTTTATATTGCCCATGTTATATATTCTTATTTCATATATGTGCTGCTGAAGAAGCACTAATATATTCTTATTCATCAAAGTGTAAATTCTGTATTCTATATCATGAGGTAGAAATTGGAAAGCTATAGACAAATGTAGGCTGCTGGCTGTTTTTATAACTACATTTTTTTTTTTATTGAAACACAGTCACACCCATTTATTTATGTATTATCTATGCAGGTTTCCATGCTACAAAGGCATGAAAAGGACCATATGAATATGTATTCTCTCTCTCTCTGTCTCTCTCTCTCTGTCTCTCTGTCTCTCTCTCTCTGCCCCATCCACCTATCCATCCATCCACTCATCTATGTACATTGTGCAATTTGTAATATTATGGTGATGTATGTTTACAATTGAATATATATACATATAATTCATATATATGCCATATATGTATATCATATATATTCATATATATATTCATATATATATTCATATATATATCATATAATTCATGTAGGTATATTTCAGTTATGCCACTATTATTTCTCAAATGGTTATAACATAAAAATAAAAACAATCTAAATCAAAAACAAAAATCTTCCTCTTTGAGATCCCCATGTCCACTTTTACCTTCTGATTTCCAGACTCCAAAGTAATCATGTAAACCAACCTACTTAAAATATTTTCTTTACACTTAAAATAAATAGATATCTTTTATCCTGATTACATTCCTAGAAAAACTGACTTCCACAATGCTAGCCCAAAGTAACCATTTTCCTCTAACGCCCTACCTATGCATACAAAATTTCTTTCTCTCTTCCAATAATATTTTTCCACAATCCATCCATAGTCAGAATTTCTTGTTACTTGGATCTGAGCATAAAAGCCATCTTCTCAGAGACGTCCTCTGTCCACCCAATCTGCAGTATGTTTCTTGTTTATATGTGTAGTTTTATAAATTTATTCCAACATTGAACTATAAGTTTCATGGAACTAAAGATTGTTTTTCTCTCTTGTTTTCTCAAATTAGCTATTTGTATACACATAGTTAATTAGCAAATAATTATTGATAATGTAGTAATTTAGTAATAAATAGTAAAGAATATAATTTAAGAAGTCTCATTTATTATTATTATTATTATTATTATTAAACAATGTAATAGTTAGACATTTAAACCCCTCACAAAGTGATAACACCTTCCCCCAATTTACTACCCCTTGCCATCATACACAGCTGTTACAATTTCCATGACTCTATCCCCTATTCTGTACTCCATTGCCCATGACTATATATTTATATATATTTTTATATATAGTATTTATATTTATATTTATATTTATATTTATATTTATATTTATAGTCATAGTACATATACATACATATATTTATATTTATATTATATATACATATATCACATATAATATATAAATATAACATACATATAATATATAGTAATATATATTATGTATATATTACATATGCATAATATATTGCATGTATTATATATGTATATAATATTATATATGTGTGTGTGTGTGTATATATGTATATCAAATTCTATTAGTGATCAAATTAGCATTTATAGATATAGTCTTCCAAAGATAAAATATCTAGATTTCAGTCATAGCCAGTAAGTGACAGAACAGGAGTTTGAAACAAGATCTCTTACTCCAAAGGAAATCCTGTCATTCATCCCTTTGAACACACTAACAGGATAATAGAATCAAATACACACTAGTCTCAAAAAAGTTAGGAGTAACATTTTTCTTTATAATTCTTTAGATGACTTTGAATACAATTTAATTAAGATTAACGATGAAATTAAATATTTAGAAGAATTCCCTGATAAAGCCAGAGGCAAGGAGAGCCTGGGATGTCTTGGTCAAATGGTTTTGAATAAATGATTCAATTTTTATTCTAGATGTACTACTCAAATTTTCTATTTATTCTACCATTACTTTTGGTAAATTTTATATTTTGAGGTATTGCCCACTCACCAAATTTGTCAAATCTGTTAGTATAAAATAGTATAAAATTGATTTCTGCAAGATCAGTGGTGATGTTCAGATAGACTACCAAAACATATATATATATATATTTTTTTTTATAGCTTGGAAAATTATTATGTTCACTGAAATATGAATTTGAAATTTAACAAATATTTCAATCACATAAAAAGTTTTAGCATTTTTTATATAGTTAGAATAGTAAGAATTGTTTGTTCATCATATCACCTATGTTTTTAAATAGGTGTGAGGTCGGAGGGATAGTGGATGAGGGGAGGGGGGTTCACATTGTGAGGGATATAAATGATGAACGTCTAAGTATTACCTTGTCTTGTACACCTGAAACTAATAAATTAAAATAAAAAAAAACAAATAAAATAAATAGTCATAAAACTGCTAACCTAAAGGATATATTTATATGTAAACAGTGGAATTCTCTTATTTGGAAACCAACTCTGCCTGGGATCAAAACAAATTAAAACCATCACTTAGGATGTGAAATAACTGGAATCCTCATGAATTTCTGGTGAATAAAGCAAAAGGATCCATATTGTTTTTCTGGAAAAAAGTTTGGTAGTTTCTTATGACATCAAATATACACTTATCAAATGACTCAGCAATTCTATTTCTGGATATTTATCCCAAGGAAATAAAAACCGTGGTGTACATAAAAAGACATACATAATCATTTATAGCAGCACTATTTATAGCATAATACACCATAATTTATAGCAACACTATTCGTAATCGCCAAAACCAGACCCAACTCAAATGTCTTCAATGGCTAACAGGATAAACAAACTGCTTTACAGCCCAGCAGTAGGATACTGCTCAAAGATAAATAGAAATGAACAACTGATACATGCAAAAATTGTGATGAATCTCAAAGGATTATGATGAGTGAAAGGAGCTTATCACATGACTTTATATTTTATGATTCCATTTACATGCTACACTTAAAAAGATGAAACTATAATGCTGCAGAACTATATAGTGTTGAACATCAGTGTTTGACAATGGTTCGGGCTGAAGGAAGGGTGTCGCTTAAAGGGATAGCACAAGAGAGTTTTTTTGGGTAATAGAACTGTTATACGCATATATCTGATTATGGAAATACCTAAATAATTAATATGTGGGTCAAAATTCATAAAATAACATCAAAAGAAATAAAACAGCAATTTTAGTGTATAATTTTAGAATACATCAAAATGTTAAATATAGTAGTTTAAAAATAATAAGAAAAAGTAAAGATGAAAAATTTTATTTTTACTACAGATATGACAACTAGAATTCCTTTTACTTCTTTGAAAATCTCTATTTTTTTCCCTCTGGATTTTTTTTTTTTTTTTTTGTAGAAAAGCATCCATAAAATAAATAATAGTTCTCCATCTAATTAGGAAGTAATATATAATTCATATTTAGCTTATTGTTGTATAATTGAGGTATAATTTAGAAATAAGGCTGTAGGATATTTTAGTGTAAAACAAGATGACTTATGTATTTATGCATCATGAAATGATTCGTCACATTGAGTCAACATATCCATCATCTCATCAACTCTCATGTTTACCTTTTTTTTTCTTTTCCTTTTTTTTTTTTCTGGTGAGCATATTTAATTTCTAATCTTGGAAATTTTCAGTTATACAATACAGTGTTACCAACTGCAGTCACTATGTTACACATTAGGTTCTTAGATCTTATTTATCTTATAACTGAAAGTTTGTGTTATTTTACTAACCTCACCCTATTTCACTTACTCGCAAGCCCCAGGCAATAACTTTTCTACTATCTGTTTCTATGAATTTATTTACTTATTTATTTTTGATTTCACATGTAAATGATATGCATTTGCCTTTCTTTGTCTCTATAATTTCACTTAGCTTATTGACTCCAGGTTCATCCATGTTATTACAAATGAAAGGATATCCTCCTTTTTTAATATTTCATTGTACATACACCCCATTTTCTTTATCCATTCATCAATAGACAGTTCGACTCTTTCTACATCTCTACTTAAATAAATAATGCTGTGATAAACATGAGAGTGCAGATATCTCTTTGAGATACTGGTTTCCATACCTTTAAATACATACCTAGAAGTTGGGTTGTTGAATCACATGGTAGTTCTATTTTTAGTTTCTTGAGGAACCTCCATATTGTTTTCCATAGTGGCTATCTAAATGTTTACCCACCGACAATGTGCAAAGTTTCTCTTTTCTCTACATTCTCACCAACAATTTTTATCTCTTGCCTTTCTGTTATCAGGCATCCTAACAGGTACGATGTTATACCTCAAAGTTATAGTAATCAAAAAAGCATGGCACTATCATAGAAACAGACACATAGATCAATGGAACGGAATAGAGAGCCAGAAATAAACCCAAGGGCATCAAAAATATACAGTCAGGAAAGAACAGTCTCGTCAAGAAATGGTGTTGGAAAATCTGGACAGCCACGTCCAAAGAATGAAACTGGAACCCTGTCTTATACAATATGCAAAAACTCAACTCAAGATGGATTCAAGACTTGAACAAAACACCTGAAACTATAAAACTCTTGGGAAAAGACATAAAAGGTAAGCACCTTGTCATTGGTGTTGACAATGATTTTTTGGACTTGTTGCCAAAAGCAAAGACAACAAAAGCAGAAATTAACAAGTGGGACTACATCAAACTAAAAAGCTTCTGCACAGCAAAGTTAATCACCAAAAAATGAAAAGACAGCCTATGGAATGGTAGAAAATATTTGCAAATCACATATCCCATGAGAGTTTAATATCCAAAATATGCAAAGAACTCATACAACCCATTAGCAATAAATAAATAGATAGATGATAGATAGATAGATAGATAGATAGATAGATAATACAATTGAAAAATAGGCAAAATACTTGAACAAACATTTTTCCAAAAAGACATACAAATGGCAGACAGGTATGTAAAATGGCAATTTATGCTTTCCTATTAAATACACGAGTGTAATGATGCTGGCACAATATTATTAGAAGTCATGCTTTCCTTAATCTGAAAGATAATGTCTTACTCCCTTTTCCTGACTATCTGACTTTAACCTACACATTCCTCATTGATATTGCTTTGGACTTAAAAGAGAAATGCAAGTGCATGATTTTGTAATACACTTCACTGATCTCTTTTCACTGATACTAATAGGAGCTCTCCCCATCCTCTTACTACCAAAACACATTTCAATGGCAGAATTTTTCTTTTCTTCCCCAGTATTAATAAGTCAGTGGACAAAAAATGTACTTTGAAAAAACAAAAACAAACAAACAAAAAGAACCAAAAAGCCATAAACCCAAATAAAGGCATAAAGAAATCCATCAAGCTTTTCTTTATGAAATTTTATCCATGCTTGCCATAGGCATGCAACCTATATCCTAACTGTCCAAGCTGTTAAAAAAGTTTTTAAAAGATAATCTTATACATAGGCATAATATAAAAACAGACACTGTCAAAGAATTTCAAAGGACACTTGTAAAAAAAGGACAAGACAGGTTTTATTCAGACTACTGTAGCAAGGGAGCAAAACTTCCATACAAACCTGAGCTCAACTCTGAAATAAAACGTGGGAAATTTTCCAAGAATATGAGTAAGCTAACGAAAGAGCACTACTGAAGGACTTGAAGAGAAAAGTTGGTTAATGTGATTAGACCATCTGTGCTTCTTAAACAGCACTTAGCAAAACTACTCTCCTATCCTCCCATGGAGACTGGGCAGTAAGGGCTCTATCTTTCTTGATGATTGCATTTCAAAGAGATACTTCTAAGGTCCTTGAGAAAGATTTTCTTTAGTTGTAAAACTGTCAAGAGGCAGGCAACTCTCTATTTCAAGGTACAGAGAATTTTCCAATTCCAAATTTTCTAAATATAAGACAATTATACCTACAAACTCATTCTAGAAAAAGTGTTACATACCTCATTGCTGAATATCACTATGGTCACCCTCTAAGTACTCCCCTTGGGAAGCTATGCACTGATGCCAGCACCTAGTACAACCTTCAGAGCAGTTTTGGAACTCTTTTTCTGGAATGGCAATCAGAGCTGCTGTCATATTACCGTTGATGTCCTGAATGTCATCAAAATGTCTTCCTTTCATTATTTCCTTTATCTTTGGGTGAAAAAAGAAGTCATTGGGGGCAAGATGAGGTGAGTAGGGAGGGTGTCCCAATACATCTATTTGTTTACTGTCTAACACCCTCACAGACAGTGTCTTGTGAGCTGGTGCATTGTCGTGAATGCAAGAGCTCCTTTGGGACCACTTTTCCACACACCTTTCTCGTGCCAAGATTTTCAGTTAAGATTTTCCTGTTTCTCTATCAATGTTTACTTATTCTGCTATGCTTCTCACAACTGACAATTTTAACATGCAATTTGATGATTTTGTGCAATGTTTTCATAACCTCTCTTCATCAGTGACACATTCTCTTCCCTCAGAATAACATCCAATTTATTTGTACACTGCTGTTTTCTTCATCTCATTTTCCCTATAAACTTGGACTAACATGTCCCTAATTTCATTTCCACTCTTGCCAAGTTTAACAAGAGATTAAATGTTTGTTCATTGCTCTAATTTAAGCTCAGACATTCTCATGACATCACACAAAAACACGCAACAAAAAATGAATACCACTCAGCAAGACACCACCACACATCGACACAAACACAGCTGTGAAACACTGATATACTAAGGTTATGACTCCTTACCTAGTTGTTTGTACAGTGCTGTCAACCTAAGCGCATGGGGTCAAGTTTATGAACTTAATTGTCAGGCTGCGTAAAACAACATTGACTGAATTTATCACACTTCATCAGGTGGTTTTCTCTAAGGTATATTAAATTTTATCTACTGTACTATTAACAAACTAGCCAATTTTGGAAATGGAGAGTAATTTTCTAGCTACGTAAGCATTTACTTGACTCAAGAAAAGAATGTGTGAATTAAGAGATAGAAAAGGTAGACATATAAAACCCTATCCTAAGAACGTGAAACATCTTTGGAAAAAGGTCTGAAATGTACTTGAAGTGATCACCTGTGATAGGTCTAAGATTCCAGTGCATGAAAAGAGTATTTCTTATCATTTTCCAGACTTTCCCGCAATATTTTCTGACATTTTTCAATGATCTCCGCATGATAGCTCTGCCTGCTTTGAAATTCAATCAACTACATTCCAATTCTAAGGAACATTCATGTTATTTGTTGGGTGGGCACACATCTATTTTATATCAGATGTTCCCAATGTTATAGATAAGTTCTTCATTGTTTATAGACATGTTGTTTCTGAAAAAATTTATTAGCTTATGCATTTTCCTCTTAATTTATTGAAACAGTGTTTGTGTTTTGAAACAAATTGAGATTAACTTTTTGACTAGCAAAGACAATTGTAACTTCAATACAAAGTGTTATCCACATGATAATTTTATTTGAAAAACAGTATATGACATATAGTAAAGATGTATAGATTTTTAATGCATTGAATCACCTAGTCATTCATGAATTCAAGTAATGCAGAATCAATTTACTGAGTAGAACTGTATTTATCAATTATAATGTTGATAATATTTACTATCCTATCATTTGTGGTTAAGGGACCGAAAGGGAAATGATAAAATCATGGCATGTTATCACTGGGATATAAGTTTTAATAGGAGACAATGAAATATTATTATATTTTCTATTTCACAGTGATCTATGAATAATGAACAATTCTATTATATTATCCTTGCTTCAATGAATAATAACTACATTAAGATTATTACACAAAGCTAAATAATTGGAGACATTATATAAGTCTTGCAATGTTCGGTTCAAGTCGATTGTTCATGAACTGTCATAATTATATCCTCAAAGAAGTCTATCTTCCTATGCTCTGCCCCCTACTCACCACCTTATTGATAGCACAACATAATGTGGAAGACTTTTTATTCTGTAGTTTAAAGACAATGATATGAGATTATGATCATGCGTTTATGAGATCTGATAGTTTCTCTTTCTTTGGCTTTCAACTTAAATAAAATGTACCTATTGAGGTTATAATAAACGAAAATTAAGTAAGCAAATATTTAGTTACGGATTAACTAACTGTACAAATTTAAATGATTCCATTTCCATTGAACCATAGATTTAGGTAATTGTCATCTCTGAAATGGTATATTCATATTTTTATATAAAGTGGCACATGGTCATTTCTGTTACATAAAGGACAAAATTGTCTCCTTTTTTATATAGCCCAGAGGCTTCCTTCCTGGCTTCCTGTTTCCTTCCTTCCTCCCTCTTACCTCCTTTTCTCTCTCTGTTTCTTACTTATTTTCTTTTCTTGACTTTTTTTTTTTTTTGCTTTTTTGTTGTTAATTCCTTTACTTATTCAACAAGATCATGTGAATGTACAGCTTCTGGTTTAATTTAAAATTTTATAACACAAAGATAGAAACCATTTTGTTTGTAGTATTGCTTTTACTTTTAAGTTTATTTGATTTGCCACTATATTTATAGTTTTTCCAATGAAATACTATGGTTTATGCATATTTTATATAGTATTTTACATATTATATCAAAAATAAGTTTATCCTATGTATCTTATTGGTTGAGAAGTAAATGTTCAGTTTGATCATAATATTTTAAAGCAGTTCATTTGTGGAAAAGCATGTGACAGTGAGTGAGCTGAGAACTTTACATGGATTATCTCAGTTAAGATCATTATACAGATAAGAAATGATCCTTAGAGATGGTATGTGTTTTTCACAGTCACCCAACCAATGAAGGATCAAAATCAGTAGCAGAACCATTGTCACACAGTTGTTAAAAGCTCTACTTTAACTTTCCTATATTTAAACAATGTTTTAAACCACATTATCAGGCCCACTACATAATTTTTTATGTATATTGTTTAAAAGACTTATTATTTTCTTTAAATGTACTATATGAAGACCTTATTAAGGTGAAGTGAAATCTGTTCCTCAATTATTTTCAAAGGCTATACCTAGGAAATGGGTTGCTATTGGGAATCCTGGACCTTGGCTCCAAAGTAGTTTATAAGACAAGACCCTAAAGAATTGTCATATGGCCCAGAAATCCCTCTCCTGGGTATCTACCCAAAAAATCTGAAAACATTTATCCGTAAAGATATGTGTGCTCCAATGTTCTTTGCAGCTTAATTTACGGTGGCCAAGACAAGGAAACAACCAAAGATTGGATAAAGATGGTATGGCACATATACACAATGAAATACTATATTCCCATAAGAAAAGATGAAATAGTGCCATTTGTGATAACGTGGATGGATCTTGAGATTATTAAGCTAAGTGAAATAAGTCAGACAAAAAAAGCTGAGAACAATATGACTTCACTAATACATGTGATATAAAACCGAAAGCAATAAAGGAACAAGACAAAAAACAGAGAAACAAAAACTCATAGACAATAGTTTAGTGGTGACCAGATAGTAAGGGGAAAGGAGGAGTGGTATATGAGGGTAAACTGGGTCAAATACATGGAGATGGAAGGAGAACTGACTCTGGGTGGTGAACACACAATGTGATATATAGATGTATTACAGAATTGTACACTTGAAACCTATGTAACTTTATTAACAATTTTTGCCCCAATAAACTTTAATTAAATAAAAAGTTAAAAAAAAAAGACAAGACCCTAAAGCTAATCACATAAGAGAGAACAAAATTGGATATAGGGACTGTGCATCATGGAATCAGCAAGACACACATAACCTGTGAGCTTATTATTTCTTCCTGGGTACAGTGACATCAATTAACAACAACCCATGAACATTTCTTCATGCTCAGTTTAAATAAAGCTGACAATTTATTAATACACTTCAGTGTAATAAAACATTAATTACTTTTTCTAGAGAATATTTGTTCTCCCTGTGTCTTTAAAAGTGTTCTGAGAAGTGATTAACTGTTTAAGATGACTGTAAAACACAATTTAGAATATAGAAACATAAAGAAAAAATAGTAGATATCAAAAATTAATTGCTACAACTAATTGTTAATTAAGTTTTTCAATTTACATTTTCATTTTCAATATTTCTTACTAATGCTTTTACTTTGTTGTTATTTAATGTTTAGGAATTGAATCCATGACATTGGTTTTAAAACCCTTAAAAGCATAAGCTCTTCTCATAACTGAAGAAATTTCTTATAAAAAACTTAAGACTTAAAATAGGATTATTTATGTCAATAATCTTAAAACTCTTAAATTTTAGGCTCAATAAACCAAAGGAAGAAAGTTATATGTGAAGAATAATTTTGAAACAAAACAAAAAGTGAAGTACAAAGCTTTTGTACATTGATGTATGGGAATTTTTTTCTAAATTTTTTTAACTTCAATTTATCTGTGCCTTAACAATGTTCTTGGAATTTCTGACTGGCATTCAATATAATTTTTTTTCTTTTATTATTAGACGGGCTTGCTGTCATTATTTTCAAAAACTGTGCTCATTTCTCATTCACTTATATGCATTGAATTACCTCATGAATTTTCAGTTGAAAACTATAATGGATTATAATTTGAAAAACATGTCATGTTCCCAGTTTCAAAACAGTGCTTGCTCATTTTTATAACCCACTAATAAAATTTGTTTAATTCCCAGTTATATCAGTAAATAATTTTATTGTTAGTATCAAAACAGAAATTTAGGAAATATCAAAATAAAGTAAATCTAAATGTAAATAATAATTTGATTTCAATAAATACTTAGTTGATCTCAATTTATCTTAAATATAACCTAAGATATATAAAACTATTTCAGTGATTAAAAGACACGGAAATAGAAATCTAATCTTCAAGGTGAACTAATATTAAGGATGAAAAGCATTTGTCTTTTATATATAATCCTAGCTAATTATCATTTTAATAGCGTATTCTACAATTATTTCAGTAACACTGGCAACAGTAACTGGAAGAGTTACCTATTAAGCATAGCACATAAACCGTGCTCAGTAAATATTTAATAGCCAATGATATGAATGCATAGATGTCATATTCCAACATTTTATAAGAGAGAAAACAAAACCACTGCATGTCATTTTACTTCAATAACATCGCCAAACAAAATGAAATAAAAACTATATAATTCTATAAAATAAGCACACACTGCATATGAATGTTGAAGTATGCTAATTGTGAATATTCAAATAAGAGCAGTCTTAGTTTCATTCAGAAAATATTATTCATTAATAGCTATCTTAGTTATAGCGTTGATAAAAAGAAAGTAAGAGAGAGATTTTTTTGGGGTTGTTTGTTTTTAGTTAGTTTATTGGGTTGACAATGATTAGTAAAGTTATTAGGTTTGTGCAAAAGTATTTGAGGTTCAAAAGGTTAAAAAATTGTAAAAACTGCAATTACTTTCACAGTGACCTAATACATAGGTTTCAAGTACACAATTCTGCAATACATCATTTATATATCACATTGTGTTTACCTGTTAATTATTCTCAGAGTATTAGTGGACTAGTAGAGAAGACAGAAATTAGGCTTGTAGAAAAAGATTTGGGAGTAAATCTTGATGCTAGAAGTAGGAACTATCTTCCCTTTAGAAGTGTAATAACTTTGGTTTGACTGTTGCATGGAGATTGAGAATGGAAAAGAGCATGAGAGGTGTTTGATATGAGGACAGGGATTTAGCTATGAAAAATATTATTGAACTTTAATATAAGTTAAGTTTTGTAAGGAACTTACATTTTGATATTCTTTACAAATTAATTTAAGAAATTTATACATCCAATGCCAAGATAACAATAGCCCTATTATTCTTAGTTCCAATTTGCATACACTAGATGAAAAATTTCCAAACTTCCTCATAAATTTCATTGAATTATGACAGAGTTTTAAAAGGATGCCAACCTCTTTCCTTGCAATTAAATCTCTCCAAATAGTTGTGACACAAAAGTCATGGAAAATAAGTCAAATTATTCTTGTCTTATTACTGAATATTAATATTGAAGACACATTTTATTCCGAAGTTTCCCCTCCTTCCTAAGATTTCCATTACTGGTGACCTCTCTCTCTCTCTCTCTCTCTCTCTCTCTCTCTCTCTCTCTCATTTTTTTCTCTTTCATACTCCATTTTGCTTCCCTTTAACCATTATTGGTATTCTTTTCTATCTAAACAATTACCACTTTCCCAGTCACTTCTTCTCAATACTCTCTTTCCTTTACTCAGTTATATACTGATTATGAAATTAGAAAACAAAGTCGTTGGTTCCCACTTAATGACATGAAAGATAATACTCAAAATGATTTAAACAAAATCCTTTTCTATGTTAATATGTATTGTTTGTTTTAGAAATCATCAAAATATAGCTGAAGTAAATCTGCCTCATTTTATTGCTATTGTCACGTTTCTGGGCCTTCAGAATTTTAACTTATGAAAATAAAACAGCACCATCCAGTCCCATACACACAGAATTAGCTTGCAATGATCAAGCTAGGAAAACTCCCTGCAGGGGACCCACATAACATGTGTTGGATTTGCAACAAATGCAGAACTGATGCTGAGAGTTTCAGGGCTTTTCTGAAACAAACAAAAAATATCACAGGTGGTTTTCTAACATTCCAAAATAACTCTAGAAAAAATGTTAATATTTTTGGAATAAATTTGTGGCATTTGAGTGTAACATAATAGAATTCTGTATTGACAATCTAGGCAGAAATCAAGGTAAGTTATCTCTGGAAGGAAACAGTATGTGCCTATATATTAGCCTATTAAGCCTCCCACAATAGGTTGATATACGAGGCCAGACAGCTACGTTTGAGAATTCATCCTAGAAAAGGTCCTACATACCTCATTGCTGAATATCACTATGGTCACCTTCAAAGACCTAGTCCACCCTTCAAAGCAATTTTGGAACTCTTTTTCTGGAATGGCCATCAGAGCTGTCATTGTATTACCCTTGATGTGTTGAATGTCATCAAAATGTCTTCCTTTCAATATTTCCTTTATCTTTTGGTAAAGAACAAAGTCATTGGGGGCCAGATCAGGTGAGTAGAGAGTGTTTTCCGATACATTTATTTGTTTATTGGCTAAAAACTCCCTCACAGACAGTGCCGTGTGAGCTGGTGCATTGTCGTGATGCAAGAGCCATGATTTGTGGGCAAAAAGTTCAGGTCATCTAACTTTTTCATGCAGCCTTTTCAGCACTTCCAAATACTAAACTTAGTTAGCTGTATGTCCAGTTGGTACAAATTCATAATGAATAATCCCTCTGATAACAGAAAAGGTTAGCAACATCACTGCAACAATTCACGAACGTAATCGTCAGACCTGGTACTATGGACTGTATTTCCACTGGAGAGGGGCTACTGCTGGCCTCTGTCAGACACCTCTCGAACTCCAAGCAGTGGAGAAAGAGTAACAAATGTTACGAGTGATTCTGCAAGAAGAATGGACACACATGTCCAACTATTTTTTCTTCCTTCTTTCCTGCTTAAGGAATTGTTACCCACAAGTCGACAGTCTGGTCTGCCTATTCAGATTCTACAGAAATAGGCCTGGATGAGGGAAGTCATAAATTTGCCCATCACACTCTGGCCTGAGGAGGTAAATTAACTTAATTCTGTTGCACAATATTAGCAAGCCTCTTCACTAGTAGACTAAAGCCAATTTTCAAAATCAGCTTTTGTCAATAAAGTGCCATTTTAATCTTTATCTGTGGAAATTTTCTGCTCTAAATACCTCAGTCATTCAGAAATGGTAAGGAAAAGGAGGAATATCTTTATTGGATAAAACAATACCCCATTTCTGTTCATTTAGGATGGACACATTGAGAGAGAGACAAGGAGTGGAATTTTAGAAACCGTAACAATCCTTTATCACGGCAAAAGTTTTGATAGCAATTATTGTGATTGAAGCTGGTATTATTGAGTAGTTAGTTTTTGCTGCTCTGTAGCTAAGGCCTTAAGCCTTAGGCCCAGGGTATTTTGATCTTAGCTTGAGATTGCAGTTTATGGAAACATCTTTCAGCAAATGTCTGGGCCACCCAGTCTGAAACACAGGAACTCGGGCTCCTCACGCCTAAGGCAAGTGTGAGGATACTCAGTATACGCTAGCTGCACTCGGTTTCATGGGAACCTCAAAATATTAAGGTTCTGTTTTTCCTGCAAATGGTAACAATTCCACTGTTGGCAAAACATGATTTTTCTGTATATAGTACATCTGGACGTAAAAGGGCAGAGGAATTAGTTTTCTGTTTTTACTGTTTTTCTATGCATATCTAAATTTTAACATTCAAGTAAGTGCCAGGTGAAGTAAAGAGAGTAAGTCTGTGACCTTTGACTTCACGTTATTTGTGTTTGGCTTAGACAGGCAGAGCAGATGGGAATCACTTTTTTTTTTCCTTTCTTTTATTATTGTTATTATTTTTTTTTGTAGTTTTAAAAATCTTTGTATGCAAAAAACCTGTCTTTAGAAAAGAGGTTTCCTAGGAATTCCAGGTTGATAATGTGCAGTGATAGAACAAAGACACAATTTAAAAGGGGAGACTAATTAAGCTAGAAAAGAAATGACACGTTCTTTGAGATAATGATGTATGTCTTAGAGGAGAGGCTCTTCAGATATGGAAGGGAAAATGAAATCTGAAAGTTCATGAAAGACATATATAAAAGAAAAGTTAAAATGCTCCTGAATCTCACTGCTTGTAAGAAGGCAACAAAAAATGAAAGCAGCCTTAGGTATTATTAGACCGGGCAGTGATGAGGCCTAAAAAAATCAGAATGAGCTTATAAGTCTCAGAGAACTGACTGAAATGAGTCACTCATAAGGGTCCAGGAAGCAGGAAATTATGGAGAGGTGATTTGTTCAAGTGAAAGCTGGAAAATCCTGAGGAAAAGTAATACCTAAAAGTAAAAAAGTAAAACCTAAAAAATTAAAATTACCAATCTAGAGGGATTTTAGGAAAAACAGATTGAGAATATCATATTCTAATTAAAAGATTGCCAAATAAGCTTCATACTGACACTTTTATTGTGGGTGAGGTCACAGGAATTATTTCTATACCCTGAAGTAACAAGGTCAAGAAATATATGAAATTAGGACTCCAAGGGAATGCTGAACACAGATTGGGTTTAGAGAGAGTGAGCTGAAAAGAACAATGGTGGATCATTGGATAGTGAATTAATAGGTAACATATCCGGCATATAATTTTTCAGTTTATGAAAGTGAAAGTACCAAATATTTTTTTCAAATATTTTTGGCATATCACAAGTAAATTTTCTGTGGCAGGCTGAGTACTTAATACATGTAACTTATGAATTTTTTATGACTTAACATTAACAAAAAATGAACATTCAATCAATTTTAGAAATTATATAGACTAGAATTACATAATCCTCTTGTTTTAATGTTTTCGATGATAACATGCTATAAATTAAAAAAAAAACATAACTAACTCAAACTTCTGCCATCATTTTGCTTCTTATATACCTATATATTTCTTATTGTTTAGAACTGCTTATATTTTAAATGCTTAAAGTTAACCCTGGGTAAAAAAATAGGTTAATGTTAGAGGAGTAAGAAACAGTATGCCTAAATGTATTGCCACTGAGTATAATCAATTATTAAGAAAATATAAAGTTGTCCTACAATGTTTAGCTATACAAGTCCATAACATGCACAGAGTCAAACATATCAGATGAATGTTCAAACTTTATAAAGGCCTGTTTCTCCCACTCCAGCCTACCTTCTCTTAAGGGGTTATTGCCCTGTCAGAATGCAGAACTGAGAAACCCAACACTGTTCATCCTTTAGGATATGCATGTGTACTTTCACTCCTGTTACTCCTTAATGCTCTTACTGCTGTGGCTCAATCTCTCCAAACTCAGTTATATAAAACAAAATATAGTAAACAGAAAATGAATATTCATAAAATAAAACTAATTGGACACCAAAGGGTAATAATGATTATTCTTCATTTCTATTTCTAAAACGACAGGCCTCTGAAACACAGTAGAGATTTCACAACTGATATGGATATAATTGTTTCAGTGTTAGTTCTGTTTTGTTATGTTTAAACACACACATAACCACAATTCTGAGTCTCTTCAATGTTTTCCTTGCTGTATTTGAACTATATACCGATTAACCTGTATATCACATTGCAACATGGACTAATATTTTTAGCTTTTGCGTATTATGATAAAAGGCACATCAATGGGTAGATTCAATGTCAAGTTTACATAGCAATAGGAACCTTGATGGTTCTATGTAGTTGAATAGCTATTCCCCAGATAAAATCATTTCTAATCTATTCTTACAAGATATTTGGGCAGCTTCTGATATTCAAACCATTAAATCCATTTGGACACTTATTTATTCAAGCAACATTCTTTCAGCTTCTAACACATGAGAGGTACATGGTTAGATTTTAGAAATGCAGAGAGAGAATAGATATCACTCAAGGGATTTTCAATGCTTTGAGAAGAAGAAAAAAACAATAAAACTAGGTTAAAAAACACCAAGTCATTAATTACAACGAGTGCTGAGATCCATTTATGTGCAATGTACTACGGGAACAAAAAGTAATGATGCCTAATCCAGTTTTGGGGTCTGTTAGTCAATGTTTTCTTTTTCTTCTCTCTCTCTCTCTCTCTCTCTCTCTCTCTCTCTCTCTCTCTCTCTCTCTCTCTCTCTCTTTCTCTCTTTCTCTCTCAATCTCTCTCTCTCTCTCTTTCCCATGTAAGTTAACAGAAGAGCTTGAAAGAATAGTAGTTAGCCACCAGGTGATGAAAGTGTGAAGAATGTAATAAGAGAAGATGAAGTAAAAGCACAGAAATAAACAAAAGCAATCGTGTGTGGCTAAAAAAGGTGGCATTCTTCAATATTGAAGAATGTTTGAGAAATTTTTGCGTTCAGAATTCAAAAGAAAAAAAAATGTTTCCATCTTAACTCATCTAGATCTTTCAATAGGTGATAGCTATGTTCTAATGATAACAATATTCTGAAAAATTACCTTATGATGGGTCAGTTAAAAAGAGTATTTGGGAAAGCCTTTTCAAAATTGTCTTTTTGAGGCATTTAAAAGTTATTATGTGGATATTGCAGAAGTTCTCAGTTGCAGACAACTGTGTCTCCCTGGGGACATTTGGCAATGTTGAGAGGTATTTTGTTTAAACATGAGAAGCTGGTACTGGAATGTAATGAAAAGAGGGCATGGATCCTGTTAAACATTCTATGATACACAGGATAGTTACTCACAATATGGAATTATCTGGTCCCGAATGACATCTTGGCCAAGGCTGAGAAACCCTGAGCTAAAAGTGATGACAGTGTTTGTTATAATTAATTTTCCTTATACAATTGAATTATCTGATAACTTATGGTAACAAACTAATATTTGGCTTAATAAAGATAAAATCATAACATAATATTATACGGTATGTTAATAAGCAAGTAACTATAGATTCTATGTTTGTATTAAAAGATACATAATAGTTACAACTATTTTGAAAGCTCATTTATAGCTATTTTTCTTCTATTTCTTTATTGCATATCTAATAATATTCCCTCAGAATATTTGTCAAATTGATAAGATATTACGGGAAATTATTCTTGCTGTACCTATACTAATTGTTCACACAATGTACATTTGAGGTAGATAATGGCATTAGTAACATTTTCCAAGTGGAAGAGAGTGATTAAATTAGTTTTCCAAGATAAGGTGGTTTACAGGTGAATTTGATTCCAGCCCATCTGACTTCACAAGTTCTGTGCTTTACTATAATCCAAATGGATAGCCAATTGGCCTCCCCTTATGTTACGTTTGGCATCTTGACATGGAGGTATGGTATGTATATACGTATGTATGAATGTATGTATTGGAACTGCATAATGAGAAGTGTCACATAAAATCCAGGATATCTGACTCGCTTGAAATGATAAGATAGGGTAAGACTGGGCCCACATTTCCCAGAGACAAAAGCTATTGTAACTAGATTGTTCTTAGCTCTTTAGGTAGAATTGTGTCCTCTTTTGTTCTGTGCAGTCACCACCACTCTTCATTGCATTATCTATGACCTATTTCACTCTTTTATGTAACCAATCTGCTCCTCTGGTGTTTTGATATGTTGGCCCTGCTATAGTGCCAATATACTATAGATAGTCCGAGAGTGAATCACAAAGCAATTTTCTTCACTTTTGAATCAGAAAAAAATACATTTCCAGTTGAACTGACACGATTGTTCTGAGGTTTTACTTATCCAAAAGCCTTAAAAAATATGTAAAGTAAATATTATTAATAAGCTAACATTTTAATTAACAAACAGTTTATTCAAGTAGCCATACATAATTAAGTATAATATTATAGACATTGTTTTTCTAACAATGATACTGGGATGTTACATTTTATTATTCATTGGGTGACAAAATAGTCCACCTGTATCATCTAAAGACAAACCTTAACAACAAAAACAAACTAACAAACAAACACAAAAAAATCTGGTCCCCAAAAATGTTGTAGTAAAGAAAAAAACAGGAGACAGTAAATACTCTAAAAGATAAATAAAAAAATAAACTAAATGCTGTTTACAAAAAATACAATAAAGAACAACAAAAAATAGCAATATCTAGTCGTTTAGAATCTTCATAACTATCATTGGTTTTTGGTAAGTTTCCAAGTGCAAGTTGTTCTAGATATACAAAAATGGAACAAAACTTAAGTAGATATTAATTTAAACATCAATAATATTCATTCTAGTCAAGCAAACTATGTTTTAATCCACTAAGAAAATTTGATTCCCCCCCCCATTTAAGATAACCCACCTTTTTGGATATAACCCATCTTTATGTCCTCAGGCAAGGGACATAAACAATAAACAAATGGAACTATATACAACTAAAAAGTTTTGCACAAAAAGGAAACGGTATAAAAAACGAAAATGCAACATATAGAATGGGAGAAGATGTTCACAAGTGATACACCCAATAAGGGATTCATGTCTAAAATATATAAGGAACATAATACCAAAAAACAATCAATCCAATTAAACAATGTACAGCCACGTGCAAAAGAATAAAATTAGACTACAGTTGTGACCATGCAACAAAATTAACTCAAAATGGATCAAAGTCCTAAACGTAAGATCTAATCACTAAACTGCATAGAAGAAAACATAGGTATTAAACTTATGGACCTTAAGTTCAAAAGGATTTTATGAATTCGACCTCAAAGGGAAGGTACGTAAAAGCTAAAATAAATGAAGGGGATTATATCAAACTGAAAAGCTCTGCACAGCAAAATAAACTGTCAACAAACCAAAGAAGCAACTAACCAAATAGAAGAAGATATTTGCAAATAAACCTCCGATAAGGGGCTGATATCCCAAATATATAAGGAACTTGCACAACTCAACAACAACAACAAAACAAACAATCCAACTGAAAAATGCGCAGAGAACCCCAATAGATATTTCTCTACAGAGGACATACAAATCGCCAATAGATATATGAGAAAAAGCTCAACACCACTAATCATCAGAGAAATGCAAATAAAAACCACAATGAGATATCACCTCACACCAGTTAGAATGGCTATCATCAACAAGATAAATAGTAACAAGTGTTGGAGAGGATGTGGAGAAAAAAGGAATCCTCTACACTGTTGGTAGGAATGCAGATTGGTGCAGCTGCTATGGAAGGCAATGTGGAGTTTCCTGAACAAATTAAGAATATAATTACTATATGACCCAGCAATACATCTCCTGGATATCTACCCCCAAAATCTGAAAACATTTGTCAGTAAAGATATATGTGCTCTGATGTTCATTGCACCTTTATTTATGGTGGCCAAGACATGGAAACAACCATCATCCTTTGATATATGATTGGATAAAGAAGATGTGGTACATATACACAATTGAATACTATTCTGCCATAAGAAAAAAATAAATAGTGTCATTTGTGAAAAAACAATGGATCTTGAAATTATCTCTCTAAGGAAATAAGTCATACAGAAAAAGAAGAGAACCATGTGATATCACTGATGTGTGGGATATAACATTGAAATCAACAAAGGACCAAGACAAACAAATAAAGAAAGAAACTCATATTCACAGACAATAGTTTAGTGGTTACCAGAAGGTAAGGAAGGAGGGGGGCTGTAGAAAAGGGTAAACGGGGTCTAATACATGGTGATGGAAGAAGAACTGACTGAGCTGTGAACACAAAATGTGATATATAGATGATGTATTACAGAATTGTCCACTCGAAACCTATGTAATTTTATTAACTATTGTCACTCCAATAAATTTTAATTAAAAAAAAAGATATCACTTCACTTCTAGCAGAAAGTCTATAATCAATGAATGAACAGAAAACAAGTGCTGGCGAGCATGTGGAGGAAAGGGAACTATTATATACTCTTAGTGGGATTGTAAATTAGTGCAGACAGTATGAAATACAGTATGGGGACTCATTGAAAAAGTAAAAATACAGTGTCATATGATCTAGCAATTCCACTTCTGGGTATTTATCTGAAGAAAACAAAAACACTAATTTGAAAAGTTACATGCACCTCTATGTTCATTGCAGCATTATAGTAATAGCCAGGATATGCAACCAAACTAGATGTCCATCAGGAGATGGATAAAGAAACTGTGGTAAACATACAATTAAATATTATTCAACACTAAAAAAGAATGAAATATTGACATTTATGACAACATAGATCCAGAGAGTATTATGCTAAGGGAAATAACTCAGAGAAAGACAAACACCATATGATTTCACTTATACGTGTATGTGAAATATAAGCAGAAAAAATAAATGAATAAGCAAACAAAATACAAACAGACCCAAAGATATGGAGAACAAGCTGATAGCTGACAAAAGGGAAGCGTGTGGGGGACAGAAAAAAAATATAAATAAAACATTAGACCTAACATTCATTTTGTAAGTTGCCTGAATACTATGGAGATATATAATAATAAATTCAATTTCTATGTAAAAAAGTTATCTTGTATTCAAAGTATATAAAAGTTTAATTAATTCATACATTCATACCAGGGATCAGCAATTTTTTTTTATATAAAGGGTTAAAAAGAACAATAATAACAGAAAAAACAAAAACAAAGATAATTATAACCTCAGAATAGCAGCATCTGTTCTCTATGGTTGAACCTCTTAGAGTATATCACAAGTATATGCCATAGCTTATGTCCTCGTTAATATTTTTCACTGAATATATTTCTTACTACTTTGCACACCCTACCCTGATAACTGACAGTCAGAAACGATTTATCACTACTTTGAATGCTGGTTTCTCTTTTACCTACAGGTTTCTCAAAGAAAGAAGCTTATTTTAAAAAAAATTAAAACAAAAAAAATTAAAACTTTATTAATGCACAAAAATTGAATTTCTTGAGACTGATGGTAATCTATCTTCACAATAAATACAGAAGTCATGCTTTTATAATCTGATCATAATCAAAAAAGTTCTAAAAATATAATTAAGAACCCATTAAAATTGCTATGATGTATTAATACTGTTTGATAATTCTATTAACTTAAGAGCATGCGAAATGCTTCTCTTAGTCTTTTGTGTTGTAAGTGTACATTTATATTAGACTATGTCTCTCAAAATCAGAATACTTTTATATAACTGGCACCTCAGTGAATGATACAAGACAGCTTCTGACCCACAGTATACCTCGGGTGCCAAAAAAATGTATACACATGACTTGTATTCATCTTTTGTTATGTATATATATTATAATTTTATTACAATTGTATTACAATTTTAGTACAGTTTTTTTCATTTCTTAAAATTTGTATACATGTTTTGGCAACCTCTGTATATATTGGATCTGATTAATTATATATATATAATTATATATAATTATATATAAATAATATTTATTAAAATAATATATCTATATTATATCTATATATCTATATCTATATATTTATATCTATATCTATAGATATAGATATATCTATAATGTATCTATATATCTAAAATAATATATCTATATAATTATATATCTATATGATATATAATTATATAGATATATAATTTATTGATACTTCTGTAATTTACTTTTTTAGTAGCGTGTGGCTTGAAAATATGGTGGTGATCATATTCACCTAGATTTTTCAATTAGTTCATTGTTTGTATGCATATTATTTAGTACTATGCCACATGATAAGCAAAGAAGCAGAGAGAAACATAATCACCTATTCAATAAATACAGAAGAACAGGACAACTAGGTTAATTCTGTTCATAGCACACAAAAAGTAGCAATATTGTTAAGGGGCAGAATTATATTTAACTATTATTTAGGTATCCATAATCATCCTCAAATAGCAAGTTCAAATATGTATTCATTTCCAGCCAATTAAGAGTTTTCCTTTGATAATTGTCCCCCATTTGCATACTTACTTTATATGTGTTAATGTATATGTATGTGTGTGTATTCTCTACATGTTACTAAAATTTATTCACACAAAACAAATGCTATGATGTCTGATATTTGGAAGTTGATTTGGAATTATCCAGCTGGGCAAAGCCTGGGGATTATGGGGGCATATAGATAGGAAAAGATCAGTCATGGTTTGTAATTATTGAAGCTTGTTGATGCTGCCATGGATGTTCTTTGTAATACTTTTTTTATTATTATTAAAATTTATTGAGGTGAAAATAATTAGCAAAATTACATAGGTCTCAAGTGTACAATTCTGTAATACACCATCAATATGTAAGATTGTGTGTTAATATATGTTTGAGATTTTTCTATTAGAAGATGTTAAAACATGTCAATACAAAAAAAAAAAACACTAAAAATGTTTTACATACCCCAATATTGTTTTTCCTTGATATATTCAATTCAATTGCCTTAATAAAATTTGGGTATGTTGTGTTTTTGGCTCACCTATTTCTTCCCTTATTTGTCACAGTGTTTGGGCATTTATTTATCTCAAGATGTTTGGAGAGAATCTGAAGAAGGATAATAAAGACGTGTTTGATGTTCTACACCTGTCAGTATAAATAGATTCACTGACATGACTTTGCCTGGTGCTTCGATGGAAGAAAATGAGGGATGGTGTTATAAAAGGAGGTGGTATTACACCACATCGATTTCTTACCCTATCTATCCGGAGACCTTTTAAAGAAAAACAGTACAACACAGAAGCTTTGGAGGACTGAGTTTGGGGCAAGTGCAAGTAAAGGGAACAGTGACAGCACTGAACCAGCTTGAAAAACAATTCTACTAGAGGCAATTTAACATTAAGTGAGAAGGAAAAAAATGACGATTTACCTTTAATTGGGAATATAAATGTAAAGCATTACCTTTGATATATGCAGTCTCAGACTAAGTAAATAAAAAAAAAATATTCCTTTATAACTACTTGGTTATTTTTTTTTAATTTTGTTTCTTCTGTGAAATAACAAAAAAAGATCCCTCTGTTATAATTTAATTTTAAAAAGAAACTAATTGAGGACTGCAATAGGAGTTTTATATATATATATATACACACACACACACACACACACACACACGAATAAGAAGGTACATATACATAATGGTTAAAATAGTAAATCATTAGATTTTTAACTTACTAACATGAAACTTCATTCATAATTTACATATCTACTTTAAGTTTTAACTTGAAATTCCAATACTATAGCTATGAAAATAAAGGAGAAATAAATATGGAAAACAAATTGGAAATAGAGAAACAGACTAGGAAATAAAAGGACAAAAATGAGAGAATCATGTTACTGGTTTTGAGAAGTTTCTGAAATATTAGATAAATGACCCTTGGCACTCACTGCTTTTTTCCTGGGTTGAGAACTTCAGATTACTACTATCTTACAGCTTTTGAAATGCTAAGAAGCTGCTTTTGCAGGATAAAGAGAATATGGTTTTCTTTTTTTCCATCTAGGTCCCAGCACAGTGTGCTTCACACACAGTATAATTTATTAAGAAACCCTAGAAACACATAACTGTTCATAGCTAAAGTTGTTATGTTTCTCCATACATCTCACGGAATAAAAATTAACTCCAAATTAAAAAACTAACGTATCCAACAATAAAAAAAAAATGAACATGAAACATAAGAGAATTAGAATAAAGCATAAAGCCTAGGATCACACAAATTAGTGATTTTATCACAGATATTCCAATTTTTGCTCCATGAAATGAGAGGGTGAATTGTTCATAGTTTTCAATCTACAATATGGAAATGTATTCACATACAGAATTTTCATTGATTCCTTCCTATATCAGACACTATTCAAAGGAAACAAAGTCTTGTTCTCGTGCAACTTATATCCATATCGAATGAAAAAAAGCAGATGGTGAACAGATAAACAAGTGAAAACTCACAATGAGGTCAGGTGATGATGAAGTACAGCAAAATTAATATTATAAAAACATAAGAGAAGAAACAGAAAGGCCGGGATGGTGGAGATTACCACAGTTTAAACAGACATTAAGTCAAAAACTGATGAATATTGGCAATCTCCTAT
Source organism: Rhinolophus hipposideros (assembly GCF_964194185.1). Taxonomy (NCBI): domain Eukaryota; kingdom Metazoa; phylum Chordata; class Mammalia; order Chiroptera; family Rhinolophidae; genus Rhinolophus; species Rhinolophus hipposideros. Next base: position 95,811,435 of record NC_138050.1, read on the forward strand.
GGTTCAACTGTGTATATTATATTGAGTGTCCAGATAAGGCCTTTCTTATGTGGAAAAAGAAAATGAGCAGTTAAAGAACTGTGGGAGAAAGCAACATGGATTTCTTGAGAAGAGCATTCCAGATGGAAGAAATACATGTGAGACCTAGAGTCCAGAGTAGGCATGGTGTTTTTGGTGAGATAACTGTGTCCTGAATGAAATGAGAAGGGAGTGTGAGAAATGATGTCAAAGGGATCACAAGGACCTTTTAGAAAAAATGTTGTAAGTAATTTGGATTATTATTCTAACTGTAATGGAAAAACCTTTGTGGAATTTTAAGTGGAGAAGTGAAAGAATTAGTTATATATTTGAAAATAATGACTGGGGTTTTATGTACAGAGTAGATTGTGTAATGTAGAATAACAAGAGTGGAAACAGAACCAACTTGTTAGGCTATTTTAGTGCTGCGGATGAGAAATGATGGTGGTTGGACCCAGAATACTAAGTTAATGAAGGTAACACTTCCTGAATTCAGAGACATGATCCAGAGTCATTTATGGAACAGCTTTGGGAAGGGGGTTGAGAATTAGATTTTGCCCAAATTTATATGAGTCTTGACATCATGGAGAAAGTTTGAAATACAAAGATACATATGGGGAGATTATTCTGTATCTAAATAAGATTACTGGTTTGGGTGATTGGACCTAGGAAGTGAGTCCTGATTGAGAAGATGACTGGGCCTTATGGCTCAACAACATACAGAGATAGAAAGATGAGGATTATTTGGCAAAGACTGCTTGAGGAGAAAGGAGAGAGGTGGGAGAAAAGCAAAGAGACTAATTTGCTCAAAAATGAGAGCATGCATCAATTCATATTTCTCTCTGAACTCCTTAAAACATGATATCTATATGTCTAAACAGGCATAGAGATTTCCCTTGGCGTTTAAAAAAAATAAGAGATCCTATATTCTGGGGGGGAATTTATTCAAATTATGCAGTTATGCCTTTATTTAAATGAAAATTGTTGCCCAATTTATAGAATAGGTCTATATTTGCAATACCTAGTGTAGAGTGGAGCAAAGTAGGGAGACCTTATCCTACCACACTATGCTTTCAATCCACCTACCAATTCAATTCTTTTCATCCACGTCGTCTGTCATCTTGTTTTATTCTTAGTCCCAGCCATGATATCTGATAAGAGAAATTATCTTTTTCTGGCCTCCTTCCACTTTTTCTCTTTTAATACAAACTTGACTGTAGTTTACTTAGAGGTGTTGTATATCTAAGTTTCCATCAGTTAACAAACATATAAGACAAAATATATCAGACAAAAGCGGTCTTTCCCCTACGCTCCTCCAGTAATCCCTTATTTCACCCTATGTGCTTAATACTAATGGAATATAACAGCAACAGAACATTGTTTAATGGCTAACATGACGATATTGAAATTACAAGAAAAAGAATTAACAACAGAATATTGAGAAATAATTCACAATTACTTGGTTTGGATGACAAACATGTTTAGTGATACTCAAAGTTATCTTTCATGTGATTGGTGTGACAGCGGTGATATCTCAGATTTGCTATATGTTGCTTTGTTTTCAAAACTGTAACAAAGTGGTGAAAACAGAGATGATAACTTGGACATCAGACTTAAATAAGGGGCATTGTTTTCTCTCCTGCTAGTTCTGTGATCTTGTTTACCTGAGAAATTTGGCTTAATGTCTTTAAGACACAGTTTTCTTAACTACAAAAATAAATTTAAATAGTATTATACCTGCCTTTAAAATTTTATGTAAGAGTATGTAAAAATATTCTGTAGACAATAAAATACTGCAAAAGAGTGTTTTTATAGCATTTACAAAATGAATTTTTATTTCAGGCATATGTTTTGACTCATGCATATTTGATTTCATATAATAATGAGCTAAATCCCAGGAAGGTGCTATTGAAATTTGATCAGAAAAAGCCTGACTTCTTTCCAATTAGGTATGCATTTCTTGTTAGTAGGTCATTGCTTACAGTCGCATTTGCAGATACCATAATGATATGTCTTAGAGCCTTTCTTGAAACAGCCACTTTATTTTGTACTCCTAATTTATAAAGCATAAAAAGCATAGGTGAGTTCATTCCGATATGTTTTGTTATTGAGGACATAATAGGCTTCTCTTTTACATATGAGAGCTCTGAGGAAAGCCATTAAAGATTCATGCTAATGTTATGATAATAGAAATAATCCACAAAGCAAAATTTAAAAAAAATAGGAAAAACTGTGTTTTGATTTCATTTCATAACATTTGGGAAATCTCAAAATGTCAGCCAATTGTTTTACATGGAAAAAGGAAACAAGTATAAAAGTATATGCGGAAAATTAATTGAAAACTAACAATTCTTAAATTGATACTGCTAAAAATAGTAATTGTTCAGGGATAATTTAAACCAATCATCTCATTTTTCCAGTTATATAGGTATGGGATGTTATGTAGACTTACCAACAGATCTTTCTCTCTCCAATAAAATACCTCTGTCAACAGTATATTCATTTAAGTGAACACAAAAATAGTTATTTAGAAAGTTTAGACATATAAAATATGCTGTGATTCTTTTTAAATAGGAAATTAAAAAATATACTTTTTTTTTACCTAGAGTACTTGTTCTTTTTTTCTATTTTAACATTTTTTATTATATTCTCCACATTGTATTTCGCATCCCTGTGACTATTTTGTGACTACCAAAGTGTACTTTCTAATTCCTTCACCTTCTCCCTCATCCCCCAACACCCTCCCTCCCATCTAGCAACCATCACTTTTTTGTCTGTATCTCTGAGTCGATTTCTGTTTTATTTGCTCATTATTCTGTTCTTTAGCTTCCACATAAAAGTGAGCCATTATGGCCAACAGTATGAAGGTTCTTCAACTATTAAAACTAGAACTACCTTACGACTCAGCAATTCCACTCCTGGGTATTTAGCCAAAGGAAGCAAAAAAAAAAAAAAAAAAAAAAACTAATTTGAAAAAAATATATGCATCCCAATGTTTATTGCAATGCTATTCATGATAGCCAAAATATGGAAACAACCAATATGCACATTAATAGACAATTGGATAAAGAAATTGTGGTACATTTGTACAAGAGAGTATTACTCTGCCATAAAAAACAAAATAATGAAATCTTACCATTTGCAACAACATGGATGGACCTGGAGAATATCATGCTAAGTGAAATAAACCAAACTGATAAAGACAAATACCATATGATCTTACTTATATGTGGAATATAAAATATTTTTTTAAATGGAATGGTACCTTTGAATTTCGGAGCTGATTAAAAATTATATTTGAGACAACTGAAAAAAACAGAGATACTTAATTCTCAAAGAAGTTTTACTCTTTTTAGGGAACAAAACCAGTAACTCTCACAGAACAGTGATTTACATTATTTTTGTCTCTCATCCTTACAGGGCAAGAGTAAGTTGGTACTTTCATATGATTTCATGCATGCATACATTTATAAATCATTCATATTTCTGTATTAATATTATATACATAGCCTCAATAACACTCATAAAAAGGTAAAGATGAGAGTGAGGAAACTACTTTATAATTGTTATTTTATATTATTTCAGTTTCAATTAATTATTGCAATTTTATTTGAGCATATGATATATAGACACATTATTTCTGAAAATACTGAAAAATTTAAGTCTTTATGATAGAACAAATCAGTCTATTTTTAAATTTTATTTATTTTGATAACCAGTTATCAAAAGGATACTCACACAGATACACACATGCAAATGAAAAATGTACATTTCTATAAACAGGAGAGTATTTTAAGATGCTTCTTTTCAACATGCTCTATCCCTACAACAACGGGCTTGTTTTCAAAGCAGCTCAACTGTTTTGATTAAGTCTCATTTAGCTTAAAGGTACATATTATTCATCCATAAAATAAAATAAAAAAATCTGCTAGACAGCATCCACTGACAGTGAGTTATTATGACTGAAGATGTCAGCAGATTTAGAAATGTCTGTCTATAAAAGAAAAATAGCTTCTGTGTAAGTTCAGCGTGAGACAGCCAGTAAACTTCTCAGTGGCAGAAAAGCTTGTCAGGGATACTATGTAGTATATTACTTATATTTAAATAATCTGTTTTAACTTCTTATTTTTATAAAAGCAACCATATCAATTATGTAGATTATATACTAAAATACATTTCAAGTGTCACGATTCATTGATAAAAATGAGGAGTAAGGTCATTTCTATTCATTGTTGTAGATTTCACTATTTATTTAATGAAAGAAGTGAAACACAGCATCAGACGTCTGCACCCTCTGAGTGTGCTATAGCGTCGCATATTAAATGTCAGTTGTTTTTGAATTTTCTCATACTTCAGTTGAAATAATGAACATAATTAAGAGTTTTAGTATTTTCATTCCACATTCCAATGTAGTACACAGGGTACATAAATGGGAAATATTAATTTCTATAGTACGTATTACTCTCTGGACACATTTTTATTTTCCATTTCCAAAACAAGATTAAGATGTACTTCCATTTTTATGCAATGTGCCAGATTTACCCACCTCCTGAAACAAAACTAAGGGAAGACACAATAGTCCTTGCTTGTTCCTGGAGAATATGTTCCAAGACGACCAGTGGATGCCTGAAACTGCTCATAGTACCAAACCCTACACATTCAATATTTTCCCCTTTGTATATATATCTAGGATAGGGTTTAATTTCTAAATTAGGTGCAGAAAGGGATATACAACACTAACAAATAACAAAATAGAAACAACTATAACAATAAGCTGTAATAAGTTATGTAAATGTGATCTCTGTCTCAAAAAATCTTGTACTACACTCACCTTTTCATTAAAAGGAAGCACTTTACAGCTTCTCTTTGGCACATTTGTATCATCAGTATTACGAGTCTTGTACTTTGGCAGCATTATTCAGTGAAATAAGAGTGACTTGAACACAAACACTGAAATAATGACCGTGGCAGTGGATCTGATAACTGAGATGGCTCCTAAGTGACTCACGTGCGGAAAGAAATGACAGCACAAACATGTTGGATAGACGGATGATTCACATCCTGGTGGAATAGAGTGGTAGATACTTGGCCATGCTACTCAAAATGGTGTACAGTTTACAACTTTTGAAGTGTGTATTTTTGGAATATTCCATTTCGTATTTTCAGACTGCAATAGAAGATGGGTAACTGAAACTGCAGAAAGTGAAACTGAGGATAAGGGGGTCTACAATATATGAAACATGGGCATCAGACAAAAGACAATGATCCCTGAGAGACAGAAAATAAAAAGTCGACAGCCAGACCTATGCCACAGCTTCTTGCAGAAAGAGTTTTTCCAGGCTTTTTCTCAAGGAAGGGAAAGACTGGTGGAGCTCAGTGGATTCCTCCTACTGAATCTATGGAACTGACAGTCTGAGGAGCCCAAATCTTATGACTTGAATGCATAAGACAGAGTACAAAAGAAGAGAAAGTTGCACAAAGAGAGAAGTCTGGAGTTATGTTGTAGGTACCTGTCAAGTATTCAACAGGGTACTAATGAGCACTTGTATGGGGGGGGGGCGGAATAAAAGAACTGCCCAAAGGCAGGAAAGAAGCAAATTTAAAAAGATTTGAAGAATCAGTACCTGGTGCTCACACAAAACTGAGAACAGTGATATTCTTATCACCCAGACCAGGAAATCTCGTAATTCACAGGATACTGATTAGATGACTTAGAATAATACTGCCATACATAGCAGTGGGACTAACACATCATAGAAGAGTTATTCTCAACCAAGGACTACAAAAGGCATTTTGTAACTTCTGGAAGTGCTTTCTGGTTGTCTCAGTTGAGGGGGGTTATACTATGGGCATCTAATAGGTAGAGGCCAGGGGTCGGGAATCACCTGATTGCACAGAACAGCCCTCCCCACCCCCCACCATCACGTTACCACAAGCAAGTTTCATTTTACTCAAAACATCAATGGGGTTGAGGTCAAGAAACCCAGTCCTAGGGTAATCACTTCTCAGATTCAGTCAATAAAATCTGAAAGTAAACTGAGAAAAAACAATACTATTTCCCAGTCAATAAACCATGCCTCAGAACATCAAGGACATTTGTAAAAATACAAAAACAGCTAGAATCCAAAAAGGTAAAATCGATAATAGTTTGTATCCAATAAAAATGTTTCAGCATATAAAGAAGTAGCATAATATGACACATAAGAGCATAAGCATCAATTCAAACTAACCCAGAACTGACATACAATTAGAATTAGCAGCAAAAATTCAAGTACTTATTATAACTGTGTCCCATACATTCTAAAAGTTAAGTAAAGACATGGAACTTAAATAAAATTCCATACTGATTCTAGAAATTGAAACTATAATATATAAGATACAAATTATTGAATGAGAAGTACTAGACTAGCCATTACAGAAGTAAAGATTAATCAATGGAAACAAATTGCAATAGGAAGTATACAAAATGAAACACAAAGATAGTTTTTAAAAAGGGGGGATTAAAAAAGGAATAGATCCTTAATGATCTGTAGCACATCTTCAAGTGGTCCTATTTACATAGAATTTGTATTTCCAAAAAAAAGAAAATTATACATAAATTTGAAGAGATAATGTCAGAACATTTTTCAGATTCACAGAAAACTATAAACCCTGAGATCCATGGAGGTCAATAAAACCTAAGCACAGAAAATATGAATAAAACTACCCCCAACACATCATAATTAAATTGATTAGAAACCAGTGATGAAGGGGAAAAAAAATCTTAAAGTAGCCACAAGAGAGGGGAAACATATTACACACAGATAAAGGTGATAACATTTTTCTCATGGAAAATCATGAACATGAAAAAACAGCGGTGCAATAATTTATTTCTGAAAAAAAGTATGAACTTAAAATCCCATATTCAAAGAAATATCTTTCAAAACTAAATATAAAATGAAGGCTTTTTCAGACATACAGAAGCTGATTTTATGACTAATGGAAAGTCTGGCTGCACAGCAAAATGCTATGTGCAATTTTTTTAAATTAAAGTTTAATTAAAGTTTATTGGAGTGACAATTGTTAGTAAAGTTACATAGGTTTCAGGTGTACAATTCTGTAATATATCATCTGTATATCACATTGTGTGTTCACCACCTAATGTGTGAATTTGCAAATCTGACTGTACAATTATCTGACAGTCTTATTGCAGGAAGGTTGTCCTGCCCACACAAAAGATAATTAAGTGGATCAAAGACATACATGTAACACTTAAAACTATATGACTTTTATGGAACACATAAAATTTATGTAACCTCAAAAAATGTATCCGATACAATGACAAAAGCATACTAAAGATATGCTAAAGATAAAATATCCTAAATATCCTAAATATCCTATCCTAATAAAATATCCTAAAGATAAAATAATCATAATGTGTACATTGTCAAATTTAAAGTTTCTGTTCTTTGAAAGACACTGTTATGAAAAAAAAAAAAGCCATGGGCAGAAAAATATCTGCAAATTACAAATTTGATAAAAGACTTGAAATAATAAAGGTCACTCTAAACTCAGAAATAGGAAAAATAAATCTATTTTTTTCTTTAACAATGGTGACAAATAGTAGTCTAGTTTCATTCTTTTGCATATGGCTTTAGAATTTTTCCAGCACATTTTTCGAAGAGGCTTTGTTTTCTCCACTGTACGTTTTTAGGTCCTTCGTCAAAAATGATTTGCCCATAATATGTGATTTTATTTTGGGGTTCTCAATTCTGTTCCGTTGGTCTGTGTGTCTGTTTTCTGTCAATACCATGCTGCTTTGATTATTGTTGCTTTGTAGTATAATTCGAACTCGGAGTGTGAGGCCTCTGGCCTCATTCTTTTTTTCTCAGGATTACTTTGGATATTTGAGGTCTTTTGTGATTCCATACAAATTTGATTATTTTTTATTAGATTTCTTTAAAAATATGACTGTGGGATTGTGATGGTCATTGCATTAAATCCGTATATTGCTTTGGGTAATATGGCCATTTTGACTATGTTGATTCCTTTAACACATGAACATGGAATATCTTTCCATTTCTTTGTATATTCTTCAATTTCTTTTAATAATGCCTCGAAGTTTCAGTGTATAGTAGGTCCTTTCATCCTGTGTTACGTTCATTCCTAGGTATTTTATTCTGTCTTTTGCAATTACAGAAAGGATTTTTCCACTTCTTTTTCTGAAATTCCATTAGTATAAAGGAATACAATGGATTTTTGTACTTTGATTTAGTATACTGCAACTTTACTATATTTGTTTTTTGTTTTGAATAGTATTTTTGTAAAATTTTTAGGGTTTTCTATATAAAGAATCATGTCATCTGCGAAAAGTGACAACTTGACATCTTCATTCCCTGTTTGAATACCTTTTGTTTAGTTCTCTTGCCTGATTGCTCTGCATAGTACTTCCAATACTATACAACAAAAATAATTCAAAATGGATCAAAGACTTAAATATAAGTCCTGAAAAAAAATTGCATAGAAGAAAACATAGGTACTAAACATGCACCTTAGTTTTAGAGAAGATTTTATGAATTTGAGCTAAAAGGCAAGGGAAGTAAAAGCAAAAATAAATGAATGGGATTATATCAAACTAAAACGTTTCTGCACAGTAGAAGAAATCATTAACAAAACAAAGAGATAGCCAACCAAACGGGAGAAGATATTTTGCAAACAACACCTCTGATAAGGGGTTAATATCCAAAATACATAAACAATGCATACAATTAGAAAAAGAGCAGTCCAATTAAAACATGGGCAGAGGACCTGGACATAGACACTTCTCCCAAGAGGGTATGCAAATGGCCAACAGACATATGAAAAAATGCCCCACTTCACTAGCTATTAAAGAAATGCAAATCAAAACCACAATGTGATACCACCTTACAGATGTTAAAATGGCTATTATTAATAAGCGAAGCAATAACAAGTGTGAGAAGTTGTGGAGAAAAAGGACCATTCATACACTGCTGGTAGGAATGTAAATTTGTACAGCCATTATGGAAAATATTATAGAGGTTACTAAAAAAAAATAACAATAGAATTACTTTAATAACCAGCAACCCCTCTTCTGAGTATCTATCCGACAAATCTGAAAACACTTATTCATAAAGATATATGTACCCCATGTTCATTGCAGCATTATTCACAGTGGCCAAGACATGGAAGCAACTGAAGCACCCTTTGATAGATGATTGGATAAAGATGTGGTGCATATATACAATGGATTATTACTCTGCCATAAGAAAAATATGAAATATTGCCGTTTTGTGAAAACATAGATGGAACTTGAGATTATGATAAGTGAAATAAGTCAAACAGAAAAAGTCAAGAACCATATGATTTCACACACATGTGGGATGTAAAACTGAAAGCAACAAAACAACCACACAAACAAAAACTCACAGACCCCGACAACAGTTTAGTGGTTCTCAGAGGATAAGGGAGAAGAAGGGTAGTAGAAGAGGGTAAAAGAGGTAAAGTAACAGTTACAAAAGGAGATTTGACTTTGGGTGATGAACACATAATGCGATATATAGTTGATGCATTACAGAATTGTACACTTGAAACCTATATAATTTTATTAGTCAATGTCACTCTAATAAATTTAATTTTTTTTTATAATTAATTTTATTGGGGTGACAATTGTTAGTAAATTTACATAGATTTCAGGTGTACAATTCTGTATTACATCGTCTATAAATCCCATTGCGTGTTCACCACCCAGAGTCAGTTCTCCTTCCATCACCATATATTTGATCCCCTTTACCCTCATCACCCACCCCCCACCCCCTTACCCTCTGGTAACCACTAAATTATTGTCTGTGTCTATGAGTTTTTGTTTCTCATTTGTTTGTCTTGTTCTTTTTGGTTTATATACCACATATCAGTGAAATCATAGGGTTCTCTGCTTTTTCTGTCTGACTTATTTCACTTAGCATTATTCTCTCGAGATCCATCCATGTTGTCACAAATGCTCCTATATCATCTTTCCTTAACGCCGAATAGTATTCCATTGTGTATATGTACCACAACTTCTTTATCCATTCATCTATCGAAGGACATTTTGGTTGTTTCCATGTCTTGGCCACCGTAAACAAAGCTGCAATGAACATTGGAGTACACGTGTCTCTATAGAGAAATGCTTTTATATCTTTGGGGTAGATACCCAGGAGAGCGATTGCTGGGTCATATGGTAATTCTATTCGTAATTTCTTGAGGAACCTCCACACTGCCTTCCATAGCTGCTGCACCAGTCTGCATTCCCACCAACAGTGTATGAGAGTTCCTTTTTCTCCACAGCCTCTCCAACACTTGTTACTATTTGTCTTGTTGATGATAGCAATTCTGACTGGGGTGAGGTGATATCTCATTGTGGTTTTCATTTGCATTTCTCTGATGATTAGCAATGTTGAGCATTTTTTCATATGTCTATTTGCCATTTGTATATCCTCTTTGGAGAAATGTCTCTTCAGGTCCTCTGTCCATTTTTCAATTGGGTTGTTTGTTTTTTTGTTGTTGAGTTTCATGAGTTCCTTGTATATTTTGGATATTAGCCCCTTATCAGAGGAACTGTTTGCGAAAATCTTCTCCCATTCAGTTGGTTGCCTCATTATTTTGTCAATAGTTTCTTTTGCTGTGCAGAAGCTTTTCAGTTTCATATAATCCCATTTGTTTATTTTAGTTTTTACTTCTATTGCCTTTGGAGTCAAATTCATAAAATGCTCTTTGAACCCAAGGTCCATAAGTTTAGTACCTATGTTTTCTTCAATGCAGTTTATTGTGTCAGGTCTTATGCTTAAGTCTTTGATCCATTTTGAATTAATTTTGGTACATGGTGACAGATAGCAGTCCAGTTTCATTCTTTTGCACGTAGCTATCCAATTCTGCCAGCACCATTTATTGAAGAGGCTGTCTTTTCTCCATTGTGTGTTTTTAGCTTCTTTGTCAAAAATTATCTGTCCATATTTATGTGGTTTTATTTCTGGGTTCTCAATTCTATTCCATTGGTCTATGTGTCTGTTTTTCCGCCAATACCAAGCTGTTTTGATTATTGTAGCCCTGTAGTACAAGGAAAAATCAGGGAGTGTGATACCTCCAGTATTGTTCTTTTTTTTTAATATTGCTTTGGCTATTCGGGGTCTTTTGTGGTTCCAAACAAATCTGATGATTTTTTGTTCTATTTCTTTAAAAAATGCCATTGGGATTTTAATGGGGATTGCATTAAATCTGTATATGGCTTTGGGTAATATGGCCATTTTAACTATGTTGATTCTTCCAATCCATGAGCACGGAATGTCTTTCCATTTCTTTGTGTCTTCTTCAATTTCTTTCAAAAATGTCTTATAGTTTTCAGCATATAAATCCTTCACATCCTTGGTTAAGTTTATTCCTAGGTATTTTATTCTTTTTGCTGCAATTGCAAAAGGAATTCTTTTTTCTATCTCTTTTTCTGAGATTTCATTGTTGGTATATAAGAAAGCAATGGACATTTGTACGTTGATTTTGTAGCCAGCAACTTTACTGTATTCATTGATTGTTTCTAATAGCTTTTTGGTGGAGTCTTTAGGGTTTTCTATATATAGCATCATGTCACCTGCAAAGAGTGACAATTTAACTTCTTCATTCCCAATTTGGATGCCTTTTATTTCTTTCTCTTGCCTGATAGCTCTGGCGAGGACTTCCAACACTATGTTGAAAAGCAGAGGTGATAGGGGACAACCTTGTCGTGTTCCTGAACGTAGAGCAAAGGGCTTCAGCTTTTCACCATTAATTATGAGATTAGCTGAGGGCTTGTCGTATATGGCCTTTATTATGTTGAGGTATTTTCCTTCTATACCAATTTTAGTAAGTGTTTTAATCATAAATGGATGTTGTATCTTATCAAATGCTTTTTCTGCATCAATTGATAGAATCATATGATTTTTGTCCTTTATTTTGTTTATGTGATGTATCACATTGATGGATTTGCGAATGTTGAACCATCCTTGTGCCCCGGGGATGAACCCCACTTGGTCGTGATGAATAATCTTTTTAATGCATTGTTGTATTCGATTTGCTGGAATTTTGTTTAGGATTTTAGCATCTGTATTCATCAGAGATATAGGTCTGTAGTTTTATTTTTTTGTGTTGTCCTTACCAGGTTTTGGTATCAGGGTAATGTTGGCCTCATAAAATGAGTTAGGGAGTACTGACTGTTCTTCAATTTTTTGGAAGAGTTTGAGCAGGATTGGTATTAGATCATCTTTGAAGGTTTGGTAGAATTCACTGGTGAAGCCATCTGGTCCAGGACTTTTGATTTTGGGAAGGTTTTGGATGACTGATTCAATTTCGTTACTGGTGATCGGCCTGTTAAGATTTTCCAGTTCTTCATGATTCAGCCTTGGAAGGCTATATGTTTCTAAGAACTTGTCCATTTCTTCTAAGTTATTAAATTTGGTGGCATATAGTCCTTCATAGTATTCTTGGATAATCCTTTGTATTTCTGTGGTGTCCGTGATAACTTCCCCTTTTTCATTTCTGATTTTGTTAATTAGTGTCTTCTCTTTTTTTATCTTAGTGAGTCTAGCCAAGGGTTTGTCGATTTTGTTAATCTTTTCAAAGAACCAGCTTTTTGTCACATTAATTTTTTCTATTGTCTTTTTGTTCTCTATTTCATTTAGTTCTGCTCTGATTTTTGTTATTTCCTTTCTTCTGCTGACCTTGGGTTTCGCTTGTTCTTCTTTTTCTAGTTTTTTAAGGTGTAACATGAGGTTATTTATTTGGGATTTTTCTTGTTTCTTGAGATAGGCCTGTAATGATATAAATTTCCCTCTTAAAACTGCTTTCGCGGCATCCCAAAAATTTTGGTAGGATGTATTTTCATTGTCATTTGTTTCTATGTATCTTTTGAGCTCTCCTCTAATTTCTTCTTTGACCCAGTCGTTCTTTAAAAGTATGTTGTTTAATCTCCATGTATTTGTGTTTTTTCCTGCTTTCTTTTTGCAGTTGATATCCAATTTCAAAGCTTTGTGATCAGAGAATAAGCTTGGTATGATTTCAATCTTCTTAAATTTGCTGAGGCTGATTTTGTGTCCCAATATATGGTCTATCCTTGAGAATGTTCCATGTACACTAGAAAAGAATGTATAGTCTGATGTTTTAGGATGAAGTGCTCTATATATGTCAATTATGTCCAATTCATCTAATGTGTCATTTAGGGCTGCAATTTTGTTATTTATCTTCTGTTTGGATGATCTATCCATAGCTGTCAATGATGTATTTAAGTCCCCTATTATAACTGTGTTTTGGTTAATTTCTCCCTTTAGTTCTGTTAGTAGTTGCTTGGTATATTTCGTTGCTCCCTGATTGGGGGCATAAATATTGATAACTGTTATGTCTTCTTGTTGTATAGTCCCCTTTACCATTATGAAATGTCCATCTTTGTCTCTTGTTATCTTTTTCACCCTGAAGTCTGTTTCATCTGATATCATTATGGCTACACCTGATTTTCTCTGGGTACCATTTGCTTGGAGTGTCAATTTCTATCCTTTCACTTTGAGTCTATGCTTGTCCTTGTAGCTGAGATGTGTCTCTTGTAGGCAGCATATGGTTGGGTTTAGTTTTTTGATCCAATCTGCTACTCTGTGTCTCTTTATTGGTGAGTTCAGTCCATTTACATTTAGGGTGATTATTGATATGTGAGGATTTCCTGTCATTCTGTCTTTAGTTTTCTGGTAAGGCTGTGTCTCCATTGTTTCTTTGCCTTTTTGTTGTTGTCTGTTATTTCTGTGTGGTGGTATTCTATGATGTTTCCCTCTGTTTCTTCTTTTATTACAGTATATATTTCAGATTTGGATGTTTTTTGAGTGGTTACCTTTGAGTTTATGTAAAAGAAAGTTTGATATTTAGAGTATTCCAGTTTCTTCAGTACGCTTACTTTCTCTATTCCCATATTCCAGTTCAGGCCTTTACGCTCCCCCTTTTTATGTTTCGGTTGCCACAAGTTGTCCCTGTTGATGGTGGTCTAATAGCCTCCTTTAGTATTTCTTGTAGTGCACGTTGTGTATTAGAAAATTCCCTCAGCTTCTGGATGTCTGGAAAGGTCTTTATTCCTCCTTCATATCTAAAGGAGATCTTTGCTGGATATATTATTCTTGGCTCATGATTTCTCTCTTTCAATAGTTTGAATATTTGGTTCCATTTTCTCCTAGCTTGTAGAGTTTCTGCTGAAAAATCTGATGATAATCTAATGGGCTTTCCTTTGTAAGTTACCGTCTTCTTTTCCCTGGCTGCCTTGAGGATTCTTTCTTTGTCGTTGATTTTAGACAGCTTCAATACAATGTGCCTTGGTGAAGGCCTGTTGGGATTGAGGTAATTAGGTGTTCTATTTGCTTCTTGGATTCGAGGATCCAGTTCTGTCCACAAGTTTGGGAAGTTCTCATCGACGATTTGTTTGAATATATTCTCTGTTCCCTTCCCTCTTTCTTCTCCTTCTGGTATGCCCATTATTCTTATATTGCTCTTTCTGATGGAGTCAGAAAGTTCTTGTAGAGTTCTTTCATTTCTTTTAAGTCTCAAGTTTCTTTCTTCTTCCCTCTGTGTAAATTCCAGGTTCCTATCTTTGATGTCACTGATTCTTTCCTCCATCTGGTCAACTCTACTACCTAAGCTGGGTATTTTATTGTTAATTTCTTCTATTGAGTTCTTAATCTCCAGAAATTCTATTTGGTTCTTTTTCAAGATTTCAATCTCTTTTGTAAAATGCTCATGGTGTTCTTTGATTGTGTTTCTGAGTTCATTAAACTACCTTTCTGTGTTTTCTTGCATCTCGTTCAGTTTTTTCAGAATTGCGATCTTGAATTCTCTGTCATTTAAATCACAAAGGTCCATATCTCTAAGTTCCTTTTCTGGAGACTTTTCACTTTCTTTCTGAGCTATCTTGTTGCCTTGGTTATTCATGGCAATCACTGATTTACTATTTCTCTTCCTAGACATCTACAGGAGTGTCTTCTGCAACAGGTTGATAGGTATGCAAGAGCTTTTGGAGTTCCAAAGCTCTTTCTGCACCAGATTCAGAGCCCGTTTGTTTCAGCAGTTCTGTTTACTCCTGCAGGGATCCGCCCAGATAGGTGGGGCTAGGGGCGGGGTGAGTTGTGAGAGGTGGCCCTGAGCAATGGCGGCGACCACCACCACAGCCAGTCCTGCTTCCACAGCTCCCTCCCCTTTGCTGGAACTAGTTGATCTGCGAATCTGTGTCTGCGGTCCACAGTTCTCAGAGCAGCAAATATTCTGTCCTTTGATCCGACACTGCTACTTTATCGCTTCTAGCACTGGGAAGGTGGGGGTGGGGCTAGCTCTGGGAGGGTAGGGAGGGGCGGCTAGTCTCAGTGCCTAAGGCTTCTGTTCTCTGCTCGGCAGTGAGGGCTTAAACCACCGATTTCAGCCCTCTTCCCTCAGTCTTTGCTCCGAGGTCTGCCGTGAGCGAGCGTTGGGTTCAGCGGTTTTGTATGCTGCCCCCTCAGCCCTGTGGGCCGTAAGCGGAGCCCTAGCAGTCCGAGTCCTTCCCTCTCCCGCAACAGCGGTAGTTCCGGGAGCAGCGGGCTCTGAGCACTGAGCTAGGTCTGTGTCCTGAGCCCGCGTGGCGGCTCCGTCTCCGCACTTCTCCTCTCCCTCCTCCCCCGCTCGCACGATTCACCCACCTGGAGGTGAATTCAGTAGTCGGCCTCTTAGTCTTGCCTATCTGCTATGCAAGGAGTCCTTTGTGGAGTTATTGTTGTCCGATTCGTTGTAAATTCCAGGGGAGCGTTACAGAGGCTCACCTCACGCCGCCATTTTTTTTGATCTCAATAAATTTAATTTTTAAAAATGGTCAAAGAATTTCCACAGCACTTCACCAACGTAGATACATGGATGACTGTTAAGCACAGGAAAAGATACCTCATCAGTGTTCTACTTATAATCATTACCTCTTATATTTTAAAAAATTATCTAGATAGAAAGATATTAGATAGATAGATACATAGATAGATAGATATAGAGATAATTTTGCTGTTATTTGCTTTCTTTGGATTATCTTGGCCTTTCTGCTTTATCTGAGATCTTTTCCTGTTATTACCCCACACTCTGTTTACCAACACACATGGAGGAAAACTATCCTCATAGTCCATCAAGACTACATATCTCTTGCATTGTTTTGTTAGTGAAACAGAGGGAAGAGGAAACCATCATATTCCCCTGCCATTCTTAAACAGGAGATGTCAAAAAAGACTAACATTTAAGGACACTAGCCTCAAGAGAAGAATCCACCGTAAATAAACTGTGTGCTTGCAAATGCACATCGTTCTTCTGTTATACTTGGTCTTCATGACTGAGTGGAAGGAAACCCAAGACCTAGGAAATGCTAAGCTTGTTATCCCCTTACTTTTGTGTTTTGAGTTGGGTCATAGGCTTGTTCAACTGGTCGCTTTCCTTGATGAGTAGCTTTATAGAAGAGGTGTCTGGGGAACCATACTTACCCTGTAGTTGACATCAACTGTGAACCAATGAAATCCACACTCATGTTAAATAAAACAAAGGCCTCAACACAAAGACATATAGGAAAGATAGCATTTTATGTAATTTTCTGTTTATGATCCACAGACAATTATAGATGGTAATGACAGTTTTTGTATCAGGGGAATGATGTAAACATTAAATTATGACAAATACAGCCTTCAAATAATAACTCAGTAAGCACTGAGTATCATCATCATCGAGTTAGGAAATAATTTATTTCTAATAAAGTGTAACAAACCAGCTTAGTATTATCATTACTGGTTTTATTTTTCTATTAAAGATAGGGTGGTTTACTGAAAACTATACTGAGATTATAGCTAGTTTAATGTCCCTAGTCCGGCACTTACTTACTCTAGTAAATGAGTGTTTTAGGACAAGTTCATTAACTTCTCCAAAAGCCCATTTTCTCTATTATGCAATATGAATAATACATGTCTACCATACATTTCCCCAAAATGTAGTATGCTATAGTTTATACATTTATATATGTACAAAGTAGAAAGTGTTTTATTATTTCCATAGTATTTATGAGTATATAGTCTTCGTGCTCTATAGTTTTGGTGCTTCTGTATAGAAGGCAAATATCTTAAAATGTAACAGCTTAATTATCAGGTAAATATTATACACATTAAAATCTAGAATGTACACCTGCTGAAGATGACATTGTCACAGTTATTAAAATCAGTGTTTTAATCAGTGTTGGGAACACAAAGAGATAATCTAGCTTCATCAGCATGTGTCGAAGTGTATAACTCAGAATATAACACAACTATTGACCTTTGGTCAGAAGCCTATAATCCTCACACTTCACTCTGAAGTGAAATTATAAACTTCAATTTTATTATTAGTTCTATTGTTTAAACATAAACTGGGTCATGGTGATCACAATTCCATACCATCTGGCAGCTGTGTGCCTGCCTGTGTGAAATAGTTTTTTCATCAGATTCAAGTTCTAAGTGGACAGATGGCCACATTGGAGAATGACCATGATGTTTGTAACTAATTGATATCCTTCCTGGGAGACTCAGCTGACAACTAAAGACTGAATGTGTGCTGAGATTGAACTCTAGCCACGCAGGAAGAAGAAACAAGCTTTGTACAAGAAACTAGATATGTGACTCTGTGGAGAGTAAAGAAAGCTAATTCCAGGGAGCAAGGTTTGTGTTACAGATGTATATATGCTCAAATACCACGTGCTCATGCGTACTACCCTTACAGTGGTGAGTAGTAATAATTCAAAGATTATTTTATTCCATCTTTCTAAGTGAAATATATTAATATCACAGCTAAAATACTTCAGAATCCATTTTGTCAAATTTGTTTTACGACTAGCATTGAGATTTCTTTTAACACTAATCGTTGTAATTAAAAAACAAAATTCATTTTCTTCTTAACTTCTTAGTATCCTTGTAAATAAACAGCTAGTTCTGTTGTTTGCACTGAGTTCTAAGTTACCTTATGAGAAGAATGTCTTCTGTAGTTCCCTATAGACACTAAATCAAATTCAGTCTATAAGCCTTCTGTCATCACAATTTTGTCTACAACCATTTATCCCAGAATATATATTAGTCTGTTTTTCATTTAGCATTAAGGGGTTTGTAAGATAACATTAGAAGCTATTTACACGTTATGAATGATTATAGAGCTAAATTTCACATGATGTTTCTAAATAGCAATACTTCATTTTCCTCAGGAGAACTATTAAATTTCAAAAACTAATTATGATTGATTTTAACATATAGCATTTCTCTAACTTTAGGGAATTATTTTCATTTATCTTTTAAAATGACATATCTAGATTTCTTATAATTAAATTGTATTTAATTACAATCTAGGCACACTTTTTGATTTATTTTAACTCCTCCACATATTACCTGATAACGTTGCTTCTTAAAGGGTGATCTCGTTATAGAAATAAACCTTGGTGAAATAATGCATTATGATACATCTTCCACTAGCTTGTCTGGTATTTCAAATAATTGCAATGCTTCAACAACAATATATTCATATCAAATGCCTTAATAATGATGTTGAATAATGGAGTTTTAGCTTCATCGCCACTATAAAACGTGTGTAGAAACTTATAAACATAGGCTTATCCACATGTACAAAGTATAGGCATTCTAATATTTCATGTAGTATTATTAGTCTTAGTGTTCTATAAATGAGTACAATTTCAAAGGAGATCACAATCTTCTATCACTATTATCATCAAATAACGATTTAAATATATTCAAGTTGCATTATATAGCTACCATGCCTTTGATTTCTTCTGTGTCATATGAAAGGCAAGAAAAGTGAGATAATAGCATGATTCTTCATTAAGTATTTACTCTATATCAGACACTATGCTAGATGTTTTACATATCAAAATATATGTATTCCTAATAAGAAAATAGCAAGGTTTATTTTATTACTTCCATTAAAAATAACAGAGATATTAGGTAAATATACAAAATCAGATAGTGAGTAGCAAAGTCTAGCCTGGAAAGGAGCTCATTTATCCTGCAAAGTACCATTCCCCTGATTGTACGGAGCATATAAGTGCTCAACTTTCTACAAGTAGGCTGTCAAAGAATTACTGACAGTTTGTTTTCAGTTATCCATACCAAAAAAAGTCATTACAAAAACTATAGGAAAATTATAAACTAATATCTCCCATGGATGTAAACATGTAAACTCTCAACGAAATATTAACATACCAAAATCAATAATTTATAGAAATAATTATACGTCTTGAACATGTACGGTTTATTGTTTATTCCAGGTTGCAAGACTGGTTCATTTTTTAAAAATCAATCATTGTTATTCATCAAAAAAAAAGATGGATACTCATTCAATCTCATAAATTGTTCCACAAAAACGTTTGATAAAATACAATACCATTTCTAATTTAAAAAATAAATAAATGAAAAATAACCTCTCAGCAAACTAGGCATGTAGAGGAACATCCTCAACTTGCTAAAGAACATCTACAAAAACAGTTATAGCTAATGGTAAAAAAGTAAACTCTTACAGTAAGATCTAGAAAAAAGCAAGGATGTTGTTTCTCACCACTCCTATTCAACATCACACTGAAACAAAAGCCAAAGCAATGCTAAATAAGTGCAATAATAAACCATAGAGATTGTAAACAGATCAGTGGTGTCCAAGGGTTTGGTACAGGGTTGGTCAGATTGAATAGATGAAACAAAGTGGTTTTGTGCAGTGGTGAAAATATTCTACATAGTACTACAGTGGTAAATACAAGTCATTAAACATTTCTCAAAACTCAGAGAATTTTACAGCACATACAGTGAATTTAAAGTATGCAAACTAATAAAAATAGGATTTTGGAAGCCAGGATGTTCTCAGGATGGAATGGAAAATGTGACAAAGTAATCTAAATATATTAAAAAATGTCTGAAACAATTCACCGAATGTGATGGCCAAATAAAGCAATAACCTGAGTAAATTTCAAAATGAGTGGAGTCTGTGAGGTAAAGGCAAAGGAATTGTACATAAGCCCTGTACATTCTCTGATAAAGACTCTCCCCATCAACCCCACAATGGGGATAGAGGTTAATAATGCTGAAACGACTATACAAAGTTGTTGATAATGAAGTAAATGAATGGAACATGTTGGGAAATAGGATTTACAGTTGGAGTGGAATGTTACACATACAAAAGGGGAAGACACTAGATCAGCCTGTGTGGTAAAAGATGAGAGCAGGAGATTCTGTGGGAATTCATATTTAGCAGAACATTGATGCTGGTGGTTACATTTAGAAATATTAATAGATATGCTTATATACACAGGTGAAACACAGGCTAGTATACACGCATATATGTCCTTGTTTTGTAAATTTTGTCTTACAGTGGTGAAGCCTGAGAAACACTCCGTATACCAGGTGATTAAGGTTTACATTGAGTTGGTTTCGGGATTATTTTCACTTGATACAATGTGATTAATAAATATCACAGTCTTCTATAATCATTTTCCTAAAAAATCTATTACCTCAGTCTAATCCGGTGGAAAAAAATGATACAAATCCTATTGAAGGAAATCCTACAAAGTACCTCAACACTACTACTAAAACTGTCAAGGTCATCAAAAACAAGGAATTTTAGAGAAACTGTCACAGCTAACAGGATCCTAAGACATGAATAATCAATGTACACAGTGCCCTCAATGGGATTTTGTCACAGATGAAACATTAGGAAAATCTAAGAATCAAAATAACGCATCAGCTTTAGTAAATGAGAATTATCAATTGTTTTTACTAGCGGTGACAAATACATCATGCCAAAGTAAGATGTTAAAAATAAGGAAAACTTGGCATGGGTATACAGGAAATCTGTACTATTTTTGTAATAATTCTCTGAACTTAAAACTATTCTATAGCAAAAATATTTTTAAAAATGTCAAAATACATGCATTGATGTCATTGTTAAGGCTTCCTATATATAGAATATGATTATTACTAAGGAAGTAATTCATACAATAATACTGAATGTCAACTGAA
Source organism: Rhinolophus hipposideros (assembly GCF_964194185.1). Lineage (NCBI taxonomy): Eukaryota > Metazoa > Chordata > Mammalia > Chiroptera > Rhinolophidae > Rhinolophus > Rhinolophus hipposideros. The sequence goes on from NC_138050.1 coordinate 95,832,515, forward strand.
CTGAAAAAATTAAAAAGGGAAAAGGTATAGGGCAATTAGTGGTCCAAATTTCCCCGAATAAAACAATTAAGTCATGGGGATATAACGTACAGCATAGGGAATATAGTCAATAATACTGTGATAGCGTGGTACAGTGTCAGACGGTTGCTGGGCTTATCATGGTGATCACTTCTTTAGACCTATATGTGTTGAATAACTATCACATTAGTTATTACCTAAAAGTAATATAATATTGTATGCCAGCTACATTTTTAAAAATATTTTAAAAAAGAAAAAAATAATAAACATTTGATAACAATCTAATAAAATAAAATTAAATATATTTCTAAGGGATTAGAGTGGTTTATGTACATATCCATTTTTAGGGGGAAATATCAAGGAATAAAAAAGTGATCTGTATCTAAGCTCTGAACTAGAATATGGAACATAACTAAATATTTATCCAAATGTTCTATTCCACTAATAACCTTTCCCAGGTTTCTATTATATCATCACATTTTACTTTGTGTTATAAACATGTGTATTGTTTCAGCAAGTATATGAGTTTCAAGATCTGAGAGGGGTATATTTTCCAACTTTGTATTCCATCATCTAATATAATTTATGGTTACTCAAGTCATATTTTCTGCAGTAATGTAAAATGACTGTAAGAACATTTTTATAAGCATAAAACAATAAAGTAATAACAAACTGTGATCAGATATGACTATAGAATAGTTTAAATTGTTATGAATAAAAAATCTATATAATTATTATATAGAAAATATCAAAATACCTCAATTATATTGCAAATATAATATATTGCAAAACATATTGCAAATATAAAACATATAATTCACTTCCTTTTGCCAGCTCTCTTGCAAAAATACAGTTTTTGAAATTAATAGGATAAACAAAGTCAACAAAATGTTTAAATATTTAAGAAACTGCGATGAAGAAAATAATATGTATTCAAGAAACATGGGTATATACAAGAAACTAGCATATAAAATACAATATCTTCCAAAATTCACATGCAAATACATATTCAAGATTTTTAATAGGTTATTCAATCCAAAAACATGGTATTTTAAATTATAGTCAGTTATTTAAAAACATAACACTTGCTCAAGTACATTACTAACAATGCAAAAATATGTAAAAAATATTCTTCTAAGTATTGATAGATCAAGATCTCTGTCATGTGTTAGTTATATCTTCATATGTATGCTTATAAATGAAAGAATGGCAAATTTTATAGTATCATTTTGCAGTGTTTTGATATGTAGGTGTATAACCTTGCTTCAAAGTATAGTTCAGTCAAAGTAATTAAACCAGAAGTCATTAGGAATCTGACTAAGTATTTGTTTAACAGGATTTGGATAAATCAAGCAACAGATATTAGAGTATCAGAAAAAAAAAAATGCTTGGAGTCTCAGGTAGTCCTCTGTAAATACTAGTTCTCTCAGAAGTGCTTTTGGAAAACATTAGGGGATAGTAATTTAGAGAATACATATGCTACAAGTGCCTAGAATACAACTAATCTATCTTGTCATTCCATAGAATAATCAGGTACTGTAACCGTTAGCTGATAGGAAGGTAGAATTAATACACTCCTGTAAAAAGTAATAAGCATAAAAGACACAAATTTAATTAGAAAAAATATAAATACTGTACAGATTAAACTTTTCTCTAAAAATGCATTGTGAGTTTACTTTAAAAATAACACCCTGAAATGCTAACATCCTTGGTTTCTATGTCATAGAATATGGGGAAATAAATTTATCCTGGAAATATAATAAAACAGCTGTACTTAAACAACAAACTCAGACATTAGTAATTCTCATTAAAGTGTTCTTAAAACATGAGCCGATGATCAATGTAATGTTTCACTCTACTCTTTAAAATAAGATTATTTGAAAAAGATTCACCTAATTAAGCAAATGATGTTAGTTTTCTATATGGTGTTATTAATCAAAACCTTGTTATGTGTTGATGGACATCTGTCAAGACATTCTGACAGTGATTCTGGAGTAGCACAGACACACCTGTGGGTACTTTTAAATAAGAGTGTTGGTGTGATGGTTTTAATGAAGAATATCCAGAAAGACAATTGGTAATTTAAAGTAATGATATATATTAATACATGTAACTATTTTCCATATGGTAAGATCATATGACCAGTTTATCTTAAAGTTCTAGCACATTTTCAGGAATTTATGGAAAATAACAGGGACATAACTTATGTGTTTTAATCCCTTTGGAAACTATTCTAGGATTTTTCAAGAGAAAATTACTACCAAATCCAATTCTTGCGTTCAGATGCCTGTCTCTGTTAATGGAACACCATCATTTCTAAGACTCATCAATAACTTCACGAGATATTTGAATTATCTATCCAAACATATAAAATGAAAGAAACTACAAATGAAGATTTATTAGTCTTCCTGTGATGTGCAGTGTAAAACTGCTCCCACAGCTTTGTGCTTACAAGGGTGTATTGGTACTTTTTACTGAATCAGGAGCTCTATAAAACAAGAGACCATATCTCTCTCATTACATATCTTCTGGCCATTTAACAAAACATGCCAATTTTAAGTCCTCAATAAATGTTTGTTGAATTTAAAACAAACCTTCATGTTCTTTAAATTCCAACTCATTAACATATTTATAATCTATATGCCCCCCTCCACACCTATTATAATAGCCTTCATTGTGATTCTGCCACTCCTACTCTTATTTCTTTTCAGTCTCTTATCTGAATTGCAGCCAGAATGGTTTTCTAATCAGCATCTCTTATCTTCTAACCCTATAGTTAAGGATCCTCAAATGGCGCAAAATGCTTTTAGGACACAGTTAATTTTTTTTTTAAAATCACAATCTGTGACACTTCATCATGCCACCTACCTAATATTACCATTTTAATCTTCTCATACCTATGGCACCTCTGTAGCCCGTACATATCGAACCACCTTCATATTATCAAATGTGTCATCTCACTTACTTGCCTCGAAATGTTGTGCTATCTTTCCTGCCTGAAACAACCTTCCCTTAAAGTGCACCTGGCTAACACCAAAGCATTCTTCATGTCTCGGGGGCATAGTTGAAACTAGAAATTTCACACTACAGACAATGTTAGCAGCAAACCACACATTTTGATATGTTCTATTATCAGTTCAAAATGTTTTGTTTCCCTTTGTGATTATTTGACATTGATTTTTTGCAGGGATTGTTTTAGTTTCTAGATGCTTTGATTCATAATTTACTTCTGTGATGGACAAAATATATAAATTTGCATGATTTTGATTCTGTGAAATAAATTATTGAGAAAACCTTCCGGCCTTTGCCTTCACTTAGCAAATGTCCCATAGATACACAAAAGAATGTGAATAGTTCATTTGTTGGAGGTTTTATTCTACAAATAGTATTAGGTCAATTCAGATGATGTCCTTTGTTTAGATTTGTTATATCTCTGCTGTTATTTTTTTCTAATTGCACCATAATTTCCTGAGAAAAGGATCATGTTTCCTGAGAAAGGAATGACAAATTTTTGGATTTGTCTATTTATCCCTTAAGTTAGGTGCAAACATGTTTATGATTCCAATGTCTTTGGAAGAATCAATAATTTCACCAATTTTAATTATTTTATATCACTGGTAAAACTCTTTTTCTTGATATCTACTTGGTCAAATATTAATAAAATCCACCTGATTGTTTTATGCATAATTCAGCCATCACATTTTTTTTTTTCTGTTTCCTTACTTTCAACCAGGCTCTGTTCACTTTTAGAGTACATATATAGGATAAAATGGGCCTTTAAAAAAAAAAAATTGGGACTGAGGGCTAGCAAAGGGACAATGATTTTTGCCAGGTCTTCTGTCCAGCTGGAGGGAAAGCTGTCCCTCCAGCTTAGCCCTGGAACCAGACAACTCAGTTCCTCCCTCTCTATTCCTGGTCCCTGCTAACTCCTGACCGGGCGTTGGAGCTCAGAATAAGGCCATCAGTGAGTAGCCAGAGAAATTCAGTCTCACCTGCGTAACAGAGCTCAGGGAAAGCAGAGAATGAAAAACACAACATTCACCTGGGCAGTGATGAAAGAATGAACTGAACTGAAAAAGAGTACATCTTGGAGCCAGAGGTATTTATTTGCTGCTTAGTAACTTAGTAATTGCTTAGTGATATTGATCAAGTCATTTAACAATATTCTCAGTTATATGAGTCACCAATTATGACAATTTTTGTAATTTAAAATTAAATTAATTAAAATTTAAAATAAAAAAATAAAATAAATACCAACTGATGATCTCATCTTTGTAATTAATGTTTAGTCTAGTTACATGTAATGTAATTACTGATGAAGTTGGTTTTCAGTTTTTCATTTTGCGATTAGTTTTTCACTTGTCCAGTTCTTTTGTAACTTCTGTTGAGATGATCAAATATTTTTAGTACTCTATGCTATCTCTTTTATTAGCTTATGATTTGATTATACCTCTTTGTATGTAATAGTTTTAACTCTAGACACTGTAATATATATGCTTAACATATCAGTCTACCTTGAATTGACATTATTTTAATCCACATATAATGTAAGAAATAACATTATAATGTCATTTACTCACCTTCCCATTTTCCACTTGCTTTATTGCTTTTTGATTAATTAATTAATTAATTAATTAAAATCAATGCATTACTAAGGCAAAAGTCAGAAGCTGGAGAATAAAAGCAATAAATCTTATATTAATTGCATACATTTATGAAATTGGTTATCTCTGCTTATTTAAAAGATCGAAGAAGAGAATCATGGGCTTTTTATTACCGTGTTTCCCCAAAAATAAGATGTAGCCAGACAATAAGATTTGATGCATCTTTTGGAGCAAAAATTAATATAAGACCCAGTCTTATATTAAGACCAAGTCTATATTATATTATATTGAGTATTACATTTATTATATTATATTATATTATATTATATTATATTATATTATATTATATATATTGCATTACATTACATTATATTATATTACATCATATCATATCATATTACATTACATTACATTATATTATATTATATATGTATTATAACTGGTCTTATGTAATAGTAAAATAAGACTGGGTCTTATATTAATTTTTGCTCCAAAATACGCATTAGAGCTGATTGTCTGGCTAGGTCTCATTTTTGGGGAAACACGGTAGTAATGGCTTTTTCTTTTTTTTTGTAGTTGTGTACTTTTAAAATTATTTAAAATATTTAATATATTTAAAAGACTAATGACAGAGTGAGTTATATCTGCCTTCACTGATATAGAAAAATAAAATGCCCAGTATACATTATGAAGTACTAAAACACATTGCAACAAATATGAATTTCATGTTCAAATATGCATATAAGAAAATATATACTAAACTATGTATTGCAACTATCACCAGTACTAAAATTTTAGGAGACTCTCACTTTCTAAATGACAAATTACTATATTTTTTGATTTGCTAACAGCTTTGAATTAATAAAAACATAGAAGATTGAAAAATTAGGGTCAAATCAAAGATAAAGAGACAAATAAAAAAGGAGAGAAAAAGAATGCCAGAAATAAAACCCAAACTATCAGAAATACATATCTAGTATATTGAGAGTTTTTTAATGTGTTTGTAGTTTGAGTAACTAGAGTGAGGATAGGTGAAAGTATCGAAGATTACAAGAAACATTTCATATTATATATAGTTGTTTGTCCAGAATAAGTCAGTGAGGAGTGATATCCATTTCACTCACCAATTCTGAGTTTGTCCAACCCATCACTTTTGTGATTGGAAATACAGGATATCAGAATATTCTTTTATTTGTAAATTAGGATGTGGAAAGGAAGAAAAGTCATGAAATTCTTACTTAATAACTTCTACTTTGTTAGTGAAAAGTTTAGTTTACCTACTGAAGCTGAAGTTAATTTGGTAGATGATTTAGTGAAATAAAGATCTAGCATAATTAATAAGGAGAAGAAAAGTAAAATAGCAAGAAGTTAATTATAGATCTGGTATTCCACATTTCAATGGCTTTTTTTTTTAATCTGGCATATTATCTGGACACATAAAAGATGTTGTTATTTAATCATCAGATCTTATTTTCAACCTTTTCCCCTCCCTCTGTGTTTTCTCCATTGCCTGTCCTAGTTCCTACTCTCCTCTTGGACATTGTATGCTGAAAGTTCTCTATAGGAACCTCCTATTAAAAACTGTTTTTATTAAAAAAAGAAAAAAAATGATTAAAAAAACCTGTGGACTATAGCAAGCTATACATACATTTTCTCAAGAATATAATCTATAAATATTGCAACCAATATAATATGTATTCCTTGCTTACTTTGTTACTTTTAAAATATTATTAGAGGCAAAGTGGGTCCTGTCCTTTGAACCTGTCTCAAAGTGAATAAATGTATTATGACTTGCAGTTACCAAGGCTTATTCTTGTCTCCCAAGAAATGTAATAAAGTTGTTTCTAACCTTTCTTCTATTAAAAACAGTTGCCCCAGTGTATCCAAAACAGGCTGATGTCTTCCAGAATAGATTGGAGGAAAAAATGTGAATAAAAAATAATAAAAAAAATCCCACCAGCTTAAATAATCGTTAATATTTTATTAAGACTTAATATTGTTCTAGAGAGCAAAGTGCCATGAGAGAGATCTATTAATTGGTCTCTCCATCCTAGCATCTTGACTACTATATGGAGACAAAAGTAGTACTAACCCAAACACATTAGGCTTCCCTAATTTGGGTAAGATTCCAAATTCTCACTACCCTCCTCGTTTTAGCTTTGTACCTTCATTTGAAATTTCAAATTAACCCTGTCAATTAAGGAAATGGATCTGAACTAATTTTTTCTGATTTGGACCTCATTAATTCCACTGTGAGGCAACTTCTATTTTTAATTCTTGCTGGAAGTTGGCCGGTATCTAGTAGTGGGAAATTAAGCTCTGATGGGCTACAGTCTTAGCCCTTGACTTAACGACTGTGGCAAAACCAGGTAAGGTCTCTGTCATGCTCAACTGTTTAACAGAGGAGAAAGCACAAAAGAAGGGGGTTCCTTTTATGATAAAATTCTCTAAATGCTTTAACATCTGACTTTATGCATTCATATAATTATATTCATTCATTCTTCTAAATATTAGAAGAATGAATGAATATATGTGACCTGCAGCTTTCTAAGTAATGAATAAGACAGGCAGACTCCCTGCTTACGTGAATATGAGACAGGCAATAAACAAGTGAACAATAAATATATAATGCAATACCAAACTGTGAAAACTGTTTTGAAATATAATGGAAGTTGTGTACTCTGTTACATATCTTTCCTAAATATCAATTTAATCTAGATTTAAAAACTCTCATAACAGTATATTGTGAAAAATCATTGAAAATACAAAACATTTAAATAATTGGATCAGCCACATCAGTTGATCCTAGGAATGCCATTACATCTACCCAAAACTAAGATCACTGTGTTTGCATTGCCAAGTCTGTCACAATTAAAAGGATCAACTATGGATTTGGAATATCAGTTTTAGATAGCAGTCTAGAACAAATCTCATCATTCTATATAAATCTCTGATTATAATTATGATAGTGACGTTTCTCAACATTAAATTCTATTACATTTAATTTGCTTTTAGTCGCATTATCTTGGTTTTCTCTCCTCACTGAACACAGGTCATTAGCCAACATGACCCACCAATATTAGAATAGTAATTTCCCTTAATTTGAACAGAAAAATTACTTTATGCATCTGAAATCATCAGGAATCTTGTCATACTCATCTCTCATATTGTTTTGTTAATATTCCCACATACATATAGGAAACTTTAAATTTCTTGTTTTTTTGTTTGTTTTCCACATGAAATCCCGCCAAATTAGTCTTTATAGTTTTTTTCTCACAATATAAAACAAAAAGGATTACATACACTAGGTTTTATTTTTTATTGCTAGTTTTTGGCTCTAAATTTCAAGTTACTGAGCTAACTTTTATGCTTGAAACTATTATGCTGAATACTATTTACTGTTTTAGCATTTTGTCATATTTAAATAATCAGCCTCCCAATGTATCAAGAAATTACTGATGACAAGTTTCACAAATTAAATCGGGACTGCTTCACCAGATGCCATACTAAATTATGTCTTTTAATAAATTATTGATCTAGATTAGCTTTGAAATTATCACTGGGTATCTGAAGCCCATAGAGAGCTGCTAATTATTATGAGTAATGGTATTAGTCACTGCATGTAGTAGCAGAATATGGCAGAATAAACTTTTTTTTTTTTAATTTAAGTATATTTGGTAAACAATATTATATTTGTTTCAGATCTAAAATATTGTGATACGACATTTATAAACCTCACAATGTGATCACCACGCTAAGTCCAGTAACCATCTATTACCTTGCAAACTTATCATGGCATTATTATCTATAATCCCCTTCACTTATTTTACCCATCCTCCACCCCCTGCCCCCTGGCAACCATCAGTTTACTATTTCTGAGTCTGATTTTGCTTTATTTAATTTGTTAATTTTTTAAAAATTCCACATATAAGTGTAATCATGGTATTTAGGGTAAACTTTTAATATAATATCCTAGAGAATCTATCTAAAGAAAGATCAATTAACCATCTCCCAAAAAGCTAGGATGAAGCAACTCCTACCTATTACAGTGGTCCATGGATTTTTAATGGCAGCTGAATACTGGGCGGGGATACTGAGGGGAGCTTAATGGCAGTGTGACAGCAATGGAATAATGCCAGTTATTTGTATTTCTAGGCCTTTGGAAATACATGGTTTGCTAAATAATATCGCAACTGTTTTATTGAGGAAATGATGAAAAGTTTTCGTCAATATTAGGTCACAAGATCTGTCAGTGGGAGAGCCAGAAATAAAATGTACAATCTTTTTTTTTTTTTTTTAATTTCCAAGCCCACTGGTTAGATTCCCATTTAAATATTACCTTACAATGTGATGCAACAAATTCATTTTTAATTTTGAGGGAAAATTCACACAACATAAAATTAACCATTTTAACGTTCAAAGTTTAGTAGCATTTACGGCATTCAACTACCACCTACATGAACTTCAAAAACATTTTGTCACTCCAAATGAATACCCACAGCCATTAAAGTAACCACTACCCACAAATACTTCCTCTTCAGCCCCTGGTAACCATCTGTTGGCTTCTGTCTTTATGGGTTTACTATTCTGGATATTTCATACAAATGAAAGGAAACACAATGTGTGAGCTTTCAGCCTGGAATTCTTTCTCTTTGCCTGTGTTTTTAAGGCTCTTTTACATTGTAGCATGTATCAGTACTCTGTTCCTCTGAATGGCTGAGTAATAGTTCATTGTATGGATATACCAGTTGTTGTTTATATATGATGTATCGATAGCTGTTTTAATTATTTCCAACTTTTGGCTATTGTGAATAGTGCTGCTCCAAACATTCGTGAATATGGTTTGCTTTGAACATTTATTTACAGTTATTTGGGGTATACACTTAAAGTAGAATGCTCTTCTTATGATAATTCTAGGTTTAACTTTTTGAGAAACCACAGAACAGTTTTCCTACAGAACATTGACATAGAACATTGACTACACCATTTTCTCCACTATGAATTTATGACAGTTACGATTGTTTTTCATATCCACGTCAACACTTCTTACTTATTTTTAATGAATTATTGCTATAAGCAATTGTATAGATATAGATAGACAGATATAAAAATATCTATATATAGATATAATATATATCTAGATAAATATAGATCTCTATATACATAATATATAACACATATACATATATATATATATAACATATATATAATATATATATATTTTTTTTTTTTCTTTCTGTTTTTCTAGGTTTGATGGTATCTCATAGATCTTTTAGGCTCTTTTCATTTTTTTTTTAAATTTGGTTTTTCTTTCTGCTCTCTTGAATGGATAATTTCAATGATCCTATCTTCAAATTTGCTACATCTTTCTTCTCCCTACTCAAATATTCTGTTAGCACCCTCTAATTAAATGTTCATTTCACTAGCTGTATTTCTCAGATCCATAATTTCTATTTGGTACTTATTTATAATTTCTGATCTTTACCCGTATTCTCTATTTAAAGTCTCTGATTAGTAAGTCCAGTGTCTGTGCTTCCTCAAGAACAATTTTCATTTCTCCTGTGAAGGGACATACACTTTAGCTTCTTTGCACACTTCTTATTTTTGGGCGAAACTGGACATTTGGATATTATAAAGTGGTAGTTAAAGTTATTCTCTTTAAAACTGCCATTCTGCCCTGAGAGATTTCTGAATTAAGTGACATAAAGGAATACACTTTGCATCATCCCTTCAGGTAGCCCCTGGATAGGTTAAAAGAGATAAGCACACACACACATGCACACATGCACACACACACACACACACACAATAATGTAATCGCTATTCTTTCTAGAACTAGTAATGAGGATCCCACACTGGAAACCGTGGTTGTCATCTTCAAGACTGCTGCTAAGCCAGAGATGGGGTGATGTAAGAACAAGTAAAATTCTTGCAGTTTCCCACTGTTTTTAAGATCTCCTTTCTTATTAAGCTTTCTGTTGGTTGTTATAAACCTCTGACTGTTTTTCAGAGTATCTGACATATTGACTGCGATAATTTTTCTTCAATTTTTCAATATGTCTATGGAGTTATGGCTGTTGGAGTTACCAAAACTGTCAATTTCACTGACAATTACAACAAATACATTTTAAGGCACATTCAAATAATGATAAGCTCCAATAGTTGTTAGTGTATTTCCTCCTATGTATTTATTATTAAAAAGTATATTCATTACACTGAAACAATGTAGCTCTGGCTTCATTTCCTAGGGACACAAATCAGAAGATTAGCCTGAATCAATAACCATCTCAAGAGATATACAAAAAAGCAGTTGACAAAATCCAACATGCATTTGTATGAAAACTCTCAACCAAGTGTTTATAGAAGGTATGTCCCCCAACATAATAAAAACCATATATGACACCCACAGCTAACAACGTACACAATGGTGAAAACCTGGAAGTTCTCCCTTTTATATAAGGACCAAAACAAGGATTCCCACGCTCACCACTTATGAAGTATAATACTGCAAGTCCTAGTCAGAGAAATAAAGCAACAAATAGAACAAAAAAAAAAACAAAAAAAAAACAACACCCAAATTGGAAAGAAAAAAAAGAAAATCTCTATTTGCTGATGACACAATACTACATATATATTAAAAAACAAAAACAAAAACAAACAAAAAAACACCTCTAAAGGCACCACCAAAAAGAGAAAAAGAAAGAAATTGTGAGAATAAATTAATTCAGCAGTTTCAAAATACAAAATCAACATATGGAATCTGCTCCACTTGTATATACTAGTCATAAACTATCAGAAAGAGAAATTATGAAACAAATCTATGTGAAATTGCATCAAAAAGAATAAAATACCTAGGAATCAATTTAGCCAAAGAGGTGAAAGACCTGTACATTAAAAAGTATAAGACACTGATTAAGTAAATTGAAGACCAAAATAATTGGGAATATAGTCAATGCTCATGGATTAGAAGATGTCATATTGTTAAAAGGGCCTTACTACCCAAAGCAATCTAAAGATTTAATGTGATCCTTGTAAAAATCACAGTGGAATTTTTCACAGAAATAGAACAAATTCTAAAATTTGTATGGAACCACAAAAGATCCCAAATAGTCAAAGCAAACTTGCAAAAGAAAAATTAAGCTGAAGGCATCACATTTCCTGGTTTCAAACTATATCACAAAGCTATAATAATGAAAACAGTATGATATTGTCATAAAAACAGAGAAATAAATGGAACAGAATAAAGAATCCAGTAATAAACCCACACACATTTGGTTAATGAATGTATGATAAAGGAGGCAAAAATAAAAAATTGGGGAAATATGTATTCTCTTTAATAAATGGTGTTGGGAAAGCTGGACATCAAAATAAAAAAGAATGAAATTAGACCCTTATCTTATTCTATACACAAAAATACACTCAAAATGGATTATATAATTGAATATAAGACCTGAAACCATTTATTTCCTAGAATAAAATATAGGATGTAAGCTGCTTGGTCTCATTTTTTTTCACTATTTTTTTTTGACACCAAAAGCAAAAGCAACAAAAGTAAAAGTAAACAAGTGTATCTACATTAAGCTAAAAAGCTTCTGTGTAGAAATAAATCCTTAGAAAAATGAAAAGGCAACCTATAAACTAGGAGAAGATTCTTGCAAATCATGCAAGAATTCTTGCAAATCATTCTTTCAACTCACTAGCAGAAAAACAAATAATACAATTAAAAAATAGGATGAGGATCTGAATAGACATTTTTTCCAAATTAGACATACAGATGGCCAACAGGCGCATGAAAATATGCTCATCACTAATCATCAGGGAAATGCAAATCAAAACCATAATGATGTGTCAGCTTACACCTGTTAGAATGATTACTATCAAAAATATAAGAAATAAGTGTTGGTGAAGATGTTGAGAAAAGGGAACGCTTATCATTACCTGTAGGAATATACATTGATACAGCCATTTGAAAACAGTATAAAGGTTTCTTAAAAAATTAAATACAGAACTACCATATGATCCAGTGATTCCCCTTCTGGTTATTTATCAAAAAAACAAAAAAACAAAAAAAAACACAAATTAAAAAGATATTTGTATCCCATGTTCATTGCGGGCATGTTTACAATAGCCAATATACTAAAATGAAAAGAAAAAGGAAAAAAAAAAAAACTTGTGTCTATTAACAGATGAATGGATAAAGAAACTGTGATATGCATGTCATATTCAGACATTAAAAAAGAATAATATTTTGCCCTCTGTGACAACATGGATGGTCACTGAGGGGATTATGCTAAGTGAAGTAAGTCAGGTTTACTGATATATGGAAACTGAAATACATACATACATATATAAATACATTCAAAAACAAGCTCATAGATAGAAGAGATTGATGGTGGCCAGAAGTGGGGTCAGGGGGGGTGCAAAATGGGTGAAGGTGGTTAAAATGTACATACTTCAGTTATAAAATAAGTCATTGGAATATAACATACTGCATAGAAACTATAGTTAATAACACTATACTGCATATTTGAAAGTTGCTAAGAGATTAAATCTTAAAAGTCTCATCACAATGAAAAATTAAAGAAAAAAATCTGTAGCTATGTATGGTGACAGAAGTAGGCTTACTGTGATCCTTTCACCACATATGCAAATAGTGAATCATTATGTTGTACACCGAAACTAACAATGCTGTATGTCATGTTTCCTAAATTAAAAAAAAAAAATGAGATTAGACTGAAAGGACAATTACTATAAATCAATTAAATACCAAGAAAAACTAACAATATCAAGAAACAATATCAAATTGTTATTCCCTATGTTCTAATTCCAATGTGTACATATGAATATTGCATTGCATATTTAAAACTTTACATATATAATATTACATATATATCAGCCATCACCATATTTTAACTTACTGTAGTTTTAATGGATTCTCAATGTGTTGCTATAATTTTCTATATAAATATAGCGTAAACTAATATAATTTTTCATTTTGGTGATTTCTCACCTCCAATCCTTTCTCCATGTTGCTTTTTACAATTTGTAAACAGTTGTGTCAGAAGTTCTAAACATTTCTGATTCATTCATTTTTCACTACACATATTTCTCTCTGAAATGAAAATTATATTCCTAAGAAACTAAGAGCCATTCAACTTTATTTAGAAATATTTAATTGAACAGTTACTCTATGAGACACTGGGTTAAGCACTGGGTATACGATGAGGAATGAAGCATGCCCTTGAAGAAGTTCACAGTTATGCAGAAGAAGGTGAAGTAAATTGTGATTCTATGCAGAAAAACCCTGGAACTTATAATTATGAATAAATTTTTGATAGTAATATTAGAATGTTTTTATTTCTATTCCTTTTTATTGTACAATGCATAAAAATGAGTCAGTTTAGTATGAATTCCCACTTCTTAAACATCATTATTTTATGAATTTTTCAAAATTAGCACATTAAAATCAAAAGCCTAACAGCAAAGCAAATTTTAATCCAAAATAAAGAATTGGATATTTTCAAGATTCCTTATAATAAAACTCATCGCAAATGACGAGATTCAACAAGCAGCAATAACAATGAATTATCCAATCTAATAAACGGTATTGTTATTTAAGTTTTAAATGAAAACTACAATTTTCATAATGCTATAATAAGTAAAATGTACTATCTTATTCTGGTTATAAAAATAGGGAACTTCTAGTTTTCACTTCCTTTTAGAGAAATCCGTTTATAATAGAGGAACATAAGGAACAAAAGTGAAATAAGACTATAGATAAAAATTCCAAAAACTTTGTTTCAATTTAAATCCACAGAACATGATTATCCTTGTTATTTTTTTTAAATTCACAAACACCAAGACACAGGCATTGATAACAAACATCATTATATTCATGCAGGTTCTAACTCTGTGTACATTGCTTGAATTTCATTAATCTTACAATTAGTAAGAACAATTTAAACTTATCATATATTTTTTAAACTTAAACTTTCTCTCTATGACAAATCCAATGGTTCTTCTCCCACCACCCATGACAAAAACAACTCCTTATATACTTCATTTTTCTATGTATCTATTCTTTGAAATTGTTTTCTAATACACTCTGATAACGTGTCACAGTGTAGCTTGTCAGTGTCAAATGCCTCTCCAAATCATCCAAGCATTATAGGGAAATGTAATCATTCATCTAGACACAATGTTGTATAACTCAAGCTCAAAAACACACAGAATAAATGTACAATGTTAGCAAAGGCCAATTCTAAAACCAGTAATACCTAATAGTAACATTTGTGTTAGTCTACCGACATTAACAGAGGTCAGTTATTTTAAGCCAGAACAAGTATTTGACAAAAGGGGGAAAAAAGTAGAATCTTCCTGTATAAACATGAGATTTCCGCTTTTGTCATTAACTTATATTCTTTATTAGTCTGCCATTATTGTGTTATTTTTTCACCAATGATGCTCCCTCATTAAACTATTTTTCAGAATAGTTTTAGTGTCATAGCAAAGTTGAGCAGAAAGTCCAAACAGTCCACACATACAATCCCCCCACACACACGTACCCATAATAACAGAGTTATAAAATTTTATTTTCTAACAACACTTGCACCACTCTAATTCAACATTTTGGTAATGGTAGAGGTTGTGCATGTGAGGAAACAGCAGTGTGTGGGGAAAAAAATATATGGGTGAAGGGATTGGGGGGCGGCTGGTGACCACAGGATGGCCTCAGGGTTTTTTGAGAATTACTTTGGGGAACTTATTCAATAGTGTTTGGGGATTTTGTTGGGTATCCGATGGACATGTGTCCTGTTTGGGAGACCACCTCAGGGATGTTGTGGATGCCTGGTCATGGCATTGTACACCAGAGGCTGGACATTAATGAATGCCAACGATAATTTTATGTGTATAATGTGATGGCTCGGTGTGAGGTCGGGGTGGTGGTGGATGGGGGGAGGGGGGTTCACGGTGTGAGGGTTGTAAAAATAAAATAAAATAAAACTAAAAAATATATATGTATATATATGGGAATTTAATTTTGATGTGGTTTTATTTATATACAATTGGGCCATTTCTTATCCACAACACCGCCTTGATGTAGAATATATCAATTAATGGAAGCTTTTAATGTAATTTGGGTATCACATTCACTTTAAAATGAACAATATGTATACTTAATGTTAAAAAATATATGATAAAGGTGGTAGCTTCCTCCCAAAATTGTGTTACATTTTATGTTTCTCTTCTCAATAAAATACTTAAGTCTGGAAAACAATACAAATGGCATTTAATTACTCTATTAAATGTCAATACTTAGAATGATGACATTTTCTTCATAAATGAATGCCATTCATCGTTGAAGACGCCCAGACTTTTTAATCACATAAGTCGCACGCCTTTTATAATAATATGTAATTAATATGTTTTCACCAAAGAGGTGGATATTCCCTCTAATAAACATACCCATTTTAGTTAGTTTGTAACTGAGTTAAAATTAACACTATCCTGTCTTATATGATTTTTGTGTAAAAAATAGACATAAAATATCCAATGTTCTTGCTCTAAATACTAACATCTTTCACAACAGGATTAAAAAATTCAAGTATATTTTATCTTGCGATTTCATAGTTTAGTGCTGATATAATCCAGAGTTTTTTTAATCTACTCTTTATTCTTTCATTTAGCAAAGTTACAGTTTTCACATAATTTATAAATCGAATCTCATTTCTTCAAATAAAAAAAAAATTCCACTGATTTTAGCGCTAACACTCGTTTCTGTCAGAAAGCCATTCCTACTCAGTTCTTTCATTTTACTTTGACTTGAAGGCTTATCCACATTTGCCTTGGTATAGGATCATTCAAAGAAACATATTGGGACCTTTTTATTAACACAAGCACCATTTTAAGGTAAATGGTCATGTGGAAGATATGCTTTTCTCAGTGTTCAGAAGTAATATGTGGTTATAACAACTTAACTAACTTTAGATTTGTGTTGAGATAGCCCTTCTGGGCATTATTTTTCTAAAAAAACACTAAATTTCAATATCAATGTGATGCTGTAGAAATCATCATTACAGAATTGTATTGGCCTGTTTTTATGTTCATAATTTGGTGACAATTCTGTCATCAAAATCATACTTAGAGATTTTACTATGGAAGTATTTAAAATTTATTAAGATAGTGATACTAAATTTGCCAGTATATCCAAATATTATATATTTTTATTGATTATTTATTCCTTTATTAATCAAATATTCACTGAGAATCTGCTGTGTTCCCAGAACTTTTCTAACTATTGTGAATAATACAGCAACGGCCTTAAAAAAGGAAAGTCCATGCATTCAGGGAATTTGTTTTCTAGAGGGAGGTCTGCAAAAGTACCACAAGACAGCATGTTAGTTGATGAACTGTGTAAAGGAGATAGATAAATTTGGTAAGTGACAAGTATTCATAAGCAAATTTGGTTTAGGAGTCAGATTTTATCACTTAAGAAGTTACAATTTTATCACTTAAGTAGTTACATTTGAGTAAAGACCTTAACAGATGGGTGAAGAGGTTATGAATATCAGGGATAAATTTGTTAGAAGAAACTGCAACTTTCATGGAAGAAATCCTGAAGCCTGAACATGCCTGCAATATCTAAGAAAAATGAAAAAAAAAAAAAGTTGCCATTTCTGTGCTGAGTGGGAGATTATTAGGAAACTATACCTGGGAGACAATTGGTTGGATGAAAGAAGATAAGGAGAGTCACTGTAATTAATTTGTCTTTTACTGTAAGTGAGATGGGGTCCATCCAGGATTTTGAGTAGAGGAATAATATGATATAAGTTACTCAGATTATTTTGACTGATGTGTTGGAATTAAGCATGTAGTGGGAAGGCAAAGATAAAAGAAAGAAGAAAGGTTAGGAGGATGTTTTAATAATCATGGAAAGAGATGCGGGCTCAGACCAGTACAGTATGGGGATGACCCATAGGTAAGGAAAGACTAAGTCTTGAGAATGAGTAAAGTAACATTCTAGAAGGAAATCTATACACATACTTTATACTAATATGTACATATATGTAAGAAGCTAAAATAACGCATGGGCCTATAATTGGTTGCGATTTTGCTTTTTGAATGAACATGTCTTCTGAAATCTCTTTTCATTTGGATATGGTCATATCTCTTAAATTACTACTGGTTTTGTTGTGTTTCCAGGCCATTCTTATCCCATACTAGTGGACTGTAATGATTCATATAAATCTTAATTTTTGAATTAAAAATTTAAGATGAGGAAAAATATATGTGTATGATTTTAACAAAGACCTATTTAATTCAGTTTCTGCATATATAATTATTAAAGTCAAACAAATTTTTTTTCACCCATTTTACTCACAAGATCGGTTTGCCTGTACCAATATTCTAAGCAGACCAACTGGCTTTTATTTTTTTTTTTAATGGTACTACCTATTGCTTTACCAAAGAACATTCTTCTTAGGTATTTTATATATATATATATATATATATATATATATATATATATATATATATATATATATATATACACACACACACACACACACACACACACACACATATATATTATACTTTTGAGAAAGAATGTATACTAAACATCATCATCTTAGGAGAGAGTTCCTTCCCCAACCCCCCCCCCCGCCCCATTGCCATGATTAGAAGCATGAAGGCAGATGGTCCTTCCTCTTAATAAAACATGTGGGACGGTAAGTTGTCAACTTGGCACTACTATTTCCATCAGAGGGTCATAAGATTGTTTCCTATAACACCCTCCCTATATTGTTTCAGGTTAGACTTGGCCAAGAAAAGCACTCGAAGAGATTTGTAAGGCAGAAAGGAAGCGGAAAGCATTACTCTTGGTAGGTTGTACACAGAATGGTGATAAATAGGGACAACTATAATATATATTTCCTGCTCTCTATAGGTATGAAAGTGATAGTCACCTTACAGGCCATGTTTTTCACAGAAGAAACAACTTTCTTAAAGGTTCTAGATCTTCACAAGCTCCCATTTCATGGTTCCCTTTCAGATTTCAGATATGCAAGGATTCTCTGATTTCCCTATCAGTTCCAATGTGTCCACCACTGCTTGTTTCAGGCAGGTCAAGGGACTGTTACTTTGAACATCTGACTCCCCTTCCCATAGTTTCAATTCCCAACTCCTCCCACATTTCTGTGAGCTCTAATTTCTATACCAAATTCCTCAATCTGACAACACTTCTACTGACTGATACACAGGGTTATATACCCTTCTAACTGAATTACCTGGTGTGAAATAAGTCCTTGTAACCATTTTATAATCTTAGTATATAAACTATAAAAGCACCATATATGTAGAAAGTGCATGTGTGTTCATCCCAGTTTATAAAAAAGAAAAAAAAATGTCTATTTAACACTGTCCTTCAAGACATCACTTATTCATATGTAATTCAATGTCTTTATAGAAAAACAAAACAAACAACATTGAATAGAGATGAAGAAAAACACTTTTCAAAACAGAAAATGTCATTTATTAACTGGCATGTCTAATAATACTTATTGTTAGCATTTTTTCAATGGTAACTATGGATGAGGCATGAGATTTGAAATTTACCACATGCCTATATAGTGGATATAGTTATTTCTTCAGTATTACAAGTAAAGAGATTGAGGCGTAGACATGCTAAGATTAAAGAGGTGATGCAAAATATGAATCCAAACAGAATTACTCTATAAGTTAAGCTATGTTATAGACATATATGGTGAACTACTTCACCAGGAAAAACCATGGGTAACCACGAGGAAGAGATACAACATTCTGAAGCTTTGAATCACTCTCCTATTTTTAGCTGAATCACTGAGCAGCTTAATAGCCTAGCTTAATATAACAGTTTAAGTTCACAAAGATTTTGAATGTGGAAAGTAACCTGTGCTACATAGAGAATATATATATATACACACATATATATGTACACACATACATGAATGTGTATATACATATATATGTATATACACATTCAAGAATATGTATACATATGTTCTCTATGTAGCACAGGTAGAACAGTCAGATGAAGGAAACATGGAATTGTTTTCAGGTAGCAATAGGACTTGGTTTCAGTTCAAGACAATTTGTCCCAGAAGCAACATGAATGATCAAGGGATTATACATCACTCAAGTGTTACTCAAAGGGAACACATAGAGAATATATGTGTGTGTGTGTGTGTGTGTGTGTGTGTGTGTGTGTGTGTGTGTGTGTATGGACGCGGTCTTGACATATATATATTCCCTATGTCAAGACCACATCCATATTTCTCAGACTTTCTGCTTATGAAATGGGCTGTAATGAAACTTATTGCTGTGATACATAGAAAATCTTCAATCTTAAGGAGAGCACAGATTTTGTTTTCCCAGTAGGAAATGAAGCTTAACGACATAGATGAAAAAGGGAAACCAAGTAATTGTATCCCTTTCTCAGGTTTATTACCCAAATGCCATTTATTTCTCATGAAAAGGGGCTCACCTCTTCTCATAGATTCTCTATTCTGGTGTCCAAATCATTGCTTAATGTGATAAACTGTAGAATTTAGTGACTCTGAAAGAGCTATAAACTTCTGAATTTGCCCAATTTGTAGAATGAAACCACCACTAGCAGTAAGAGAATCTGTCTCATTTACTAAGTCACATAAATATAAAATTACTAATTATTGGCACTCAAATAAAATGCTCTTCTGTCATATTTATTTGAGAATTATAAATTAAATGAGAAATCACCATCATAAAGCATTTCTACTCTTGTCATTAAGGGAGTGTCATTGTGCTAATTCCATAAAGATACTTAAAGATCTAAAGATAAATATAGTAAGGTTATAACTACATAACATAACCTGTGTTTATTCCTAATCTGTAAAAGAATACTTTTACTGTTCAAAATTGATGATATGATGAAGTCAATGTGATAGAGATTTGAGAATTAGCCAGCAAACCTATACAAAAGCATACGAAAAATGACTTAGAGAATTTATTTTCCTCTTCAGGAAATATAACATAATATTAATATGTATGCATTTATTTAAGTGATTTTCCAATAATCTGCTGATAAAATAAACCTAAACTAAATAGATAATATGAGCATATTTTGATGAGGGTAAACGAGATCAAATATGTGGTGACAGGAGAACTGATTTTGGGTGATGAACACACAATGTGATTCCCTCCTATTACATCCTGTACATGTATCAGACCTCCATTCTACTTTTTCTAATATTACACCTGGGTCTTTTAGTAACACTTGAGTGATGCATAATCCCTTGATCATTCATGTTGCTTCTGGGACAAATTGTCTTGAACTGAAACCAAGTCCTATTGCTACCTGAAAACAATTCCATGTTTCCTTCATCTGACTGTTCTACCAACTTACTAGTTACTCAAAATCTTCACCACTCTCCTTAAGTTATCCACCTTACACTTTTTTTTTAAAAATTGTCATTCCATTAGATGACCTTATCTCCTGGCCATTGAGTGTATTCTACTTTTGATTATTGATCCATCCTCCTAATGTATACATATTCTCACTATTTTCTCTTCTGACATGTGCTAGTTCCTGCTCGTGTTTCAGACACGCAGACCCAATCCCTGAGCTTTAATGTCCTACTCCTGCTATCACTATTAGAAACTTTACTTGGATAATTACTATGTCTTTATTCTGTGTCTTTAACTTTGCCTTGTCTGGTAACTCTTTTCTATTATCTTACAAATATAAACAAATGTTGTCCAATCCACATATTTCCCTCATATTCTGGTCCTCATTTTCCCGATTTTTCTCTCATTACTGCTCCCATTATGCTTATCTATTAAATTTTTCTAAAAAGTAAAAGGAAAAAATACTTTGTAATTACATTAAACCAAAAAGCTTTTCACAGCCAAATAAACTATCAACAAAACAAAAAGGCAATTGATTGAATGAGAGAACATATTTGCCTATGATACTTCCCATAAAAAGTTAATAGCCAACATACATAAATAACTCACACAACTCAACAACAGCAACAACACAAAAAAGCAATCTGAAGAAAAAGTGGGCAAAGGACCTTAACAGACAATTTCCCAAGAAGATATACAAATGGCCAATACAGATATATGAAAAGATGCCCAATTTCACTAGCTACAAAAGAAATGTGAATGAAAGGATAATGAGATATCACCTCACACTTGTTAGAATGGCTATTTCAATAAGGCAAGAAATAAGTGTTGGAGAGGTTGTGAAATAAAGTAAAAACTCATATGCTGCTGGTGGGAATGTAAATCGGTACAGCCACTATGGAAAACTGTGTGAGGGTTCCTCAAAAAATGAAGAGTAGAAGTACCATATGACTCAGCATTCCCTCTTCTGGTTATCTACCCCCAAACTTTGAAAACATTTACCCATGAGTATATATGTTCACTGCAGCATTATTCACAATGTTCATGACATGGAAACAACTGAGGTGTCCTTTAATAGATGATTGGATAAAGAAGATGTGGTACATATATACAATGGACTATTACTTGGACATAAGAAAAGATGAAATACTGCCATTTGCAACAATGTGGATGGGTCTTGAGATCATCATACTAAATAATTCAGAAATTTCAAGAACCATATGATTTCACTCATATATTGGATATATAACAGAAAACAACAAACAAACTCATGGACACAGACAACAGTATGGTGGTTATCAAAGGGGACGTGGGGTGGGGGATGGTAAAGAGGATCAAATATGTGGTGACAGAAGGATAATAGACTTTGGGTGGTGAGCGTACAATGCAATATACAGATGATGCATTGTAGGGTTATACATTGAAACTTATTTAATGTTATTAACCAGTGTCAGTTACCCCAATAGATTTACTTAAAAAAAAAGAAAATGGTGTATACATAAAATAGGAAAATTGTATAAATGTTTACAATAGAAATATGCAGAGAAGAAATAAACACAATGAAAGATAAAAAGTAATGCAAACTATGATTCAAAAATTATTCTGATATAAAGTATTACTGAATACTACATATTGGAAAAGCTTACCATTGTTGAAGAAAGTGACCCAGAAGGCTAACAATGAGAAATATGATGGTAAAATTATTGAAATTTAAAGAAAAAGTAAATTTTATTTGGCCTCCAAACAAATACATCAAGTTAAATGTAAAAGAGCGAAAATCAAATCATTGTCATAATTTTTATGGCACTCTTTTATGCCAGAAAATAATAGAGTAACTTTTAAAAGATATTTGTGGAAGGGAAATATAATTCAATGATTTTATACTTATCCACAATAAAAAAGCTGCGGATAAAATCTTATGAAGAAACTTGAATCTTATAAAGATTCAAGATGTCAGGTAATAATGAGCTCTACTGAGAATCTTAAGTGGAATTTGATTTAAACAGTAAATTTAAAAACCTGGAAAGATATCAACATAAACCTGGAGGTGAAAAATAAATATGTCTTTACTTAAAATAGAAAAAAAATATTGCATGCTTTTTGAAATAGAGTTGACTCTAGGGATAACATCAGGTATATAAATAAATGATAAACACTAAGATATTTATCCATACTGTTAACCTCTCCAAAAACAAAACAATCAATTACCATAGCTGGAAAAAGTACAAAATTTCATTCAGAAAGATAAAACATTGGTTAGTTTAGTCTTTATTTTAGAATAATCTAGAATATTTAGTACTTCAGGCTCTTTCTCCACTCAACTATGCACTTTAAATTTTTCATGTCCAAAAATGTTTATGCTACCAGATTTGCACAACAGGCTTTAATATATGTCCCTCTAATAAGATACCATCAAATGAAGTCCAGGATTTGATACTCTCTGGCCAACAGATTTGGGGAAGAGTGACAAAATATGCAGAATTTTTAACATATCACAAATCTGTTAGAAAATCCTCCTCATCATTGTTTATGGATGGGTTGTTTCAATTTTAATCAGCAAACATAATGTTTATGGCAATAAAAATTAGTTTTTTACTTATTGTATTACAGTAGTTATCCTATTAAAGGTAATTATAGGCTATTTAAACATTAAGTAATAGTCCCATATAACACCAGATAAACAAAAAAAAGTATTTTTAACATAATTATTTTTTCCTCATTAGAATCTTTCTCTGAAGTTTTAAATTGAATTTCAAATTGTAGCTCAGAATGAATCTTAACAGATTATTTTATTTAAAAATATTGTTCTATGAAATGTAATCACCTGCATACTTTAGTTTCATAGACCCTACTTACAAAGACACATATGCAAGAGTGCATGTAAAAAGTGATGAAATTGGAGTGTTGTCTATGCTTCAGTTAACTATATTGCACCAATATACATTTTCTGCTTTTAGTAATGTACTATCATTAGGTGTTACCTTTGGTGGAAGGTGGGTGAAGCTTACAGGACACCTCTCTGTTCTATTTGCAACTTCAGATGAGACCATAATTATTTCAAAATTAAAATTTAAAAAGTAAACTAAAATTACTATAATTATTTTGGCCATATGAGTTACAATGTAAAAATCTTTTCAAAACTTCAATGTCCCTCATTTAAGGACCTATTGAGTCAATCATTTTTTAAGTGCCTATCAATTTTGTTAAAAACCTTTCTGAACAAGAAAGAAAAAGTGTATACATTCTTTGAGTGGGCCATGTTTTCATTCAAGAGTAACCATATTGAATTTGTTACTCTTTTCATGTAAAGTCAATTGCACCAGCCAACCCAGCAGTCTGAAACTCTTTGTACAGCAGAATACCTGAACCTGATGGAGCAGCTCACTTTGACTCTAAGACTCTGGGGACCACAGCATCTGGAGGAGCTGCAAAAGGAAGCCATCTTCAGGAGGACACAACCTATTTCCTCTTATGCCCCTTGTGTTTGTCTTAATTTTAAGTGGCAAGGAATAAGAAGGCAGATGACCCTGTTTGGCTTCAGTGATCCTGAACCATCAGTTCACATCAGGGGGAAACTTTCTTTGGTGCAGTGACGTTTGTGCTGACTTGTAGGCACAGTCCCCTTTCAGTGTCATCCAGGGGAAAAGCACTGTGCCAATGAGTGTCTCTGTAGGTGGAGCACCTTCAGCAGAAAACTGTCACACTCACAGATATTCAGTATTCAGTAGGAGGGGAGATTAAAGCAGAGCCTTGCTCAGGGGTACATACAGGGAGGTGGGGACGTTTCCAGTGTTGGGACTATGGCCGATTCCTTAGCCAGCCCTACCTCAGGGTTGGGCTTCCATCGCAGGCTTGGCGCACAAACACACACAGCTGGTGTCCCTGGGATCCCGCCCACACCCATGCAGCACAGGGGCCCCACTAATTTTTAAAGAATAGTTTATCAGTGAAAATAGAAATATGGATAAATTCGTACAAGAAACAGTACGATTATATACAAAGAAAACAAATGAAAATTTGACACAATTTTATGTCTTAGAAATAATTTTAACAGTTTTAGCCATCCAAATGTAAGCAAATTGTATAGTTTACTTAATAAAATGAGTAAAATAGTGTTTAAATACTCTCAATGCATTTAAAAATTCAACTATTTTGTGATATGTCACATTTCTTTAACATTTCTGTTTTTATGTGTTTTACAATATTTGTTATAAAAGCTATCTACTTGCTTTTTATCTTCCAATTTAACTAAGGCCTTATTTTCTTTAATAAAGCTGTAAATGGAAGATATACAACTCTGAAACATTTTAAAATATTATTTCCTTAAACTTCTTAAATTTTGATCATTTTCTAAAAAGTGACCTGTCTGTTGAGAAAGAAATCAATTTTATTAATTTCTAATCTTTGCAGATGTACAGGATTTTGATTTTCTGAATACCAGTATCATTTACTCTTACAATGGATCAATTACTTAAAAAGTATATTTGTAATTATGATTTATGAGAATGTGTATAGAAATATATGAATGAGAAAACAAAATATTATTTTCATTTTTATTGCAATGTCCATTTTAATCCTTCAGTTAATGTAATTTTCAATATGAAGTTTAATGTGATCTTAGTATATACTTTATTTTACAAAGTGGTCAGTGTGCTTTGTTTCTAATATTAATTAACAGTAAACCTGTCAATTCTAATAGACCAATAAAGTTTAACGTTGTAATAGTATTCAATTTATCTTATAATACGATTTGTATAATTTATTTTAACTAATAAAGTATAAATACTTTATACTTTATTAATAATGAATAATGGAATTTTAATTAATGGAATTTATTAATGAGAATAAATAATGGAATGTAAATCTTTGTGAACAGTGGAACAAGAAGTATACACAAACTACTGCATGTTGAGGGATAAGAGTATAAACTTGTAATGACTTTTAATTCCGTATGAGTATATGGGTTAAGCTTGCATATTTCAATAACATAATCTCTTTATGTGTTCTCATCCAAAAAAAAGTAAGCTAGTAGCCCCTGTCCTGTGTAGCTCACAAAGATTGTAGTAGGATCAAATATGATCAGTTCAGAGACAAATTTGAAAAGCATTTTATTATATTCATGTGACAGAATCTGAGAAGTTTCTTTAAAAGAAATCATAAAAGACCAACCAATCTTTGTGTAATTGAGCATCTTCTAAATGTAACACATTGAGCCAATCATGATGGAAGATGCAAATATTAGACCAATGTGTTTCTGAAAAGGTTGCACTTTAGAATGACGAATGATGCACATGTAAAAAAAATAAATAAACAAACAACTACAATATAATTAGAACCCTTTCCTTAAATGTCTTTATTTATAAAGGTCTCTTTATTCTGTCTCTAGTGACCTGTTTGCTATTTCCATGGTTTACCGATAAACATATATTTTATAAACACATTGTGTATGCAAATATAGATAGGTTAGAACTTTGCTTGTATTTCCAATTCTCGGTCTAATTTAAAAGCTTTCAGCTTTTATTAGGTTGGCTCAAAAGTAATTGCAGTTTTTGCAATTATTTTTAACCTTTAAACTGCAAGTACTTTTGCACCAACCTAAAAACAAGAGATTTACATAATCTCACAGTTATTTATACCTCTTCGCCTGTAAACATCCTTATTAATTTTTCTAATTCTAAAGAATCAGACACATCAGATACTGAACCTAAAAATTATCTAAAACATCTAAGTCTTAAAAAAAAGATACATCATACATGAATTTGGCAATAAAGATTACATTAGATCAGAAATACCAATTAAGATGGGTAATTTCTATTCATAGTTTGCTCTAAATGTTCCCTTGTACTTTTGTATTCATATATATATGAATATATATATATTCATGTTTAAAGTATTTTAACAATAATCAAAATCCTATTTCTAATTTTTGTGGTTATAAATAACCATGAATGTGCAAAAATACAAGTACACATGCAAATTTAAGTCATGAAATTACTCTAATTCTTACCATCCAGACTGAATTTATAAAGTGTCAATATAGATAAAATGTATGACATATTTATATTTAAAAGATTACTTCTTAGTCTACTTTTAATCATAAAGTTATCTTTCATAAGCGATACATATAATTGTAGAATAAGATTAACCACACACTAGTCTGTACTGTAGATGTGCTATGTTTAATTGTACCAAACACCAAATTAACCAAGTAAAATACTTGTTAATAAACATTTGCAAAACTTTTTTAGCCTCAGTAGTAATAAAAAGTACAATTAAGACTTGAAATGCTGCTAATATATCCCTGCTGCCTTTGATAAAAATAGGCAATTTTTTTTAAATGAGTCAAGTGTCTCCCTTGTTTAGGTCGTTTATTTTATGGTTGGACTTTAGAGATACTGTATATTTACTTAACTTATTTAACTTGGTGGAAATCCAGAAGGTAAACAATAAAACAATGTAATAGTTACATGTGATAGAGTGAACAATAATTTCCTTTGTGCTTCTCAGTCTACAAAGTGTTTTAATATACATTATGAAATTTCATCAATCATGTCTTCCTAAGAGGTATGTTTACCCCACAAATTAATGTCATGTTTAGAAAGATTATATGGTTTTCATTCACTAATATAGTAAGAATGTTCACAGTACCAAAACCACTGGTACCAAACTCACTGGCCTCTAAATCTATTATTTACCTCTTCCCCACCCAGGGTTAGCTCAAAAAAAAAAAAGCAAACATATGCATTGAAATAAAATGACCTTCCTGAGGGAAAGTTTAAGGTAATATGTCAGTCACATAGGCAAAAATAACATATTCTTATATTATTTATTTTACATTTATTTTATTATATATTAAAACCATAAGAATAAGACATGTCTATATTTAAATCCACCTGAGCTGGAATGAAAAATTTGTTGTGACCATGTGTTAAAGATGTATAATAATTTGTAGAGAATTGCAGAGAGTGGGGGTTTTCAAAATGTAAATTAACAAAAAGAAGTTTGCAAAGATGGAAGTCAACATCTTACTGCAAAACCTAATGGGCTGCAATTTCAGAGCCAGGTGGAAACTTCAGAGGCAGATGGAACCTTTAAGTTTAATCCTTCCAAGTGTGCTTTCTAATCCTTTTACCTTCACCTCTCCCTCATCCCCACACCCCTCCCATCTAATAACCCTCAGTTTTTTTTTCTATATCTCTGAGGCTGTTGCTGATTAGTTTGTTAATTCATTATTTTCTTTAGAGTCCACATATACACCTTTGGTAACCACAAAATTGCCACGGAGATATGAACGACAGTTTGGGGAATATAATCAATAATGTTGTAAAGATTTTGTAGGGTATCCGATGGCCACTTGTCTTATTAGGATGACCACTTCACGGATGGTGTAGGTGCCTGACCACTGCGATGTACACCTGAAGCTGAAGCTGAATAATACTGAATGTCAACTATAATTTATATATATATAAATATACATATATAAATACACACACACACAAACACAGGATGTGGGTACACCACAGAGTCAGTGGAACTAAAACAGCTATATACGATGTCAAAGGAGTAGTAGATTGGGAGACGGGGGTTATCACTCTGTGAGGGGTGTAAATGTCTATTACCTTGTTTTGTACACCTGAAACATATATATATATATATATATATTTTTAATTTCAATCCTTCCATTCAGTGCAACATTACTGGAGAGAATCATGCCTTGCAATATAATACTGTATACTATGTTACTTAGAGAAGATATGTATAAGTATGAATATTTGTATTTGCGAGACTTGTCCATATTCATGAATGAACATTGGACTCAGTTACCT